>NC_141698.1:709119564-709464564 GCF_964263255.1 Lissotriton vulgaris
GATAATTGTAGTTAAATGTCTACAGTACGCCTCCAGTTCAATGTGATGGTATGCTGATTTGAGGCCAAGGGAGGTAAACAACTTTGCTCCTCAAGTTGTGCCAACAACTCTTGAATTTTAGGGAGGGCATGACCGTCCACATCATTCTGTTTGTTAAGTTATCTTAAATCAGCACACAATCTAATTATTCTTGTTTTTTTAACTAACACTATAGGAGAAACCCATTGGTTTGGATGGATGAAGGAAATTCCACAACCGTGTCTTCACTGCGGATGACCTTCTCCTGTTCCTTTTCATTTTCTCAGTGGAGGGGAGTTTTGTGGGGAATTGGCATTGGCATTACAATGACTTAGTTGGACATGAGGACAAGTCCAACATGGAAATGGCTGAGCTGTTGTGCCTTTTATTTACCTGTAGTGCTGTTTGGGAACTCATAGTGTGCCTCTTTTCCTGACAGACATCGCCAGCTGGTCCAGCTGACAGCCATCCTGACTACCGTAACCCACGCAGCATTTGGTGCACATCTTCAGCCTAGAGCCACCTTGCACCAGTGTAACGCAATGTGCTGCCATCTTTCATTTCGATTGTGTAGTATTTGTACTCCTTGTAAAGATATTCAAGCTTAGCAAGTGCACATTTTCACTGCCTAGACTACTGGTTAATTACTCCAGCTGGTAAGCGCATATAGCCTGCCTGTGTTTAAAATATGATATTCTACTGTTTTACTTGACTTCATGGGGTAAAAAATTAGACCAACCACGTTTTGACGTTGGCTCTAAATTTCGATACACTCACATATTGATGTGAATGTAGGAAAGACAAATGTAACAACATCACTCTAGTGTTGCTTAGAATATTGTGTTTGTTAAACAACTCACATCTATTTCTTCTGCTCCTCACTTGCTTGCTTTGGCGCTGTCTCACCGGATGATGTACTGGGTTCAGGTGAACTGAGCAGCAGCTGCTAAGGACAAGGAGCTAGGTGCTTTGAAAGAAGGCAGATGATGGGAGAGTTGGTTCATTATTACCATCATTTCCATTTAGAAACATTTGCTAGTGCCTGGTAGCACTATTTTGAGGTGTCTTCCCTTCTGTTGCTACAGAATGCACTTAAAATTGAGTAATTTTTTAAGCCACCATCATTCCAGAGTTGGACAAGTGGAACACAGATTGTCAATGGGTGGGCAAAAATGTCCCTTGGTCAACTCTTCCTGAGGGGCCATCTGGATTTGTTTTCTCCTTAGACTTTCTGATATAATCTGTCGTACTTACAGCAGATGTATCTACAGCATAACAGGTGCATTTGTAGAGCACTCATTCACCCCATCAGGTTTATTTAAGATATGGACAGCTATTGGATGTTTTTTGTTACCCAGCACAGTGTTACTTATTGTATGTCTACAGTACGCCTCCAGTTCAATGTGATGGTCATGCAAGGGTAAAATTGATACTTGTATAGCGCACTACTCACTCGCAAGGGTCTCAAGGCGCTTGTACGAATACCGCTGTGGAACCCATCCTGGCTTTCCCTGTGAGGCGTCCACTCCTGGGCACCCCCAAGGTGGAGGCCAGGCATCCTTAGCGTTGTGGGGGCCGTTGTGGAGATTAAGTAAGCTATTGCCCAGAGTTGCAGAGTGGGACTCCATGATTGGAACAGGCACTGAGGCGAGAATTATCAGGTCCGTGGAATTTTTGAGCCCAAGAACCACCGAGGCGGGGAATTGATCTCTAAGGAAACCCTAACTGTGAGGAGACGTTCCATGGAGACTACCAAATGCTCTCAAGAGCCTTTTCCCCACATTAATCCATTGATAATCGACGATCCAGTTGGTTCTATACCCAAAGTAAATCTTACAGCTGATCTTTTAGACAGTAATGATGTAGAGATAGCCCAAGAAGACGTTACTATTTTGTCTGAACCTCCAGTAAAAAAAAATAGATGGGGGTAGAAAAAAAGGTTGCCAAGCCTCATTATGGCAAGAAGAGTGGGTTGGGTTAGCACTAGTGTAAGCAAGAATATTGAGGGAGACTGTATTGTGGTTAACCTAAAACATCTTAAATACACAAAAGCTTTGGTTGAGAGCTATCGTACCCACGAAGCCAAAACCACAATCAGGATTGTCCCCCTCAAATTCTTCTATCCCACCAGTTTTCTATCTGGCTGCTATGCCAACAGGGCCCCCTTTCTTGTAGGGACTCTACAGCATCTGAACACTAGGCTAGCCATTCCCCTTGCCAATCGATTTGACCCCTTGATGGACCTAAACAACATAGATTGACAAATAGTACCACACACTGATAGTACAATCCTAGGGCCCATATTACCAGCAGTTGTTGAGCCCATCTCTTCTCCCCAGATGGACCCCACTATCACTACCCCACCCATCAGGAAGATAATAACCTGGAATATTGCGGGTTTGAGGGCCAAAAGAGATGATGCTCAGTGGCTAGCAACAGCTGGGTTTTGTCATTTAGAGGCATGGCAGGAAATCTGGGACACATCTGATTCTATTTTCTTTTGGAGGGATTGACCTCTTTTTTAAAGCTGCTTCTCCCTCCACAGCAGGTCGTGCTAAGGGTGGCTTGCTCACTCTGGTATCGCTTAAAATCTCCTGTACCACCAAAGTGGTGGCCTGCCACTCACCTCATCTACTAGTGGTGGAGATAACATTTACCAATCATTCTCCTCTGTTGATGGTACATTTCTATAGTTCTTTCTGCAGAAACACTGACACTGAACACATCGCTTCACTGGAGGGGTTTCTTGAGCATTATGAGGAGATGGGACGCCCATATTATGAAGTTATAATCTTAGGTGATTTTAACATACACCCTTGCCAGCTCAACTGCATTCTAGTAAAAGGCCCCTGGGATGCTTTATCTTCTACTGCCTACTTTGAACACATGGCCCAAGGTCTTTGATAAGAGGGTCTACCAGCAGCCAACAATTTGAACTGTCTTGAAGATTCGGGTGAAGTAGATCCTGTTCCAAAGTTCCCTCGAAGGGGTTGCTCCTCTGCCATTGATTTTATTCTGTTATCCACTCCTTTGCTCCCCGCTGAGTGCAACTTAAATACTTGTTGGAGCAGCTTTAGCAATCACAATCTGTTAATATTGGATTTGGTGGGGGTTCAAGCTTTCCCTGGGGAAGCGGGTAAGAGCCTATCTAACAGGGAATTTGTACCAAGAGACAAAGCACGTGGAATTAAGTGGGAGAAGGTGCCACCAGAGGTTTTTTAGACAAGCTTCATGCAGAAGGTGCAGAAGTTATTGCACTCTGTTTTGACAACAGCTTACAGGATAGTTTGGTATTAGACGCTTACAGCAACCTAACTAAGCCAATTGCGGACCGGTTAATAGTTCAAGGCAGAGAAGGAGGCACCGAGGGGAAAAAGTGATTTGACTGTGAATGCTCTAAATTACACAAAAGACTTGTTACCGCTCTAAAACAGAAACCCAGGGATGAGGAAAGGGTTAAGGCATGCAGGCAAGCATGCAAATCTGACACTAAGCAAAGAACAAGCATTTGCAATGCAAAAGGTCTCTCATTTATGCGAGTTAGAGCTATTGGCATTGTAAAGCCTAAAAGGAATAATTCTTAGATACCTAGTACAGATCTGTACAGGGGAATACGAGGACAAGCAGCTGTTTGGAGTTACACACATTGGGCACTACCAAATCCAAATAGGTCCTTCCACCAGCAGCAGGTGCATTGGCCAAAAGCAAACAATGGACATTTGAAGGAGGAAATGCTATAACATGTCAAATATTTCAAACTTCAAAGTGAAGAAACAATCCATACAACCTTTGATTTCCAACATAGTGTTGATCATAAATGGTTTACTCTAAAAAAGGAAAAGGCAAGTACTTAAACTAGATCATTGATTTTGAGAAAGTTAAAATAGAGGTAGAAGATAAATTCATGTTTCTTCAAACCAGAAAAACTAAGAGCCAGGATCTATTATTATAACAAAATGTATGTTTATTAAGTTCTCGTGTATCTTCTTCATTACCGTTTCTCCAGAGAGGTAGGTTTCTTCCATTCAAGTGCACTAATCTGAAATTGGCGTTTATGCAACTGTAACAGGCCCAAACTACAGCTAAGTATGTCTTGCAAGGGACATTCTACAGAAGGTTTTTCCACTCCTAAATAGCCCCAAACAGCCAAGATATAATCCAAATAAAACGGAGGTCACTTTACATAATGGGTCTAGATAAAAGGTCAACAACTCCTCCTATCTTGTCAGTAGTCAAGAATACTATCATCAAACTATCATCAAACTATGTAATACACAGACTAAAATTCACCTTCGTTTGACATCATATGACAGGATTTGGTGATGACACACATGCTAAACCAGAGCAAAATATGCAATTTTATATCCATCGGTATTCCAACATTTTTAGAGCAACCACCAAAAACATAACAGCAACAATGAAAAAAGGGAAATGTAGGTGTGATCACATACATCTTTAGCCCTACGTTGACTTCTCTACTGCTTCAATCAGCAGTGAAAGAGTTAAGAAACTTCTCTCAGGAATTATTTAGAATTCAGGGTAAAATTATATTTACCAATAAATCGGAAAAACTACGCAGACACAGTCTTACACCTATATCCTGTTGATTTTTGTCACTCAGAAAACTGACTGCACTAACGCTCTAAAAAAGCACCACCAGATTTCCAGCAAAATAATGACTTTATTGAAGGTCTTACTCATCAGACCTACTCTTATGAAAGACGAAAATTTCCACAGCCTAACAGACTCCACATTGCTACGACATTTGCACTTTGGAATGTTTATAAATTGTAAAGCAGTACCCAAGAATGCTAAAGTGTAAACCTTAACGTATGTCAACTACTGACCATGATACAAATTTAGAAATACGACGACTAGAAGGCTCCTCCTGCGTGCAGGGTAAAAATACAAACAAATAAAATACATAAACTGGATACATAAACGCAGTGGATAACAAAAACTTGCACACTAATTTACCTTTGCATAGACCTAGAAATTCATTTTATTGAGTACAACGAACTGAGGCCAACACGTTCAAAATAAAACCAAGGTTTACTTTATAGAAAAAAACTGCAGCAGATTTCATCGAAGCTGATAAACAGAATGGGTGTTCAGGGCAGAGCAGTATCCCGAGGGCATGTATCCGGACAATTCTACATTGCTGGAGCTCAACTCCCATTTGTATCTTGCAGATCACACCGTGGCAAGATGTGCAACAAGGACGAAACATTGGAAAACATGACATTTCTCCAAAGATCCGAAGCCCCAGGGCCCATACGGAATTAAATCCAAGTATACGTCAAATTTGAAAACCAGCTCCCACCTACCTGTACTGTATGTGCTTCACGGAGTCGCCGGCTCCAAGTCCGATCCTGGAGGCATTATGGAGGAGTATCTTGCCGCAGAAGCAGAGCAGGGGGAAGCCGCTGGTCTTGCGCCGCCCAGGAGCTGCGGAACAGCTGCAGGGCAGCGACAAGAGGTCTTCTTGTGTGTAGTGGGAGCAGCGTCCAGCACAAGCGCTGCTCCCCAGGAAGCAATCCGGGATCTGAGTGCAACAGGATTCTCAGCAGAGACTGCAACATGGGACAAACAAGGAAGTAGTCGCTACACAAATAAATAAGGCCGAGCAGCAGAACAAAACCGTAGTTGGTCGGTGCTGCTTCCGGCCAAAGGGACGCAAAACGAAAGGTCCGCATTGGACCGCAAGCGAACCATAAGCCGCCAACAAAATAAATGCCACAGTTAACAAATGGCAAGCGGCAGGAGAAACTACCGGCTAGAGGCGGAGTTTCACTCAAGTATACAGATTATGTGATGCCTCGTAGTCTCAGCGCATGCGCTGCCTATGTGAGACCTAATAAAGATTAGTAGGGAACAGGCTCGGGAAGACCTATGTCAGGTCAAAGTACTGGCCAACGGCTCTAAGTTTTGGGAAGTGGTCATCAGCCCGTTCTTTGCTGACTCACAAAACTCTAGAGTGGACTGCACCATCCCTGCTGATAAATGGTTCCAACACTTTGAAAAGATTTATAGGGGAGTCGACGTTGGGGAACACAACACTTTATGGGAGCCTGGTATTGACACTCTACTGCTGTCTTTTATTGTGCATGAGGTCTGAGGTGCATGAGGTCTATAAAGCCATTGTGGCCACATCTGCGAGGAAAACGTCTGGCCCAGACAGGGTGCCGTCGGACCTTTATAAAACCAACCCTGTGACCTGGGCTAAGATTTTGATAAGGGTTTTTAATGCGGCCACCTCATGTGGCCCACTTCCCCTGATTGTCCCCCAGGTATTATTTATTTTGTCAATGTTACCTTTTAAAATTCCTAATTATTATTTTTCTCAGATTAACTCAATTTGTACTAAAATTCTTTGGTAGTAGTAGTAATACTTTATTCAATATTTCCATATCATAAAAGTACAGACATCATTAAATCAATATACAAAAAAGTATCACATACATAATATAATTTCATTTTAAAAAAAAGGGTTTCTTTTGAACAATAAACGTGCTCGTATCGCATTATCCAAATTATCCCGTCCCAAATCTGAAGGGGGTGTACGGTTTCCTGATTTTAGATTGTATCACAATGCATTTTTAATTCTCCAATTTTATGCTTTGTCTAAAGATTATCAAGCTGTATCTCAACCTTTTTGGGTTTCTGTTGAAAGTTCATTGTTAAAGGATTTTTCTTTTCAGGATGTGATATTTATGACCAATTGTACTTTTATTTCTCAATATCCAATTTTGAAATACTCTCATCACCTATTATATACACTTTTCTTTAAACCCTTTGCCGAATATCAATCTTTCCTTGCTTCTTCATTATGGTTTAACAGACATATTACATTTCGTCACCATTAATTTTATTACAAACACTGGAAAGAAAAGGGCATTTTTTATGTTTATCAAATGTTTGCTAGTGATTTGATTCTGCCCTTTCCGTCAATTGCAAGAGATTTTTAATCTACCTGATTCATGTCTTCAACAATATAATGTTTTAGTTCCATCTCTTCAAAATTGCCTATAGAAGTTCACCTCTCAACCCTTCCCACTCTCATTTTCACCTGACAGTCCTCTATATGATATTCCACATTATACCTAGTGCCTCGTTCATATATAAAGCCTCATCTAATGTATCATACCCTCACTAAATCTAAGGTTGAACTTGAGTGGGAACATGACTTATCCCAAATATTGACTGTTCATCAATGGGACAAAATATAGCAGAAACTCTTTAGAACCTCCAAGGCTGCAAACATAACACAGTCTCTATATTTTATTTACAATAGAGTTGTTATTACTCCCTCTTCTCTTCACACATTCAATCACTCAGTTTCGTCCTCTTGTTGGTCCTGTCTTAATGCTGAAGGCTCATTATTACATTTACTTTTCTATTGCCCACAGGTTAATACTTTTTGGAAAAATATCTAGCAAAATATTTATTGATTTTTTCCTATAATCTTCCTTTTAGTATCCATAATATATTTCTAGGCACTATGTCTCCTGATTTTTACCAGGTTCCCTCCAAATCTATTTGATTTGACTTGTTTATTGCTGTCGCATTTAAGGTTATATTAATTTGCTGAAAAGGCAATTGTAAGTTATCCTTCTTAGAGTGGTGGAATTTAATTTGTGATGAAAACAGAATTGCTTCCGTTTCTTATGTCTCAACCCACCTACAAATCTAATCTGATTTATTATGGTTACCGCTCACTACTTATTTATCTTCTAACTTGCCTCTTCCATAATTTACTTTTTCCTATTCATTTATCCTTCCTTCTTCTTCTCTTTTTCTCTTTCTCTCTTTCGTCTCCTATTTTTTCTTACTTTTCCCCATTTCTTTCTCTCTCTTTTCCCCTCTTTATAATAAAAATGTCTTACTGTAGTTTCTTATATTCTAGTTTTTACACAAATAAGTTCTACTCAATTTTCTTAATGTTCAATTTTTTCCTTGTTATTAGTTGTTATATTATAACCGTTTTTGCACAAGGTCATGTACTCTTCGCTCATCTCTGGCTTAATTGCAGTATTTTCATATGTATTAATTGTAAGATGTCTTTACTACTTGAATATGCTAGTTTTTTTTTTACTTTCTGAGATTTATTCCCTAATACAATCATTTAACAAAAAAAAGAAAACTCTTCTATAATACATTTTAGTCTTGACCAACAAGCATTACCCTGAGCAACACAGCGAACGAGAGAACAGGGTAGACATTTTTCTTAGATGACATACATATAAATGCTTAGTGTTACAACTGAATGGGAAAATTAATTGGGATATCTATAAAAGTTAATGGGAAGGGGGGGGGGGATATGTCTGTGGTGGAGCTAAAAAAAATAACTTAGCTCTTAATCAAGTGGGCTTCAATCTACTTCTGACTGAGCTTGAATCCCGTCGACATCTCAACTAAGGTTAAAAACGTCAGTCAAAGGCAAGCATCTGTCACAAAGAAGACAGTCTTGTGGTAGGTCAGAGTATTATTCACCCAGAAATGGAATGACATATGGGAGCAACTGAGAAGGTGTGTTAGGTGAATCAACTTCAACCAACGAGAGGAGAGTATGGGTTCCCTGACAAAAACTACAGGTGAAAGTCATGTGGCACTAATGAAGAAAGTTTGACTCTGTTCCCTTCAGGTCAGAAAGGAGGAAGGAAAATAATCAGGTCTGACTTAATTTTGTACCACTAAATTAGTGGTAGTTTGTTGGGAAGGTGGCATGAGATACCATATTGAAGGCATTTGAGAGGTTAAAATGATGCTCACAGAGCGATAGCTGCCATCTACCACAGTAGGAACATGATTCACAATTTTGATTAGGGTAGTTTAATGTTGTTTTTGTCACAACACAAGAAATCATGGGTCTAGGAAGTGAAAGTCAAGAATGCCCCCCATTTTTGTAGTTGCACCTTTCCTATGAATATGCACCCTCTAGATAGGCTAATAATGTTGCACTATTTGATTATGTTGGACCAGTTGAGTTACGTGTTTAAAGTTTTTAAAAGGGAATAGGCATAGTCTGTTAAAAAGAAAATAAATTCAATCTTGGGAAAAATAAGAAGCATCTAATTGATGTTAACGAGATAAAATAGACCAAAGCTGTCTCAGAATATTAAGAAGAGATGGTATTGCTGGATGTTTGTGCTTGTTGAAGGTTAAGTATGATCATCAGCTACCCGACTCACAAGTTGAAAAAAATGTCCAAGGTAACGATGATTAAACGGTAAAAGTGAGATTCAAGTGGTTGGAGGTGAGATAGCAAGCTAGGCTCAAAAGACAGCTTGGATTTTCTAGGGTGTTCTAGGGTGTTATGAAAAATAAATTGTATAGATCGGATCACATCAGTTACAATTGGGAGAGGGTAGTTTTTTGTTTTTTTTAATAAGTTTCCCCCAGGAGTCAGTAGCAGCTGCCAAGTTCCTTTTATAGATTCCAACCAACAAAAGTCAATCGTGGATACCGTAGGGATGAATCACTTATCTTTGACCCCACTGGGTCCTGCCATCAGAATAGATTGCCTTGAGCACTGCCGGGCGATAGATGGGAAAAACAGCACTGCGGCTGTGGCAGGTGGCTGAATACCTCGGAGTAGAGTAGATTTGGCTCAGTAGCGGCCCCACCCCACACTGTCAGAACGCTGAGGCCGAGGGAGGGACAGGAGGAGAGCACGGAGACCGCCGCTGCAGCGCTATGACCACGGACGCCGCAACCCACTCCAGATGCTGTCAAAGCCAAAGGTACCGAATTCTTTCTTCTTCCCAAGAAACAGTAACAGCTGCCATCAGGATGCCATCGGAATGAAATACGAGACTTTAAGTTCCCCTGGGTGCTAAGTGGAAGGAGAGCATTGTGGCTGCGGGCAGCTGGAGACCTCAGAGAAGAGCGGCCGTACGCTCTTTATTGGCAGGGTCAATCCACCATCTTCCTTTATCCCCGATTTTAAAAAAAAACAAAAAGGAAAGAAAAGATATATTCCCAATTTCAGTTGTATGCAGTGTGGGCTGTGGCTGCAGTTCTAGCATAGTTTTATTGCTACGGCGCCAGTCTCCTTCTTCCTGACTTTGCATCCTGCTTCCTGACGGATGTGCCAGCTCACCCACACCAGCTATGTGATCCGCTCCGCCCACATAGCGAGGTGGCTTGCAGTCGGGGGGCCTATTCAAACATCGGCGCGGTTTGTGTAGTTGGAGCCTTTTGCATTAAGGTGTGGCAGTGGAGTAAACAAGCAGCGAGACAGTGCTATACTGACGCTGGGGTCTGCATCTCAGCTGAATGAAAGACTGAGTGTGAAGCAAGGAGTGATGGCCCCATCACGGTCAACGCATCGAGGACGCATAGAGGTACAGGTAGAGAGCAGGGCTCTCTCCACTGCAGTTGAAGGTGTTGAAGGTCAGTGAGGTTCTTCGGTTTCTGACTTCGTCCCGTATTCAGCCGCCATTTTGTGTTTCGTCGCCATTTTGTGTTGCCCTCACTCAGGCAGCACGGCGAACGGAGTGTTTTTGCTTTTCTCAGCTGCTGCGTGTCTCTTCTGTTAAAGAGTAACCCCCTGCCCTTGTTTACGAAACCGATGTCAGGGTCTGGCCGAGTTCGTTAATGAATGTCTGGGTAGATTGATCCGTGTCTCGACTGACTATTTGCCTTCTCCGATTCTTTCCTTATATTATCTTATCCGACTGGCCTTCGCTATTCTCTCCTTGTGCTCTCTTGTTACACAACTATCCTTTGAGGCACACAAATACGTCCTGCCACCTGCAAATTGGATTGTCAGTACTAGCACTGATTAATTTGTTGGGAGGGGTAACACACGGGGTCCGAGAGAGGGGCGTATTTGAGACACCTGATAGCTTGTTTTCCAACTTTTCTTATTGGTTCGTTTTGTATGTGTAGGGAGTAAACTCTGTAAATGTGTTTCCTATAAAAGATTGTGCGCCACGGATTGAAGTGGCAGTCTCCTCGGAACCCTACCTTGTGTGTAACTTCTGGGATAATTGTGCTTGGCTGCAGCTAATAAACCTGGTTTTCCACGCTCAACAGAGTGTCTTCTCGTGTCTCTGTTCGACAAGGCATGTGAACTCGGGGATTTAAGGCGTGCCCTGTGCCGCCAGGCCCATAAGGCCCAGTTCCCCAGTCAGTTGGGTTCTGTAGATGATTTTCCTGTAAACAACGCTGCTATGCCTGAGAGGGCCCCAATAGCCAACAGTATATCAAGTTGTCAAACGGATCCTCAGGTGGGGAAGCCCATTCTTAAGCTACTACGCTCAGATAAAGCTACAGCTCTTCTCCGGTCCTGCAGATCCGAATCTGCTGTTCCCCTTGCCCAGATGGCTAAAGTATTGAATGCTGCTGTTAATGAGGGCTGGGGTAGTTTGGAGGTCTCTAATGGCATTGCGAGAGTGGATGCTTCTTCTGTCACTCCTGGGGGAGTTTGCTCGGCGGACCGGTGCCCTGTTGAACCTCTTCCCTCGTATTCTCTACTAGAGGCTGGCAGAGAAGAGATCGGAACTATTTCTTCTGTCGAGGCAAGTCTCCCTCTAACTGAGGGCCCAAATAATAAAGGCTCTGTGTATCATCAAAATGGATCAGCACAGGAGATTTGCCCTGGTACTATTGGCAACTGCTCAACAGACTGTATTGGTGATGAGGCTGGACGTAGCAAGGAGCAGGCAAACGAGACTGTGGAAATAGGAAGGGGTTTCGGCTTGGATTCTCCTACTGACTCTTCCTCACTTGGTCTGGGTAGTTCTAATGTTTGCTTTGCGAGTAATACTCCAGAGGGGGGCAAAACTCCGAAAGAAAAAGAAAAAGGCCCTAAAATAGGTCGGACTGGGAAAGGTGGGAGAGGCTGTGGGGGGACTATCAACAGGGCTCAGATTACCAACACACTCAGACGACTGAAGGGCGCATAAGCTCCTCTAAGGCTGCTCCGGGAGTTAGCCCGTTAAGTAAATGGGTGTCATCTAAGGGGGAAGTTCCATTGTTTCTAGACTCTCTATAGTAGGGTCACAGGGGGACACTATGGCTCCCACTCCTCTGAAAGGTTGCTCAGCCTCTCTGACTACCACGGCCTGTGTTACTTATGCAATTCAACAATTTACAAGCAATCCCATGGTTATTGATACCTGCTCACATAATAGGAAATGTGCAAAAACTTCAGACACGGCCACTGAGCATGGTCATGGTCAAAACACTGCTGATAGGGCAACTTTCTATTCAAAGGGGCCAATACTTTCTAGACCTAACACGATACCTGCAGTGTGTGGATCTCCTTCCTCCCCTCATGGCTCTTTGGACTCCGAAGAGGTGGGAACAAGCCTCAATGTAGTACAGAACCACTTGGATGGAAAAAAGGGAGAGGGCGAGGAGCCCTCACTCGCTAGTATTATGCAGGCCTTAAATGCTCAGAGAGCGGAAGCACAAGCCTACTACCAACAGGCAAGGGTCGACTGCATTGAAATCAAAAAGGCACTATCTGAGGTTACTACCAAGGTCTATCACTTAACTGCTAAGGTCTCTGAACTCCAGGAGCAGGTTGCAGGTGTGGATGAAGTCAGTACTCATACGGTCAAGGTGGTTACCGCACAGGAGTCTCAGCTTGCTTCAATGCAACTTAAAATTGACAATCTTGAAAATCGCCAGCCGCGTCATAACCTGAGGATTTTTGGGGTACCAGAGGGGAGAGAAGGCTCTGATCCTCTGGCATTTGTCGTGGACCTGCTACAGAAAGCTTTTCCGGACCTGGATGACTGGGACATGGACACGAAGGTCCAAAGAGCACACCGTCTGCCACTATTTCTGTCATCTAACTCGCAAGCCAGAAAGAATTATTCTAGGCCTATTTTGGTATTTTTTGGGAAACTTCCTGCTTCGTCAGGCTATTTTTTTAAGGCCCGGCCAACGGCTCCTGTTCAAGTGGACTTTATGTCAATCTTCGTGAGATCTGATTTGTGTAAATCGTCTATGGATACAAGATGGCAGCTACGTTAACTCATGGATTCATTTAAGTCTGTTTGTTCTCAGGTTGTCAGACTACCAAAAGGATACTTCTTGCGTAGCTGCACAGGAACAGAGATGCTAGCTCCCGAATCCACCCAAGGCAATTACCCAAAGCTTATAATGTACAAGTCTCTGAATTATTTCCTCAGGGGGAAGGGGGAATTTGGATAAAATAATAAACAACAAAAGAAGAGACTTTCTTGGCTGGTTCCTCTCCTCAGTCCGACCTGCAGACTGCTACTTGCATAGAACCCTGAAGAAAAGAAACACCGTTACCCTTAACTCTAGACCCTACTCTTCCTATTCTACCCTCTCCTTCTGACTTACACCTACCATTAGCTTCCAAGAGTCTTGCCCTCTCTTCTAAGCTTCTTTTCTTGGCATATAGTGACGGAGTTCTTTTTATAACTTCTCCTGCAATACAGAAATATGTCTTTTCCTTATTAGTGCGTTACTATTCTACTACTATACACTTAATTCAGATTCTCTCTTTTACTCACTTCTTCTCTGTCTTTCAGTTCTTTTATCTAAGATGCCTTTTAAATTCTCTGCTTTCTATTACCTGTAAATATTACAATTACACAGTTGTGGTTATTGATAGTTAACTATTCCCTCCAACTCTTATCTATTATATTTGTATAAACTCTGACTTACTGATTTTCTACTCTGTTCTTTCTTTGTATATATTGTTGTCTTCTTATTTAAAATTCTTTACTAAATTCTTTCCTCTCTTTTCTTTTTAGATGAAATGCGGCTGATTCCTGTTCAGCAATTGCTATGTGGCGTAGATTCTATTTTTTAACTATATACAAGGCAAGTACAACTTTATCATTCGGTCTATTTAACTTTCTCCCAGATATATCTTAGACTTAAATTGCTTATTTAATTTATCGTCTCTCTTCTTTCTCTGGTACATCTGGATGTTTTTTACTGCTGCCTTACTCGTCGTTCTTATTCCTCCTGACAAGATGCTGCTGCTTCGCTTCTTTTACGGTGAGTGCTACGGGGTTCAGGGTTTTCCTTTGGGACTTTTCTCAAGCGGAAAGATGATTGGGGAAAATACTTCTTCTATGTAAGGCACTCATAAATTATTTCTGGACTAAGATAACGCACAGCTTATATTTTAAAACGTGGTTGTTCTTGAATTGACAAACGGGGGCTTAACTTTCCTTGCGCTGTGTTAAAGTCTAACGAAGGGAAGTTTTAGCGCTAATTAACTAAGGCCTTATCTTTCTTCTAACGGACGTCGACGAATTATCTCCTCACCGGGTCAGCTCTCAGGTGAAGTGCGCAGATCACAGCCAGGGCACGCCTCACCTGGACTCCGCTGGTGATACTGCCCAAACACTAGACCGCAAACATCGACTCCAGCCTTGCGGCCATCTTGGAGTTCCGTGATCGCACCCTTTATGCCCATGTACTTCCAATTAGGTTCTGAGTTGGATTCCAGTACCTTTGGTGTGAGATTACCGCTAGTTGGGAGTCTAGGGTCCTGACAGTACCCCCCAACAAGGTAGATCCTCTCCGTCTTGGTTTTAAAGGGTATCGTTGATGAAAGGATTTGATCAATCTCGGAGCATGAACGTCCTCCTCTCGCTCCCAAGACCGTTCTTCCGGACCATAGCCCTTCCAGTCCACTAAATAGAACAATTGTCCCCTTGAGCATTTTGAGTCCAATATTTCCTTAACTTCATACTCAGTTCCAGTTTCTAGGTAAAGATGTTTTGGAGGTAGTGTTTTTCGCAAGTTACTTGGAGCCTTCTTCAGCAATGAAATAGGAAAAGCTGGATGAATCTTAAGCCTTGATGGCAAGATGAGCCGATAAGTCACCTGGTTAATCTTTTTTTCTACTGGGTAAGGGCCAATGAATCGAGGTTGGAACTTTCGATTTCCTTTCAATCTTAGATTCTTAGTGCTTAACCAGACATTGTCCCCCTTTTCTAAGACGGGACCTTCTCGCCTTTTCTTGTCTGCATAGTTCTTGTACTTTTCCTTTGCTACCTTTAGACTTTCCATTGCCTGTTGGTGAATCTGCTCTAGGTGAGACACTACATCCTTAACAGCTGGGACTGAGATGTCAATTTGTCTGAGGGTCGAATTTGGATGTCTCCCATAATTCATGTAGAAGGGAGAGAAACCCGTGGACACGTTCTTGGCATTATTATAAGCAAACTCTGCTGCCCATAAACACTCTGACCAGTTTCCATCTTGCTTCAAAAGGAACAACCTTAAATATTGTTCCAATTCTTGGTTCACTCTTTCTGTCTGACCATCGGTCTCTGGATAGTAACTGGTAGAGAATCTCACCTCGGTCCCTAAACTTTCCATAAAGGATTTCCAAAAATGAGAAATGAACTGTGGTCCTCTGTCGGAAATCACGATCTTGGGAATTCCATGAATTTTTACTATTTCTGTACTAAAGTGTGTGGCTAACTGTTTAGCTGAAGGAAGCCCTCGTAATGCTGTAAAATGTGCCATTTTTGAGAAAGAATCCACTACCACTAATATAGTGTCATAGCCCTGACTGAGTGGTAAATCAGCAATGAGATCTAAGGTGATTGTGTGCTAAGAATAGGGTGGTGTGGCAAGGGCTGTAACACCCCCTTCGGGGCCTGCCGTTCAGATTTTCCCTGAGCGCAAATCTCACAAGTCTTGACGTATTCCTCAATGTCTTTAGCTATACCCGGCCACCAGTAGTGACGCTTAATCAGCTCCTTAGTCTTTGCTTCTCATTTATGCCCCGCCAATTTTGCATCGTGACATTCTTGCATAACTTGTTGCTGCAACTCCTTAGTGGGAATATACAGGTGGTCTTGAAAGTAAGGAAGTTGACGAATAATTTTCCTACCTTCTTTTTTCTCAATCCACTCTTGCATGGCTTCTGGACTCATCACTTCTGAAATGCTTGTTTCCAAACTAACCGAAGTTGTAACACCAATTATCTTCTCCTTTGGGGTGATAGATTAGTTTTCTAATGGCGTCTTTTGATTTTCTGTATCAATTCTAGACAAGGCGTCTGCCTTTCCAGTCTGTGTTCCCAGTCAATAGGTAATTACAAAATCATAATCGGCGAAATACAGTGACCATCGCAACTGTCTTGGAGTCAATGTTATGGCCGTCTTTAGAAATTTTAGGTTTCGATGATCCGTAAATACTGTCACCTGATGCTGGGCTCCCATGAGATGATGCCTCCATTCCTTAAAGGCGTCTTTTATTGCCAACAGCTCCTTCTCCGTGATGGTATAGTTACATTCAGCCGGAGACAACTTTCTAGACCTGTAAGCTACAGGATGCAGTTGCCCAGTAACCTTGTTTCGTTGGGATAGGACTCCACCTACTGCTTGGTCCGAAGCATCGGTTTCAACATAAAAGGGCTCGTTTGGGTCAGCATGTTGAAGAATTGGAGCCAATGTGAAATCTTGCTTCAACAAATTGAACGCCTTCTCAGCTTCTTCGGTCCATTCGAACTGAATCCCTTTCTTGAGCAGTTTTGTGAGTGGCAGAATCTTGTGAGAGAACTCGCTGATAAATCTTCAGTAAAAGTTTGCGAAACCAATGAAACTTCGAACTTCCTAGACACTCACTGGAGATTTCCAATTTATCACTGCCTCAATCTTCCGCTGATCCATCAGTATGCCAGTTGGAGAGATGACGAACCCCAGAAATTCCACCTGGGTAACGTTAAATGTGCACTTTTCCAACTTAACAAACAGCCTGTTATCTCTCAATTTCTGCAGGACCCCTCAGACTTGATCCTGATGCCTCTCCCTATCTGCAGAATAAATAAGAATATCATCAATGTATAAAATGGCACACTGATCTATATATTCCTTAAGTACGTCATTGATGAAATGTTGAAAGGCTGCAGGGGCGTTGCAAAGGCCGTAAGGCATAACCTGGTATTCGAACAGTCCAAATCGGGTTCTGAAGGCCGTCTTCCATTCGTCGCCTTCTCGCATTCTGACCAGATGGTATGCTCCCCTCAGATCAAGTTTTGAATATTTCTGTGCTCCTTTTACTTGCTCTAATAATACAGATATAAGAGGCAACGGGTACCTGTTCTTCTTGGTAACCTGATTGATCGCTCTATAGTCTATACAGGTCCACAGATCTCCCTCCTTCTTCGGCACAAAAATAAAGGCGACGAGACAGTGGATTGCGAGGGCCGGATGAAACCATTAGCAAGGTATTTGTCCAAATACTCTTTTAAGTGGCAATGTTCCTTTTCAGTTAGTGCATACACTCGACTTCAGGGCAGATTGGAGCCAGGTTCAATCTCGATCTTACAGTCATAGACTCTGTGTGGGGGTAGTTGCTCCGCTTCCACCTCGTTGAACACGTCCTGGAATTCAGCATACTCTTCTGGAATTTATGGTGCATTTATTACACATATTGATCCTCCGTTGTGGCACAAGGAGTGGGCCAGATTGACTTCTTGCATCTTTTCTTTTTTTCCAAAACAGTTTTAAATACAATACTTGGAATCCATCTTTATGGTTCTGTTACTCCAATTGATTGTCGGATTATGCTCGGTGAGCCAAGGCAGACCAAGGATTAGCTCAAACTGGGGAGCGTCAATTAGGTTAAACGGATCCTTTCTTCGTGACCATTGTTTGAAACAAGATGAATGACTTCTGTATGGCCCACTATTGGACCCGAAGATAGATTTGTTCCGTCCACTGCTCTTACGGGTTCACTTTTGTTCTTCATAATTGCTTGTATTCCCACCCTTCGTGCAAATTTCAGGTCACAAAAGTTCCCCGTGGCTCCAGAATCTATCATTACTGAAACTCCAGTCAAGGTTCAGTGTCTGAACCTAACTTCCATTGATAAACTTAAATGAGGAGCCGCAGACTGTAAAGTGTTGGCCACTCTATGTTCATCGGGAGTTTTTTCTAAGATCGCACCCACCTGTTCACCTCCTCCAACAGGTGGTGCTATTAGTTTTCCTTCGGCTTGTAACTTGTCTTAGGTTTCTTAGGGCAATTTCTGACAAAATGACCCCCAGCTCCACAATACATACACAGATTACTACTTAGTCTCTTCTCCTTCTCTTCTTTCGACAGAGGTCCACGTATTGTTCCGATTTGCATAGGTTCTATTGCCGAGGAACCTTCATTACCTCGACTATTTTCTGATCTGACACGATCAAATCTTGGAATCGATGGTCTGAATTCTTTTCTTTTCTCACCTTTCCTTTCTCCCTGCCGAAAGTCTATTTCTAACACAAGATCCACCAATGCTGAAATTTCGGTGGGTCGGTTGGGAATCCCAGCCAAGGCATCCTTTAACTCATCTTTCAATTCACGGTAGAAGACTACTGCTCGCTTGCTCTCCGGCCAATCTGTTTCCACCACTAGTTTGTTAAATTGTGCCAAGTACATGACCAGATCTCGATTCCCTTGCTTTAAGTCCAGCAATTCATTGTCGACCACTTGAGATATTCTCCTCCTATCAAAGATCCGTAGAAATTCTTGTTTAAATTCCTCATAATTCCTCAAGATCGGGTCGTTTCTGGTTATGAGCGGCAAGGACCAGGCTGCTGCATCTCTGCTCAAATAGGATAAGGCGAAAGCGACCTTGGATTGCGCATCAGGAAAAATTGAAGGGCGGCACATGTAATGTAATGAACATTGGGTTATGAATATTTGTGCCTTTTGGGGATCCCCACTAAATAGTTCTGGAGCTGCTAAGGGAATAACCGGGGACAAAGAATGGATCACTTGAGTGGTCATTCTATTTGCACTCTCAGCTAAGGGATTTTGAGCGTCCTGTCCTGAACCAAAGGATTGTCTAAATCTCTGTCCTAAATCTGCTGTTTCTTTTCTGGAATTCACTATCTCCAATTTAAGGTTTTGATTTTCCTCCCTAACTGCACTTAGCTCCTTCTGGATAGTATCTAAAATTACTCCTAACCCTTGCAGGTCAATTCCTTCTGCCATCTCTGTTTGGGTGCAAGGTGCAACTTGGGCACTTCACTCTGTCAGACTACCAAAAGGATACTTCTTGCGTAGCTGCACAGGAACAGAGATGCTAGCTCCCGAATCCACCCCACGCAATTACACAAAGCTTATAAAGTACAAGTCTCTGAATTATTACCTCAGGGGGAAGGGGGAATTTGTATAAAATAAAATTGGCTGGTTCCTCTCGTCAGTCCGACCTGCAGACCGCTACTTGCATAGAACCCTGAAGAAAAGAAACAACGTTACCCTTAACTCTAGACCCTACTCTTCCTATTCTACCCTCTCCTTCTGACTTACACCTACCATTAGCTTCCAAGAGTCTTGCCCTCTCTTCTAAGCTTCTTTTCTTGGCATATAGTGACAGAGTTCTTTTTATAACTTCTCCTGCAATACAGAAATATGTCTTTTCCTTATTAGTGCGTTACTATTCTACTACTATACACTTAATTTTGATTCTCTCTTTTACTCACTTCTTCTCTGCCTTTCAGTTCTTTTATCCTAGATGCCTTTTAATTTCTCTGCTTCCTATTACTTGTAAATATTACAATTACACAGTTGTGGTTATTGATAGCTAACTATTCCCTATAACTCTTATCTATTATAATTGTATAAACTCTGACTTACTATTTTTCTACTCTGTTCTTTCTTTGTATATATCGTTGTCTTCTTATTTAATATTCTTTACTAAATTCTTTACTCTCTTTTCTTTTTAAATGAAAGGCGGCTGATTCCTGTTCAGCAATTGCTATGTGGCGTAGATTCTATTTTTTAACTATATACAAGGTAAGTACAACTTTATCATTCGGTGTATTTAACTTTCTCCCAGATATATCTTAGACTTAAATTGCTTATTTCACTTATCGTCTCTCTTCTTTCTCAGGTACGTTTGGACGTTTTTTCCTGCTGCCTCACACGTCGTTCTTACTCCTCCTGACGAAATGCTGCTGCTTCGCTTCTTTTACGGTGAGTGCTACGGGGCTCAGGGTTTTCTCTCTGGACTTTTCTCAAGCGGAAAGATGATTGGGGAAAATACTTCTTCTACGGAAGGCAATCGTAAATTATTTCTGGACTAAGATAACGCACCGCTTATATTTTAAAACACGGTCGTTCTTGAATTGACAAACGGGGGCTTAACTTTCCTTGCGCTGTGTTAAAGTCTAACGAAGGGAAGTTTTAGCGCAAATTAACTAAGGCCTTATCTTTCTTCTGACGGACGTCATCGAATTATCTCCTCACCCGGTCAGCTCTCAGGTGAAGTGCGCAGATCACAGCCAGCGCGCGCCTCACTTGGACTTGGCTGGTGATACTGCCCAAACACTAGACCACAAACGTCGACTCCAGCCTTGCGGCCATCTTGGAGTTCCGTGATCGCACCCTTTCTGCCCATGTACTTCCAATTAGGTTCTGAGTTGGATTCCAGTACCTTTAGTGTGAGATTACCGCTAGTTGGGAGTCTAGGGTCCTGACACAGGTCTTCTTGCAGGCGCCTGCCCGGCTCAAAGTTATTAAAGACGGTCCCTCATACTTCTTCTCAAGTGAGCAAGAGGCTAAAAAAGCATTGGCTAACCTCCCCTAATCCTCGACTAATGTAACGTCCTGGCTTAATCTGTTTTTGTGTTTTTGGCATGGGGAAGTATGAAATGCCAATGGGTTGTAATTCTGCAATAGTTAAAGATGATCTTTTCGTTACTTTCAGTAATAGTTTCTCAGAGTTTTTACTTTTTTTTGTGGCTAATTCACCGGGAGGGGGTGCGATGGGAGGGGGGTAGTGTGTGGGTTGGTTGGGGGCCTTCGCGGGAGGGGCGGTCGTGGCGTCTTTCATTTGCTGTCGGTCATGACAGCCGTATGGGGGGTGATTCCTTTTCTAAGAAACTGGGTGGGGGGATGGGCGGTGGTCTGAGGGGATTGGGTGGAAGATGGGGGTTAAGTAGTCACAGCCTTTTTAAAGTAGCACAGAACATTTTCATTAACAGTAATGAGCTTCTGCTGGGTGGGAAAATATGTTGGTGGTTACAGCAAGAGAAGTATTCGGTTTTTCAGAACTTTGGTAATGTCTAGAGTCAAATTTCTGAGTTGGAACTTCTGTGGTCTAAACATGGCTAGTAAAAGGCAACTGGTTGCAGAAGAGCTTAAAGGATTTAAGCCCCAAATAGTTGGACTGCCTGAAACACAGCTGGCCTATAAAGATAAAAGCTTCTTCAAACAACTAGGCTACGATCTGATCATTTGTTCTTCACAGACCGCATCTATAAGGGGGGTAGCTCTACTGAAAATTAAATATTCCAAAATGACTGTACTGCGTACCCTTGTTGATAGTCGGGGTAGGTGGGCAATTGCGCAAATTTTGATATTTGGAAATAAGGTCACAGTATGTATGGTTTATGGCCCTAATCCTGAAGTTTTTTCTTATCTTAATTCTGAACATAATTGGGAGAGGGTAAACTTTGTTAATGATAGACATTTTACAATATGTAGATGGTCTTGCTGAGTCTTGCATTATAAGGTGAAAGGCATCTTTTTAGAAGTTGAGGAAAGCCTTACGATAGAAGGTTTCATCAGCAAATGACAATAGAAAACTAATCAATGCTAGAACTGGAAAAGCATGTCCATGTTAAATTCAGAAAGACTTTCATTAATACATCTATAAACATGATGGTATACCTTTTAGCTGAAACCTTTTGAGAACAATAATGGCATTGAAAGCCCCTCGAATGTGAATCATTCTTCAATAACAGGCACCAGACCAAAATACAGCTCAGTTTGATTTACGCCAACCCATCTGACAGAATTAAGGATTTAATTACTGATATTGCATGATACTGCACCACTTAACTATGATGACATATATGCCAGATAGTATGTACTGAATTTAGAATCAACATATATAATGACATGACGTCAGTCACATAATTATTCAAAATGATGACGTGATAAGCTGGTGTAATGCAGTATTTTGGCTTTAGGTAAGATGAACCTTTGCCTTATCTTTGAATCTAAAAACTCATTGCGGTAACCAGCTGGCCACTACATTATACGTTTCTCTGGAAAACATGCCATGAGAAGCTATTTACACTCAACAACTGTGCGAGGCACAGCACTGAAAGCAACAGAGTTTTGAAAACTGAGGATTTTGCTTCTGTGAGGGAAAATCAGGGGTAGCCATGAGATGTATATGAAACACAGCAAGTCTGCAAGTCACCTTCGACTGAGAGAGATTAATAAGAGGAAGCAGACGGAGAAGCAAGATGGCGGCCGCATGACTCGGCTGCATTCGGCTCCCAACTAGATAGCAACAAGAACTCTATATGGAGCCCCCAGTTTAAGTATGCTTAATACCCAGCAAAGCATAAAGCATACGGAACGCGACTGGGCCTTACCTTGGATCCAGTCCATAGCGCAACAGGCCAAGTTGGTGATTGCTCGCTGCAGGAGGCTGGAAAAGGAGGTGTCCATGGTTTCAGGATGCCAGACCCCGACGTGCAAAACAAGGCCGGAGTCCAAATCAGCAGCAGTGAGGGGAAGATGTGCAGCCCACCGGTCAGTGCTACGCACACTGTCCGTGGACTCTACCTTCGCACCAGTAGGGACGACTCAGTCGGGACTCCGGCAGAAGATGACCCGGACCGAGATCATCACGGAGGGGAGAAGCGCGACTGCGCAGCCCTAGCAGCAGTGGACCGGTGCCTCTGTGCTAGAGATGCTCCAAGGCACCGGGAATGGATCTGTGGCCGCGGTCAGAAAGGGGCATGACTGTGTGTCAACCCCAGATCAGGTAGGTGGCCAGAGCAGCATGCAGGTTGATAATACTACACAGGGCATTGGGGCCAGTAAGACATTGGATGATGTGGCTATTTCGGAAAATGTACCTGCAGTGACTGGGGGGATGGGGGCACTAGGAACCCATACACAGTGTGTGGAGAAAAATGGCTTTCTAACACAGGGGGTAGCAGTTCAGGGTGACATGGCAACAAGCACAAGAGCCACGAATAAAAGCAGCACTGGGGGAATTTCAGGGCTACCTTCTCAGATACAGTTGCCGGTGCAGGATGCCTCTCAAGGTGCCCATGCTGTGTGCAAAGGGGATCCAATCCCACAAGATATAACCAAGTATGGGAACAAATGCCACACTAGAGAAAATGTTGGTCTAACAGGGGAAGCTGAGTCAGATTTTCTATGTTCGTATCTGCATAAGAAGCTAAATCACCACACGGTATGATGTTCCATGAAAGTGGGAGCACGCAGTATCCGGGAGCAAGACTCTGAGGTGAACAACTTCTTTTTCTCCCTATCAGATGCCACTTGGTCAGATGTGGGATCAGGTTTAGGGTCTAACACAGATTCAAGTGAGATGAAGAGTCTACCAGGCAACAGCAGAGTGGATTAGACAGCCACCACACGGAAAACACATTACAAATTGGGCAGAATAGACAACCAGAGGTACAGAGACCTAAAGTGGGATTATTCCCAGGGTGATCCACTGGTCGGGAACAATAATAACTGCAAAAACCACAATTGATGGACGGAATGTTGCACAATTTCAAAACATGCACCCCCATTCACAGATCTGGGGTTAATCCATTGTTATTTTGCTCACCACACCACCCCAGTTAAGACATGGCCATATGCAAATCAGTCTTGACCCTGTGACTCATGGGATCAGTCCGGCCCGAACTGCCAAGCCATGTCTTCCCTGGACCGGAATCAAGAATCCTAGGACCGGTTTCTGGCTATCAGCCGTCATCAGCCAGGATAGCTTGATTCCAGTGGCATGGAGAGCACAGGAATCAGGTCTGAGCATACCCGTCTCACTCGGGGTGACAAATGCAAAAACACCAATTGATGGACCGAATGTTGCACAATGGCAAAACATTCACCCCCGTCACAGATCTGGGTTTAATCCATTGTTATTTTGCTCAACACACCACCCCAGTTCAGACATGGCCATATCCAAATCAGTCTTGAACCTGTGCCTCATGGGAACAGTCCAGCCCGAACTGCCAAACCATGTATTCCCTGGACCGGTAACAATAAAAAGGCACCCTTCCCCCACCCCCGAAGGCCAGCCTACAGCGCCTCCCACCATGGATACTATTTTGCAATGCGTTATGACTCACCGTGAAGAGGCTCGCCTGGAAAGCTGACACTCACAAGCTGCAGCCCGTAAACTGCAGGGGGCAGTGAGAAAAGTAGCCAAAACATGCAATGCCGTCAGCAACCGGCTGACGGACCTTAAGTCAAGAACAACTGCTCTTGAGACAGACATTGCTAGCACTAGAGGCCAAGCAGAAGCACATTCGACAAAACCGATCGACATCCAATGGAAGCTTGAGGACAATGAAAACCATCAGAGACTGAATAATCTGCAGTCCATAGGAATTCCTGAAGGGAAAGAGGATCAGATGTCTTTATGTACATGGTCAAGCTGTTGCAAAAGTCTTTTCCAGAACTAAAAGGGTGGAACTGGCTCCATGAAGTTCAAAGGGTGCATTGAGTCCCTTTCTCTCTTCTGCAACAAGTCAAGCCTGATGCTAAACTGTGAGCTGTCCTGGTGTATTTCAGAAACTTCCTGCTACGGCAGAACATCTACAAAAAGGTTAGGCCTGAGGCTCAGCGAGCTGTGGATGGCTTTTCATTTTTTACCAGGCCAGACTTTTGCCATGTTACTGTTAAACGACGATGGCGTTTACGCCAAATGATTAAGCAATCCCAGGAGAAAGAGGCACATGCTTTCCTAATGAACCTGGCCCGCTTGAAAGTAATCTGGAGTGATTGTACCAGATTTTTTACCTGGGAACTCAAGGCTAAAGAGTTTTTGACAACAGGTGGGGGTATACCTGTACAGATTATGTGTATGTATAGGTGTTGTCTATATGACCTAGGGTCCCAGGTGGAGTCTCAGGCAGAGTAAGTGGAGAATTGAGCGAACTACATCCCCTATAAAAAGTGGCACGAACTAGGGGGTAAAATATATATATATTTTTAAAAAGGGGGCATGCGGCAGGGTAAAGCTCATCGCTGCTTTGCAAAAATAGAGAGGCATCATAATCATAAATCTCTACAGTAGGGGTAAGAAATGAGGGGGGGAATTAAATAAAGAAAAAGGGGGAAAATGGAGATATATACACAACATAAGCTATCATTCTCTATAGATTGTTGAATGTGTACTGAGACACTAGCTAGGGATGCACTAACATGAATAGCCACCAGTTGGGAGGGGGGAGCCTTCCATCCACCACAGACTGACACAGGTCTGTTTTGTCTCCGAATGGGGCGTGACTTGTTGGATGGTACGGCTGGGGATTGGGGGGTCTGGGGGAGGTTGGGGGAGAGTGAAGGGAGGTTTGGGAAGGGTGGGGTTGTCAGTTGGGGGGAGAAAAACCCCAGAAAAGCAGTGTGGTTTGTGCAAGTTATGTATGTAAGGAGACTGGAAAAAGTGTGTTTAATTAAAAAATGCATAACAATCAATTTGGATGCCTAAAATGTTTTAGCAATGGGTAGGCTAGCTATTTGCTTAATAAATGTTGGGGGACTAAATGATAGGGGAAAGCAGGCTAGTGTGAGTGAGGTACTTAAATCCCTGGGGGCCGATATAATATGCCAACAAGAAACCCAGATCCCATGGCAGAAGAGAGGGCTCAACATAATTCCAGGATACACACAGGTAGCCTGCTCTTCCCAGACCACTACGACCAAAGGGGTCGCAATCCATGTTTCAAATCGGTTGACCCCAGCAAATCAAATTATAACAGATAGATGGGGGTGATGAGCAATAGTCACATTATCAGTCCGGCTCACTTTATGCATGGTTTATGGGTCTAACTTAGATGACCCTGGTATGCTAGAGGAACTGGAATTAGTTCTAGCCTCCTGTCCGGGCCCACTCATTATGTGTGGGAATTTTAATGTTCATTTGGACTCAAGTGGTCCCTTCACCAAGGAATATCAGGGGAAAAAGCCACAAGTTTGTAAAGCACTAGCCACTCCGACCTCTAGCCATGGGCTAATCAATACATGGGCCTTCAGGAAACCAAGGGACTGGCTATACTTAATGTTCTTGTCATCATAGAAAGTACTTTAGGCTCGACTATTTCTTTGTTATCAATGCTCTTCTTGATGGTGCTAGTATAAGGAAGCTGCCGAAAATACTGTCTGATCACAACCCCTTGATGCTGGAAATTACGGTCATCAAAGATGTCAAACAAAGTGGACCTATGACAGAGAAATTACTGGTTAATGAGGGGTTTAATGAACATATTAGGGGATGGACCCGAAAGTTTTTTGAAATAAATAGGTTTAGCACCTCTAGAGAAATAGTGTGGGACACGTTTAAGGCAGGCTTAAGGGGGGGAGGTCGCTAGTTTTGTGGGATCAGCAGGAAGAGGCAGTGAGAGGAAGTGCTTCGACTGACCGATCAGCTACAAAGTGTGAAGAGGAGCAGGCAGCTGCAATTGTTCAAAAACCGGAAGAACTACAAACTCAGTTAGAGGTCATAAGGATAAATGCAGAAATAAATAGTATTTACAATTGAAGTGGCAGAAGCATTTAAAACATATCCCAGGGATAACTATGAGTGCGGGGAGGCCACAGGCAAACATTTAGCTTTGCGGCTAAGACAGAAGGCAATTAGAACTAACATTGTTAGGATAAAAAGAAAAGATGGGACTTTTGCAACAGATCCTCAAGAAATCATTTACGTGTTTGTGGAATTTCATGGGGACCCTTATCAGACTGAGAATAAATCCCCAGAAACTGGTGGGCTCGGGATGGCCTAAATCGTCCTATTTTGCAAGAGCTGGAGGCAGACATCTCGCTTAGTGAAGTCACCAATGCACTCCAGGCGATGGCCTCAGGAAAAGCAGAGGTCCTGATAGAATTCCAATACAACAGAAGGGGCAGCCTGCCCAGTCATGGCAAGGCACCGTTATAGTCGTATTCCTGAAGAAAGGGAAACCTGCTGAGGACCCAGCTTCATATCGATCCATCTCCCCTATTAATGCTGCTGAGAAATTATACTCTAAGATCATTGTGCTACGGCTTGGCAAAGTTATTACTTCCTTGGTGAGCACATGGCAACATGGTTTTATACCACGGAGAGGGACCATGGATCATATTTATCAGGTACCTCCCTATTTTACATTGCGGATATTTATAGAGAGCAGATGGCTTTCATCCTCATAGATGCTCAGAAAGCTTTTGATTGGGTGGAGTGGGCATATTTATGGGATAACTTAAGGAGCAACGGGTTTGGACCACAAATCCTCACAGCTATAAGAGCCATGTATTTGCATCTATAAGCTAGGATACAATTGATGAGCAAGAAGTTCGAAAGGATTGTAGTAGCTCAAGGGATGAGACAGGGATGCCCTTGCTCACCGATTCTCTTTGCGTTATATATCGATCCATTTATCAGGTCAATAATGCTTGACCAGCCGATCAAACCAGTAGTGGTCAGGGGGTATAATACAAAGGTCTTAGCATGTGCTGACGACATAGCTGTTGTTACCCTTGAACCACTGGGACCAATCACGAGGATCGAAGTTTTGACCAAGGAATTCAGAGGGCAGTCGAGGATATCTCCTAAATTCCAATAAGACCAGGATTGTTTGCGCTAAAAGTATTATCTTTCAGGATCCCCGCAGGACCGAGGTAGCTACTTATCTTGGCATCGACATCTTGGCGGATGTGGGTTCTATCTGGGTGACAAATTCGGCTTTATAGATAAAATCAGCAGAAACCTACAAAGAACAGATAAATTGCAAATGTCGATAAATGGAAGGTGCAATGTGCTCAAAATGACCATGTTCCGAAAAATGTTATATTTATTTTTATTTATTTATTTCTTTAAAAATGCTGGATGGAATATTCGCCAAATTTATCTGGCAGTATCAGAAGGGTAGGTGCTCATTGAAATTCCTGACCCTTCCGCAGGCTCAGGGGGGATGGGCGGTTCCCTATTTACTACATTATTATTTGGCATAATGCTGCAACAAATGGGTATCCTGTTTAAGCTGAATATTGGTGCAGAAACATGCTTGTGTGCACAGGAATGCGAAGTCCCCCCTCAGTCTTTGAATTGGCTATAGCTGGAGCAGCATGGGGAATTTTACTGAGGCAGTTGGAGGCTAGTTACTACAAAACAACATGTTTCAAGCCCCTTAGAGCGAAATGGAATATATGGCATAAAGTCTTCAAGCAGTTAGAAATTCCTAGGCTCCAGACACCCCTTTGGCAATCACCGCTTTTTCCGGCCCCTCCTTATGATGCTAAACATTGGGAGTAGGCTGGTGTCAGTAAAATAGGGGATGTATTAGGCAGGAATGGTATGATTTCTCTTGTAGAGCTACAGGAGCTGTATAAAATTGACCCTAGATCTTATTTTAAGTATGTCCAAATTAAGGAAACCATTGAACCTTTTATATCAAACATCACTTCTACAGATAAGATCCCCTTACTAGGAACCGTCATTTATAAAATCCCTCAAATTAAGTATATATATAGCTTTTTTACAAAAGCCGCTCTGGATGATTTAGTAAAAACTGAAGCTACCTGGACAGCCAAATTAAATAACCAGGACGTGGACCTATGTAGGTCATTGGCTCTCTCAAAGAAAGTATTTCTCTCTACCAATCCGAAGGCACAACATTACAAAACAGTCTTTAATTTGTACTTTACCCCAGGAAATCTGTTTGGATGGGGGAAAAGGGAAAATGATCACTTCCCGAGATGTGGGCAAGGCCCTGCAGATTTGGTACATATGTTTTTTGATTGTAGTAAGCTGTACACTTTAATAAAGGGGATTTAAATTTTTCTGCAAAAAGTGTTAAGACAAGATGTGTCTATCTCGCCAACTATGATGCTATTAGCCTTTGATGAGAAAGCACAACTAGAATCAACACAGGTATATTTTTGTTTAATTTCAATGGCAGTATCCCAACTGCTGATGGCATCAAAGTGGAAGGAAGCTGACCCTCTGGAGTATCAACCTTGGTTTGCCCGGATGCATCATATATGTAATTTGGAGATGGCATTATATGGGTGCAAGGGGCGGAGAGCGGGGAAACGGGGCAGAACAATTTGGGGCCAATGGATTGAGTAGTTCTGATGTATAACTTTCCCTGTTTTTCTTTTCTTTTTTTCTCTCTCTCTCTTTTTGTATCTTGTATAATGCAAAATGAAATGTTTAACTAGTGCCTGGTTGGCTCCTATGATTTTCGTCTTTTTCATTAGAAGAACCATGTGTTATATTGGACATACTGCTATTTACAATGTGTATATTTGTAATTTTGCAGCTTTTTCAATTTTTTTTGTTTTTTGTAACCGTTGTCTTTTCTGGGATATATAATTCAAAAAAATTCAACAAAAACAATGAGAGAGATTGATATGGAAGGGTGGATCTGGGAAGAAGCGAGAAAGAGCAAGAAAGGAAGCTTGAGAAAGAGAGGGGACAGAAACAGTGAGAGAAACTGATAGGAAAAAGAAGCAGTCAGAGAGAGAATTCATTTATGTGAATTGTCCTCCGGTAAACGAATCTCTATACAAGCAAGAGATGTACAATTAAACGGGAGTATTAGGTATTGTATCGATTTTGTAGAAGGTTAAGAAGGAAAGCAAGCAACATTGTACTTATGTACCGCTGTTCAGTGAAAAAGTATTTAGGGCTGGTGGAAGCCCAACTGCCAGATCTGGAGTCTGATGCAAATTGAAAATTCTAGAATTTCTAGAGGAAATGTTCTCTCTGGAGGAGAATGGTCTAGTATACATTCTTGCATCATATCAATACCAGTGGAGGGAGTCTGGCTACTCGATTAATCTCAAAGTTTCGAAATTCCTCCAGAAATTGCATGGCTATTCATTACCGCCAAACTCTACACCAGGGCCTTGGTTTGAGACTTCGCTTCTACAAAGGCGGTGATGGGTGAAAGTGATTAAACAAACCGCATCAGAATGCTTCATATTTAATTTCGATCTGAATAAATGTGACTGCAAAAGAAAAATATATCTTTAACAATTAAAGCTAAATATAAACCATGGTTAGGAGGAATGAATCAATATTTATTGTTGTTATTATTATTATTTTTATTACAGAATTGGCATGCAAGAGAACAACCCCCGAAGATGATCAATACATTTTGGATAGCTAATCCTGTGCTTCTGGTGCCACATCATGGAAATTGCCTTGGGAGTGCAATTGCTGTTTTCACCAGTTATTTACTGTAGAGCATGGAGTGCACAAGGAACTCTCAAGCGGCCCAAGGGGTGCTTCATAAACCACTACTACTGCGCATGACGTACAAGACGGCAGGTCCAGGGATGTTGGTATTTTGGCAGAGAAATGATTGCACCAGCGCACTATGGCCCACTTAAATGACTGGGTGTGAACTGTACAGAAAACCAGAGCTGAGAGTGATCCATCGCTCTATATTTATTTTCCGTACGAACATCGGCTCATGTACTAACCCTACAAGGTAGTGCATGTGGTGGTGCAACCACTTGTTTGTTGATTGTAATGAGGTATACGCAGCCCTGTCAGGGGCGCCACAAGGTTTGGGTACTCAGCGGTGCCATTTGGGGTTGTACGCCTTACCATTATTAAAATAAATACACCTGTGGCCTTTGATTTCTCAGTCCATGCACAGAGCCATCTTGTCATGATCAGCGCCGTAGCTTACTCAGTGGGATTCGGGGGGTGCAAATCTCAGATTACCCAACTAAAAAGCAGTGGACCACACAGTGAATTGGTGAGATGACTGAGGCTTAGGATGAGCTGTTCCCATAAGAAAAAAGGTCAGTTGTGATTTGCATTAGGTGTTCCTTTGGAGTTGATTTAGAATTTGGCGAACAGGTACACCATTGCAACAGAGTAAGTACTGTGTCCAATAAACTCAAGGTACACCCACTTGATTTTGAGTTGCACAAACTACAAGTCTTATGCTTTTGGAGTAAAATGCACTCCATCAGTGTAAAACTTTCTCAAACAGGGAAACAGATGTGGGCCATCAGAGGTAAGCCATCTGACTGTGTGCCTTATTTAGAGGGGATGGTCAGATTGATAGAGCGCGCAGGTCACCCAACGAGGATTTACCAATACTCACCTGGGCCCAAAATTCAAAACCATACATTTATTCAATCAGGTAACTCACACTCTACTACCAGTTTATTTTATTCCACTAATTCCTATACCATTGATTTACCAATCCTTGTCACTAGTACCTACGACCACGATGTATCAGGGAGTTAAGTAAAGAAAGGCACTCAAAATACCATAACGTTTGCATTTATATAATAACCACAGACTCAGGGTAGGTTCAAACTCTTTATCTAATCATCATCAAAAGTCATGAGCCACAGATTGAAAGCGATTAAACTATAAATAACCAAGATCAGACACCGTGTAGCTATTCAAAAAATAGATTATGCCAACCATTTAGCAAACTCGAAATAAAGGTAAGGTAAGAACAAGGAACATGCTATTTCGAGAAAACAGACTTTCGCAACTTAACTAAAGGAGGGTAGAGAAAGGGAACATACTAAACCCAAGAACTTTTGCAATTATTGACGGTTTAGGAAAAAGAGAACACAATATGCAAATCGAGATTCAGATTTAGCACATAACTATAGGGAAGGTAAGAATTAGAACACTCTATAGATTCAGATAACCAAGCTTAACTCCTTAAAGAGAGGGTAAGGAAAAAGGAACATATACTATTCTGAAAATATTTAGCATTGACTAAAGGTGGGTCAAAAAGTGGAACACGCTAATAAACAGTAAAACATGAATTTGTCATTTGCTTAAGGGAAGGGAAAGAAATAGAACATATGCAATCAAAGCTTTGCAAATTCAGGGAAGGTAAAGAAAAGGACGCAAATTAGAATGACAATTACCCACACAGATTTATATTTACCTAGAATGGTGTGAAGACCAACCCTGGCCACGGGTCAGTTGAAAAGGACAGGAGAAAATCCCAAAAACTTCAGTGCCAGTAGGCGAACAGGTGCAGTTCAGGAAAATCAGGACAGGATAACCCCAGAATTTGGATCAGGACCGGACCACCAAAGGTTAAGACCAGCACCCGCAGTTTCGGTTGCAATGCCTGCGCTACTCCCTCTCTGCAAGGAATCAGCCAAAACCCCGCTTTGGTTACAACTTTCACCAGCAAAGTGCTTCGCCAGCACCTCAACTTCCCAAAACCCAGAGTGGGTTCTCGAACCTCCCGACAGAGTGCTCCGCGGCCCTCTGCTCTTAGTCACCCATTGAGTGCGTTGGGTCAGTGACAGGTCAGCTTTTCAGACAAGTCGGATAATTTCTCTAGCTAAACCTACGCTAATTATACTGTTTTCCAGATCAGTGTACCACTTAGGGATTCCCAATTTGGATTGGACAAAGGAGGAGGACAGGTCATCATACAACCTAAATTTTATACTTTCTCTGTCTCCTTATTCAAATTTATGTTCACGCCCATCAAATTCAGGTTCTCATGCCGATTTCTTCTTCCTAGCAATGGATGTTCTATTGACGATTACAATGTATTCAATTTAGAGTTCGTCTCGCGCAGCCTCAGTTTCAACCAAGATGGAGTTCCGCGTTAGGAGACAGTCCAAATTTCAAAGTGCAACATGAAATGGAAAAGAAACAGTTTTAGAACACAGAATAAATGATTACACTGTATACCATGTATTTCTACACTATACCCATTACTTTATAATAAACAATAGCATTAGGATTAGGCAGAACGAATAGCTTAGCAAAAGCAGCAGTACAAGCCTCTCGCATATGAGAACACAGAGCAGCCATATTAACACTAATGTGCAGATGCGACAGACTTCCCTCCAAAACTGCGAGTACGTCATATCAAGTGGGTATGGCAGACGCATGCGCAGTAGAAATTCCCGCCTAGCAGCAGCCATTTTAGATGCATGCGTATTGGTATTAGAAAACACATAAGCAAGCTTCACTCGGATTCCCAATGTCAAAGGGAAAAGAAGGAGAATTAGTAAGACGAACATGTTGATTATATAGTTAGGGTTATTCGAGGTTCATGATACAAGCAAGTCGCTTTTCGTGCGAATCCTTGCTCCATCAGTCAGATGGCTTTTTTTTACTCTCTATCACTTCTAGGTATACCTGAAAAAACTCTAATAATGTGGGGGGCAATGTTTTTTTAAACTTTTTTCTTAAATAAACTCCTGCCTTGGGAATTTGTTTGTAAAAAATATGAAACTTTGGGAAAGTAGGATGGCTGCCCATCATGGTTGACATTGCAGTCAGTCATATTTTATATTTAAGTCCCAGATTCAAAAAATGAACATGTTAAAGCCACTTAGTGAAATCAGGAACACTAGAAAAAACAGCACAGACATAGTATACGCAACTCAGAGACCACAGTCCCAACACCTTCCTGAACCTATGCACCCGGTCATCATCTACATGCAGATTTCTAATGTTGTCATTTATGGCTCTGAAAAGCATGCAGTATGGTACTGATGGTTCAACATACATTTTTCCAATATAGCAAGAATTTCTTTCAGCTCCCAGTCCTTCTTTGTCTATGAATTAAATAGCAATTAATGGTCACTATAAATGAGATATTGATTTCAACGTGCCTGCCTCATTGCATGCAGCCTTAATACCCATGCACTGATGCTTCTGAAGTATGCTGCCAAATATGCAATACAAGCAATTCAAATGGCCGGTTTATGTCACTGGTAATATTTTTACCATACAAAGTGTAACATCAAAATGTATTGTATTAGGATCACATTCAGGATTTTTTTCAAAATAAAAAATTCACATCCGGTGAATCTCACACCTGGGCTGCAAGCAAAGTGCAACTGCAATAACTCTTGTGAAAATAGAGGCATAATAGTTTTCCGAAACCTAAATTTTAAAACTACTAAATAATCAGAGATAAAAATCATCATATGATCAGCAGAGATAGATGTATACTGTCGGTCAAACTGCAAAAGCATTGGAGCTAACAGATTAATTAGAAAGATAGAACTTGAAAGGATTTAGTTAGGATCTATTTAAAAGTCATCAGAAAGACACAGACTGCTCATCAGCCTGGGGGCGCAAGTGAAAAACTCTGATTAAAAGGTGTTTTTATATTTCTTCATAAATGAACGATCCAGCAGTGCTTAATGTATATGTTTCACTTAGTCGGAGAGCCTGAGGTAGGATTATTTGTGAAAGAGGTAGGAAAGGATTCCCGGGTGCAAAGCTTTAAGGGTGATGCAACCAGGTCTGAAAGTGACACAGGCTCCAAGATGCAGCCAGCTATGAGAATTTAGGAAAGGAGTAATATATTCTAGTTTCTGATCTGTGCCACTACCAAAGAACAGTTTCCTGTGCTGGATTTTGGGGCAACAGGAAGCACGTAAACCTCATTTCTTTTTGTTTACATTTCTTTATTGATATATTCATGCATTACAGCGGCATCTGTAAGTCGACTTTAGGCGTTCCATCTTCTACAGTCTTCTCAAGTTACAATCACAGAGCAGTGCTGCCGCAAACTTATGGTAATATACAAATATTATTACCTGTAATAGCATGTTAACTGTTATGGGATTAACAAATAGGTGGAGAAAGGGGGGGAAGGGGGTGGGGTAGGGGTGAGAAGCACATCTCAGTAGGGTGTTACTACTAATGTATATTCTGATATGTCTCATCGGCCCTATCACTGCCTACACTGTCAATGTGTACAGTGGAATGCCAGTGCGAGGTGTCTCGGGTATTGAGCAGGGTTGCTCCTCGCGCGGCATCAACACTACTTCGCCAAGCAAGCGTGCATTCTAAGGCATATGGGGGGGAGAAACCCCTCTGGCCGCTTCTGGGTACCCACTGTGTGCCCTCACGTCTCGCTCATCACCAGGGACGATCCCTGTGACTCCACCTGTTCCTGCCACTCACTCTGAAGAGCTATGAGTATAGTATCCCAAGCTGTGGCTAAGGGTATCTTGCAAATGCCAAAGGCATCCTTCCTCCATAACGACACGCTCTCCGCTTGCGCGCAACAGAGCATGTAGTGATACCACGCCTTTGCCGATGGAGGGTCAGGCGCCTTCCAGCACTTAGTGATGAGGCGCTTTGCGACTATTTGTCCTAGATCTATAAAGCGGTTAGTCACCTTATACTTATTTTTGCCGTCTATACAGCCCCAAGAGGCATACTTCCCAGCTCCATGTTAATGTGCGATCTGTGCATTGCGCCAAGTGTGTGGTGATAATCTCCCAGTATGTGGTCAGTTTATGGCAGGCCCAAAGCATGTAGATAAGATCACCTCCCACCTGCCCGCAGCGTGGACACTGTGCATCTGCGCGGTTGAATTATTGATCTTGTCCGGCGTCATGTAGGCCCTTTGTGTTATATAGTACTGTATTAATCCGAACCTGGCATTTCTCTGTATACGTGTGGGGCTCTCTAATAATGCCGCCCATTCCTGCTCTGTGCTCTGTTGCTGCAGATCGGCGTCCTAACGCCCTTTTAACTTTACTAATGGAGCCACTGCGTGAATAAGAAATGATTCCGCTATCCACATAACGAGGTGTCGGCCCGACCCCAGAACATGCAGGTATTGTAGTGTCAGGTGTTTACGCGGATCCTCAGTTATATCGCTGCAGAGAAGTCTCAATGTTCTAATGATCGCTGAGTGCAATAAAAACTGACCCTGCGGCATGCCATTCTCATTCACAAGTGTATCGAAGGGAAGTAATTGGCCATCTTGGTAGAAGTCCCCGATCGCCTGGAGTCCCACGCCGTCCCATGGACGCAGCTCTGCCTCTGTGGTGACCTGTTGCTGTCTCGGCATACCCAGGATTGGGAGTGAGGGCGCGTACGAGGTGACCCCTATAGTGAGCCGTAGCAACCATCGGAAACATATGTATGCTATATTCACCATCTGCTGGGTGGGTCGTTAGCCCTTTCGTCCCGGGTGGAACAAGGTCAGTATTTGTCCTGTCGTATATCCCAGCAGCAGCGTTGCAGTGTCCTCTAGTTGCTTTCGCCCATCCTTCTGGCCACCCACTGTAGCTGTGCTGCCAGATAGTAGTGCTCCATATTTGGGACTGCCACTCTTCTGCCACCAATGAGCAGGTACATCTTTGCAAGTGCCACCCTATTCCGGCCAGTGCCAAAAAATTGTCTTATATCTGCCTCGAACGATCGAAACATCGCAGGTTTAATATACAATGGCAGGTTCACGAAGTGATATAGTAGCAGCAGCAGTGGGCCAATTTTCAAAAGCGTTATTCTGCCCATTGTGGCGATGGGCAGCATGCGCCAGTACGACATCTGCGTTCGGAGGGCCGCAGCTGCTCTACTGTAGTTACCTCCCAGGAGGTCCTGTGGCTCTCGATATACCCAGATCCCTAAGTACCTGAAGGCAGTCTGCTGCCAGCATACCACAATACTGTTCACCATCAATGTGGGGTCCGGGGTGTTTTCGGTGAATGGATAGAGGCAAGATTTGCCCCAATTGACATGCAGGCCCGATAGCGCCGCAAACCCCGCAAGCGCTGCTGCTACCGCGTCACATCGCAGCCAAATGTCACGTAGGTATATTAGGAGATCATCAGCATAGAGCAGAGGTCTTCAAACTGTGGGGCGCAAACCTCAGGGGGGTCTTGGAGTCCTTGGAAGGGGGTCGCAGATTCCCCCGCTTCACTTGTCCCTGTAAAAAGATAGCCGTCTGCCATCCTGGGACAGCTAAATTGAGATCGTTATCAGCTGTTTGCCTGAATGAAAGGCAAATGCGCTGGTAATCTGCAAGTGTAAAGGATGCTCGGGAGCAGTTCTGGCTCTTTGTGAAGACAAAGATGTGTGTTTTTTCGAGTTGAAGTGCAAAGAGTTAACTACTAGGCTGGGAAGTTCTTTCTTTTTAATTTTAACTGCATTTACAAAGCCCTTTGTGCCCCTAAAGAGGTGTTGAAGGGACAGTAATGTAAAAAAAAAAAACTGCATTACATATGGTCTAGTATTATTAAAACCTACATTTTGAAAGCACCATTTTATTGTAAAACCTTTCACACGTTTTGCAGCATTGTGTCTTACCCTGTGTGTAATGCAAGTATAAAAAATTGACTTGCATATTCACAGTGATTTCTGTCACAGGCTGTGACTTCTTAGCACTAAAAATATACATCACTATTCTCCACTGCACCAATCAAGATTTAATTCTGTGGGTCTCTGGTTACACACAGACCTCTGCAGTGCATTAACTAATAGATGTTTCATAAAGTACTACATTTCCCACTGAGCAAAAACTTATTTTGTTTATTTTTCCTTTACACTGCCCATTATTTTATATGGAGTGAAATAACAAAACAACGTAAGAATATTATAGGCTTATATATGAGAAGCTTGCATCGCCAGAGCATCACTTTTTTTGATGCTCCATTGGCGCAACCATCTCAACCATACCTATGAGGCAGACCAAAGTCACCCTGCTTGGCTTTGCATTGCCTCAAATGGAGTAATCAGTAAGGCATAGCAGCGCAAGTCACTGCATTGCTTTACTCTGCGTCAAGGAGGTATTCCATGGGCTTTGCGTGGGGTTCCCATGCAAAGCCCATGGATTTTGATGCTGCCCCATATTTACAAAATCATGTAAACCTGGGGCAGCTCCAAAAACTGACGCCTCTCCAGTGGAAGCGTAACAAGGAGAAATGTTCTAATTTCTCCTAGTTTTTACCTCTTTCCATGTGTGCTGCATTCTGGAGCTCTCATAGAAATAGGAAAACGCCCCTCTGGATTGTTTTGGTGAAGGAAGGTGCCTCTTCCCGTAAAAGAACAATTCTGCCTACCCTAGTGCTAGGCAGCATTTTGTGATTAAAAAGAACTGGAATGCACCGTATTTCATAATTACAGTTTATACCTGCCCTTTCACATTGGCATTGGGCACCGCCGCAAGAAGACTTGCAGCGCTGTCCTTCACCAATTCCTCATAAAAAAGGCCCTTTGTTTTTAGCTACACCTTTGTCTACACCCCTACGCTCAATGACCTTTGGTTTGGACATGCTCATCTAATGTTATAAGCAAACTCCAATTCTATCATATGGGACAGATAGCCTTTCCATAGTGAAAAATGAAACCCACTGTAATTCACTACCAGAACATGTCACACACACCAGTACATGTCTTACTTATAACATACACAGCACCCTGCCCACAGGAGTACCTTGGGCCTACCTTAGGGGTGACTTACATGTAAGAAAGTGAAGATTAGGTCTTGGCAAGTGGGTGCACTTGCCAGGTCAACATAACAGTTACAAACTTCACGCAGACACTGCAGTGCAAGGTCTAATAACCCTTTTAAGGGCTGCTTGGGTGAGTGGCACAGTCAGTACTGCATGACCACCAGCACCATTTGATTTACAGGTTCTGGCACCCTCAGTGCAATTTACTAAGGACTTACCAGTAAGTCAAACATGCCAATCATGGAAACACCAATCTTTAATACAATTTATTAAAGGAGCACTTGCGCTTTAATACTGAACAGCAATGAGGAAGTGCGCAGATACACTGAACCAGCAAACACAAAGTCAAAACTAGGTCAGAAAGGAAAAAAACAGGAGAAACATGGCAAAAGATGGCAGGTATAACAGAGGCATTTATAGTTATCGAGATATGTTGATGACGAGAAGAACCAATTTCTAGAAAATGTTGTCAGGAGGGGGTCCTTATGCCTAAAAAGGTTTGACAGGGGGGCTCGACATCAAAAAGTTTGAAGACGACGGGCATAGAGGGACACAGCGTGCACTTCGTCTCCCACGGGTATTCCCGAGTCCGCCATTGAGCTGTGCAAGGCCACCGCCAGTGGTTCGATTGCCAGCGCAAACAGCAGCGGGGAAAGGGAGCAGCCCTGCCGAGTGCCCATACCGATAGAGATGAGGTTGGAAACATACAGGCCTGTCTTGACCTGTGCCATGGGCCTTGTATAAAGGAGCTAGACCAAGGCAATGTAACTGTTGCCTAGCTTGTAGTTTTCCAAAACGGCAAAAAGGTAGTCCCATTCGAGTGCATCAAATGCTTTTTCAAGGTCCAACACTAGACAACCTGAGTGCGGCCATCGTTCCCTGGAGTAGTGAGCAATTCTAAAAAAATGCCGCAGATTGAGAGATGTGCTGCGGGCTGGCATAAACCCATTCCGGTCCTCGTGTTCCAGTTTCGGGACTACCAAGGCTAGCCTGTTGGCCAATAGTTTGGTTAGTATTTTGTAATCGGAATTTAGCAGCGCTATTGGCCGGTAGGAGCCAAGAAGTTCTGTGTCTCAGGCTGGCTTAGGCAGCGAGATAGGCAAGGAGTCGCGGAGCGTCTGTGGCAGGAGAACTGTTTCTTGCATGCTGTTGAGCATGGCAAGCAACTTCGGGGCCAGGACGTCTCTAAAGGTTTTGTAAAATTCCACCGGTAGCCCATCAGGGCCTGGTTCCTTGCCCGTGGCCAACGACCGAATCGCTAGCTGTACCTCCAGCAGCGCCAGAGGCTGGTTTAACTCTACTCATCGAGCGTCATCAACTTTCAGCATGGGTAGTTGGGATAAATATTCTTCCAGTGCCTCCGGGGTCGCCTGCATTGTGGCCTTATATATTCCGGTTTAGTGGGCAGTAAATTCTGCATGGATGTCGTGCTGCCTTGTGAGTATGTGACCTGCGGGTGACTGTAATTGCTACGTTGTTTGCTGCACTCGGTCTTGTTGGATGAGACGCGCCAACAGCCTCCCTGCTCTGTCAGTGGAGGCATGGGTGCGGTTGCGTAGTTCAAACAGCGCATTCTCTCCATTACTTCGGCATTCTTACGCTGTTGGTTATCGATATTTGGAGCGTATATTGAACCCAAGACTAGCTGCCTACCATGTACTTTGCCCTTTATAAGCACAAATCGACCATAGGGGTCCCTCTCTGTTTTGTCCTCTACATAAGGCTTGCCAGGCCTGCTCCATATTAAATAACAGAATTCAATTGCCCCTCGAGGAATCATTTGATTCAGTATGATAATTTATAACAATGTCACCTCTGTGATCAATAGTTAACTTTGAGCAGGAAATAGTCACCCAATATCAATGACCAACTGTATCAAAAACAAGTTTTATTCTTGTATCAAAATATTTTTTGTATTTTCTTTATACCAGGCAACATACACAAAACTGAAAAGATACAATAAATTGCAGTTGTGTGAGATCACCATTCGCTAAGATCATGGACCTTCAAAATATCATAACAATGTAAGCAAAAATGGTGATACAATGACATTGTATCACCATTTTTGCTTACATGCTGCAATTAGGATGCATATAAATACATGTATAATTGTGATTTTGTCACATATTATGGTATTTTGAAAGTCCATCGTGAGTAGGCGCACCAGCATTTTTTAAAACTAGAATACAATCAGAGTCACAATTCAAAAGGCAATTTTTGGATTCACGAATGATTAATGTCTGTAAATGAGACTGAATAACACTTGCTCAAAATTCTCCATATGTAAGTCTACGAAATGAGTCCAACCCCCTTGGGTACAATTTTTTCGGTATTTACTCAAATTATTCTAATTAATTTCCTACACTTATCTACATAATTAAGTTAGAGTTGGAAAATCGAGGCATAAGTGTTGCAAAGAATACGGAAAAGAGCATCACTCCTACCAGTTTCCATAATCTGGGAGCATATGAAAGATGATCTTTTAGGCAAAAGTAGATTTCAGTGAGACAAGAAAGTTTATCAAAAGTCAACGTAAAATATGACAAGTTGTTGAATCCTAAACAGGCCTACTTCACTTAATGGGCGAAATACATAAACACAGGGCCGAGGAAGCAATTATAAGTGTGCATCGTTTTTAATAACTTATGAACAATTTGAGCCAAATAGCCTTTTTTTAAATCTACATTTTCTGCAGTTGTTGGTGGATGTGCAGCAGGCACAGAAAGTCAATAATTATGCAGAAAATTCTGTATCTGCAAAATTGCCTAATTCCAGTGGCCCTTTTTAGATCTTACAGTTTTAAGAAACTGGAAAAAGTTTATTCCTAAGTACCTTATAATGATGATTTAATACTACAGGTACAATAGCAATGCTTGCTGATTTGCTCCTCTCCTTCAGAGATGCAGGTTCTGTCTACAGGTCACAGATTTAAATCCCAGCAGGACAATATATGAGTCTCTTGGTGATTTCTGATAGGGGCTGTTAATATTGTCATATCCAGGGGTACTACTGCTGTCGAGTTCAGATGAATTAAAATCTCAGTCGTCCTTGCCTGGGTTCCAATATGTGAACTGCTGTTAAGCACAAATCTCTAGCCACGGACATTAGCCCACCCAGTGACAGAAGCAAGAGGTTATCCTTAATGGCCATTTATTCAGTTCACAACACTGAATACATTATTTCTAGACAGTTTTAACAGCACTGTTCCTATTATCTGCCTCATTGATCCTTATGTTATTGTGGTGGTGGTCTAGTGTTCCGTCCCCGGAAAAGGAAGTGCCGGGACGGGAAGCGGAAGGCGGCCATCTTTGATCATTGGTGCCGACCGCGAAAGTAGGCAGAAGCGGTTCCCGGCGCTCCGGGTAATAAAGCATTGTTCGTACCCCAATACCAGCATCAGTGTGGTGCTTAACAATGTTATAATGGCGACGAGGCATGGGCAGTAGCACCCACCACCCAGCGCACCACGAGGCCAGACGGAGGGGTACTACCGGCGAAGCAACGGACCCGCCGGCAACCCGGAGCGCGGCAGAGGACCCGAAGAGCTCCAGGGCAAGAGCGAAACTACGCACAGGCACACCAGGAGAGGGTGGAGTGCCTGGAAGTAAGCCTACAGGACGAATAAATTAAGAAGGAGGCACTGAGGTTGATGATCTGAAGCGGAGCTGAAAAGAGAGCATTGGCAAAGAGGTACAGCGCAGCTCTCTGAGTGTCTCACCACTCACAGAGCTAGGGCAGCACCCAGCACGCTGGCAGCGTGGCAAAAAGGCGAGGGAGTGTCAGTTTTGGCGAACCCAGCTAGAAGGGACGGCCAGCAAGCTCTGCCTAGCCCCGCAGTGGTAAATACAGAGGGAGAAAGAGACAGTGATCCGGGTGGAGGGGACACGGCTGAGCAACCAACGCCAGGAAGCCCACCTAGTCGGGCTGTCCCTGTTCCAGTGAACCCGGGAGGTGCAAACAAGATGGCGGCCCAGTCCTCCTCCCTTACCCAATTGGTGCCATTCCTGGCAAAGAGCGGGGAATCTGAGGTGCAGTGGGAAGACTGGAAACGGTACTTCCTCAACTACCTAGAAGCATTAGAAGAGGAAGGTGAGGCTCCGTTCTCAAGCAAGAGAAGGAAGAAGATATTGCTACATAACCTGGGCCTGGAGGGGATCAGAGTATATCACACCATCGTCAAAGGCGTGAGGGACGCAGCGGACACAGACGTATTCAGCCACGCCATCGCGGACCTCGACGCGTATTACAGGCCAGTTGTATGCGTAGCGATAGACAGATAAAACTTCTTCCAAAGAAAGCAGGAGAGCGGGGAGACGGTGGATGAGTATGTAGTGACATTACAAAAGTTTGCTCTAACGTGCAAATTCGGCACGCTACACGATGACCTAATAAGAGACCAGATCATCATGCATACATCCAGCACCCACGTCCGAGAGAAATTGTGGGTAAACGGGGACACCCCCCTAAAAGAAATCTGGGCGCTAGTGAAGAAAGCGGAATTGTCCAAGCGATGTGCGCAAGCCACCAGGAAGGAAGCAGGAGGAACACAAACAGTATGCAAGATAATGACACCGGTGAGAGGCGAACGACCGAAGCAGAGAGACCAACAAAGGAACCAAGATGGCAGACGAACCGCCCAGACCAACCAAATGGACCAAAGGACAAATAAGGGTGGACGGCCGAGGTGTTACAGGTGTGGTAGTACTTCACATCTTGAAAATGACAAAGTGTGCCTGGCGTTCAGGGCGAAATGCTCATATTGCAGTGTGTTCGGACACTATGAGAAGGTATGCCGCCGGAAGCCCAAAGGAGCGGTGGTCAGATATGTGGACCAAGAACATCAAGAAAATGCAGAAGACCAAGAAGAGGATGAAGACCTAGAAGAGGTCCTCTACATTGACGTGCAGGTACTGGAAATGGAGGGATCGGAGTCAGACAAGCCCAAGTTGAACATGCACATAGGAGGGATACCCATTGAGATGATTGCGGACAGCGGAGCACCCATCTCCATCATACAGAGACAAGTGTGGGAGGAAAAATTTGTATCCAAGATAGAGGAGAAGTTACATCCAATGGACTTAAGACCTGTTACATACACGGGACAGAGGATTCCTATGTTGGGATACTGCCCCCTACTGTTCGAGTTCAGAGGCCGTCATGCAAGTTGCAAGTTGCACATCGCCGAAAAAGGCCCATCAGTACTCAGCTGGAAGGACCAAGGGGCGTTGGGGATACAACTCAACCCAGGAGGCATAGAAAAAATCCTGCTAATGGACATGGAAGTGAAGGACGATGTGGAAGCGTGGCATAGGGCATACCCCAAAGTATTCAGCGGACAAATTGGAGAACTAACCAAGTACAAGCACCTCATCAAACTGAAGGAGGGAGCGAAACCCGTCGTTCACAAAGTGAGGAACATCCCGTTCCGATGCAGAGAAGCGGTGCAAACGGAGCTTGACAGATTAGAAAGTCAAGGTGTGATTAGGGCCATCGAAAGTGCAGAGTGGCTTTCACCTCTGGTGGTAGCTCAGAAGCCAAATGGAAAGGTACAGCTGTGTGTCGATCTCAGGGAACATCATGATCGACAAATTTCCCCAGCCCCGCATAAATGAGATGGGAGATGAGTGAGACCATACCTCTAAAAGGGTTTGACCAGAGTGCGGAATCCATTCTTACAACGGATGCCAGTGACCATGGCCTGGGAGCTGTGCTGATGCAGCGATCTGAGAAGGGTGAAACATCGACGGTCAGCTTCGCCTCGAGGTCCCTTGCGCCCAATGAAGAAAAATTTAGCGTCATTGAAAAAGAAATGCTTGCGGTGGTATGGGCGATGGAGAGATTTAGACAGTATTTGTGGGGAGCAAACTTCCTGGTGAGAACGGACCACAAGCCTTTAGTCAAGGTGCTGACTTCCAGTGGCCATGCTCACGCGACACCAAGAATCGCGAAATGGACACTGCGCCTTTTGGATTTTGTGTATGAAGTGGAGCACATTCCTGGGCCGCAAAATAAGGTGGCTGACTTTCTCAGCAGGGCACCGGCCATGGAAAGGGCGGACAACCAAGAGAACCAGAGATGGGAAGGATACGTGGTGGCCACCATCCAAGATATGGAGAAAGTGATCAGTGCTCAAGAATGGGAAGAAGCGTACAGAGCAGACAACGACTTGGAAGCCATCAAAGGGTACATGGTCCATGGGTGGCCTGAAAAGAGACACCTCAAGGAAGAGCTAAGGAGGTACTGGGAAGTAAGAGATGAACTGTCACTGGCAGAAAATCCGACATTCCTCCTGAGAGGTGATAAGGTGATTCCACCGCAGGGCATAATTGATCACTTGATGACCTTACTTCACGAGGGACATCAGGTATTACGAAGACCAAGGCCCTCGCCAGGCAAGCGTACTGGTGGCCAGCCATCGATGCTCAGGTGGAACGAAATGTGCGACAATGTGAATCATGCGCCAAAGCAGACAAGTCCCAGAGCATGTTAAGACCACCCTTGGGAAAATTCCCGGTGCCCGATGGACCATGGGAAATGGTATCAGTCGGCATTATGGGCCCCATCCTCAACAAGGTAGGAATACAGAAGTATGCTCTTGTCCTCATCGACAAATATTCCAAATGACCGGAGGTGGAAGTGAAGGAGAAAGTGGATACGGAAACAGTGGTGAATTTCTTACGTGCCATCTTTGTCAGGGAAGGAATCCCAAAAATCATCACGTGTGACAATGGGCCGCAGTTCACTTCGGCGAAGTGGGAGGCTTTTACATCCAGGAATGGGATAGAAGTTAAACATACGCCCATCTATCATCCCTCGGGAAACGGTCAGGTGGAGCGCTTTAATCGAGTGATTATGGGCACCATTCAAGCGGCCATTAATGACGGACTGGACTGGGAGAAGGAATTAGTGAAGATGATCTGGGCCTATCGGATTACCCCGGGGAGCATGGGTTACAGTCCATTTAAGGTGTTGAGAGGGAGAGAAGCTTTCACTAAGGACAACACAGCGTGGAGAAAATTAGTGGTGCAGAGTAAATGGTCACCAGCTGTGGTCAGGAGGAATATGGCGAAAGCACAGGAGGTGTACACCGAACACTTTAACAAGAGACACAACGTTCAAGGAGTGGAACTGGAGAAGGGCGACTGGGTAAGAGTGAAGTTGGCCATCCTAAAAAGAAAAGGGGAAAACAAATTCTCGCCACCCCTACAAGTGCTGGAGCCTTACGCCAGGTCGGCCCTACTCAGGGATGGGAAGGTGTGGTCACAGGATAGAATGGCAAAATGCAGCAATATCCTGAAGTGGGGAGAAGAGACAGAGGAAAGAGCAGAGTATGTAGAAGATGGAGTAGAAGAAGAAGGTAGTGGAAGGCGAAATGAGGAAGTAGAAGAAGGCAAGCAGCAAGTGGAAGAAAGGAACGAAGAAGAAGGAGCGGACGTAGAAGCGAGGGGCTGGTGCAAAGAAGAGCGGAGTGAGGACGTGATGAACAGTGGAAGGGAAGGTGCAGGAAGGAGGATTGACAGAATGGAACAGGAAGGTGATGGAGGAGTTGGAGTGACGAAGACCAGAGCTGGGAGAGCTGTAAAGGTACCAGAGAAGTTCAAGGACTTTGACATGAACTGGAAGTAAGGACTAGAATCTTAATGTTTTGGTTACTGCATAAAGGGGGGAGATATGTGGTGGCGGTCTAGTGTTCCATCCCCGGAAAAGGAAGTGCCGGGACGGGAAGCGGAAGGCGGCCATCTTTGATCATTGGCGCCGACCGCGAAAGTAGGCAGAAGCGGTTCCCGGGGCTCCGGGTAATAAAGCATTGTTCGTACCCCAATACCAGCGTCAGTGTGGTGCTTAACAATGTTATAATTATGAACTTGAGGATGTATGATGTTACAACGCATAATTTTACAACACAGACCGTTACATCGCAATTTTTACAACGCAGCAACATTTACAACGCATACCATTACAACGCAAGACATTACATAGCAGATGCTATTACAACGCATGCCATTACAACGTAAGTATAGGTAAGTATATTATTTTACTAAAAAATGAAATTTAATTACATATAATTAATTAAATAAATTAAATTATTTAAAAATAATTAATTTGTTCTTATATATATTTTAAAAACTAGTTTATTTTTAGAAGAACTATTATTATTATTATTAAAGAACTATAATAATAAATAAAATTAATCAAAAATATTTTTTTAAATTATTTATTTAAAAACTGAACCCTAAAAAATCCCCTGTACCCCAAAACCCAAACCCAGCCCTGAACCCTAAAAATACCCCTGTACCCCAAAACCCAAACCCAGCCATGAACCCTAAAAATACCCCTGTACCCCAAAACCCAAACCCAGCCCTGAACCCTAAAAATACCCCTGTACCTCAAAACCCAAACCCAGCCCTAAAACCTAAAAATACCCCTGTACCTCAAAACCCAAACCAAGCCCTAAAACCTAAAAATACCCCTGTACCCCAAAACCCAAACCCAGCCCTAAAACCTAAAAATACCCCTGTACCTCAAAACCCAAACCCAGCCCTAAAACCTAAAAATACCCCTCTACCCCAAAACCCAAACCCAGCCCTAAAACCTAAAATTACCCCTGTACCCCAAAGCCCAAACCCAGCCTTAAAACCTAAAAATACCCTTGTACCCCAAAACCCAAACCCAGCCCTAAAACCTAAAAATACCCCTGTACCCCAAAACCCAAACCCAGCCCTAAAACCTAAAAATACCCTGTACCCCAAAACCCAAACCCAGCCCTAAAACCTAAAAATACACCTGTACCCCAAAACCAAAACCCAGCCCTAAAACCTAAAAATACCCCTGTACCCAAAAACGCAAATTCAGCCCTAAAACCTAAAAATACCCCTGTACCCCAAAACCCAAACCCAGCCCTAAAACCTAAAAATACCCCTGTGCCTCAAAACCCAAACCCAGCCCTAAAACCTAAAAATACCCCTGTACCCCAAAACCCAAACCCAGCCCTAAAACCTAAAATTACCCTGTACCCCAAAACATATACCACAGTACCCCAAAACATATACTCCTATACTCATACTTATTTTTTAAAATTACTTAAATTAATATATTTAATTTATAAAATAAAAAAACATAAATCAATATATGTATTTATTATTATTAAAAATTAAATTAATTAAATAATATTAAATAAAATAAAATAAAAATTATATACTTACCTATACTTACGGTGTAATAACATGCGTTGTAATAGCATCTGCTATGTAATGTCATGCGTTGTAAAGGCATGCGATATAATGGATCCAGCGTTGTAAAAGTTGCGTTGTAATAGAAGTGCGTTGTAAAAGTTGCGATGTAACGGTGTAATACCGAACTTGATGATGTTAATCAACCCTGAACGTCTTCTGAAGATTTGGGTTGAGGCGCCTTTTGCAATCTTGCATGATTCTTCAATGAAATTAAGGCAGTAGAAATAGTTCCGGAAGATTTGTATTTCCTACAAAATCCCAGGAGGAAATCTCCCCAGCAGCTCTAAAGAGACATTCACAAATGCTTGGTAGCACTCCTCACACATTCAGATTTAAACTTTAGATGGATACCTAGGGTTATTGTAATTGTAATTGCATTTATATAGTGCTTACTACAGCTGACGAGGAGTCAGAGCACTTTTCGTCTAGTAGCACACTACTCTGGAACCCAAAGAGGATTACTCGTGGATTAGTATCGGGAAATATGAAAATAATTTCAGTGGTGGACATATAAGTCTGTTAGTTGGATTGAGAAGGATAGTGGAGAGATGGAAGAGGGAAGTGTCTAGGAAGTGATTGTTTGAAAATTATAGCAGTAGGAGGAGGTTTGGGATGAGTAAAAAAGAGATGGAGGGGGTAAGAGTCTCTAGAAGTGGTTTAGGGAGAAAGATAAGGTATTGGATGATCCTAGAAGGGAGGCATGAGGAAAGGGTTTAGATAGGCTTATTTGGGAGATATGAATAGTAAAATGGTTTGAGATGATGCAAGGAGCATTAGAGGAGGTAAAAGTCTAGAAATTGTTATTTTGGGGATCATTGTAGTAGAGAGAGGAGGTAGAGGATATATTGAAAGAGGTGTAGCGTGAGATATAGTGTAGTGCATTGGAGATGCTGAATTTGGGGTAAAGCAATAAATATAAAGATATATAAGTACATGGAAGGTATATATCAATAAGGAAGGTGAAATATTTACATTTAAGTTAGATTTAATAAACTCAGATTTTCAAGTGTTGCTCTACTTTAATCAAATTTATTTATTTTTCTATTTTTTTCCTTTTAGTGAAACTATTGTACATGAATAGTTATGATAAACATGTACTTATTTATGCAGGGACCTATATACAAGTTAAACATAGAATAATATAACCATACATAATATGTACATTTATAAGCAGACCTAAGGAATATCTACATATTTATAAACATAAATATCATACACATTTTACAATGGAATACGCATTTATAGATAAATACATTTTATCCAAATAAATGGCTAAATACACAGGGATTTGCTGTACATTTATGTTTGAGAATAGCGGTTATCTGTGGAAGAGCCAACTTTTGAGTACTCTTCTGAAGATAAGATAGTTATCCCAAGTTCTTATATTTGGGGGGTAAAGAGTTCCATGGTTTGGCCGCTTGAACAGAGAAGGATGTGCCACCTATGGTTTTATTCTTGTATGGTAGATTTTTGAGGTGAGGTGCCAATCTAGAGCAGAGGTTTTTTTTGTTGAATGTAATTGTTGATTTTATTCTTGATGAAGAGTTGCCCTGTTCCATGTATCGCTCTGTGGGTGATGCAAAGTAGCTTGAATGTGGATCTTCTGTAAACTGGTAACCAATGTAGGGCTTTCAATGAGGGGAGATGTGGGCTTGTGGCTTTACACGTGGGAGTAGTCTGGCACCAGAGTTCTGAATCTATTGTGGTCTTTTCGTAGTTGTTAAAGATGATCCGTGGTAGAGGCTATTGACATAATCGAGTTTAGACAGTATAAGAGAGATAGTATCCTGGACCTTGTGTGGAAATCCCAGGTGGGGGAAGATGCGTTGTACAGTTTTTACAGTAATGAAACTTAATCTTGTTAGTTTGTTGACTTGAGCACTCATTGATTGCTTGAAGCCCATGGTAATTCTGAAGTTTCTTAGTTTCTTAGATACTTTAGGCTGTGCTCTCAGATCATCAGGCCAGGCAGCGAGTGGGTCCTAATTTCTCCAATCGCCACATGTGAGTATTTCTGTTTTGGAATCTTTCAATTTGAGATGGCTCCATGTCATCTACTGATCAATAGCTCTGAGGCAACTGAAAAGTTTCCAATGTCTTTGAGGCGTTCCAGGTTAAGGAGTATTTGTGTGCGGTCTGCATAGGTATAACATGTGAGGTAAAATTGATTGATCAGTGCAGGTAATGACTTCATGTAGATGGTAAAAAGCATGGGTGAGATGATAGAGCCTTGAGAGACCCCTGCTTTTGTGAAGTATGGTTTGGATGAGAAAGGGGGTTGAGGATGACATTTTTCTGCTTTGAAGGTAGGATATGATCCAGTTGGGAACAGTCCCCTCTATGCCAGCTTCATAGAGTCTTTGTATTAGAGAGTCATGGACAATTGTGTCAAAGGCAGGTGAGAGGTCTGAGAAAAGTAGTGCAGCAATCCTATTCCAGTCAATTGTGTTCTTAAGGTCAGATGACCATGAGGGCAGATTCTGTGCCTCTTCCTGGATGGAATCCAGTTTGGAAGTCTGAAAGTATGGAATTATCTTCAGTGAATTGTGACATCTCTGTGAATGCTGCTCTTTCTATCAGATTGCCCAAGAAAAGTTCACTTGTACTTGGTCTGTACTTGTCGGGGTTAAACAAGTCCATGTTTGTTTTATTTAGTAATGAGCGTATGTATGACTTTTTTTAACCCTTCTGGAAATATTCCCGTAGTTAAGGAACTAATGATGATTATTCTTGTTGGTGTGGCAGCAGAGGTAGTTAGAAGAATTGTCTTGAAGGTTTGTGGTGGACATGGGCCAGAAGGACTGTCGGCAGGCCTGCTTGCTCTGACCAGATCCATAAATTAATTGTCTGATATTTGTTGGTAGGAATGCAGAAGCTTGATTAGCCTTCTCTTGGAGGGTTTTTTTTTTATTAAAAGGGTCGGTGCTGGTGCTTTTCTTTTTTTAAATAGGAGTCCAATGTGTCTGACTTGGTTGTGTACTGATTTGCCAGTTTGTGAATTATTGAGTAATGGAAGGAGTTCCTTTTAGGCAATTTAGTTTATGAAATTCTGTGAAAATGTTATAAAGTTCTTTATTTACACATTTAGCATTTTGAATTCTGTCTGAATAGTATCTTCTTTTAGCTTTTTTGATTGCTGAATTGTATGATCTTTTAATTTTCTGTGGGTGAAGTTTGTCTTGATTTGTGTTTATTTTGAGCCAGGTGTATTACAGCTTTCTAATTTGCTGTTTTAACAGCTTTATCTCTGAATTTCTCCAAGGTGTCTGTTTTCTTTTGTCATGTTTTGTAGGCTTGGGCAGAGTTCTCGGGCTTTCACTATGCAGAATTCTGCAGAGTTACAGAAAAACTCAGTGAAATTCCACAGAGTTCTGCTAGTGGGCAGAGTAAGAGGGATTAAACACTTCTCTGAAGTCAGCCTCTTATTAAAGTGTTTGCTGAAAAAATCATTGTGCTATTATTACAACACACATAAAACTTTCTTCAGTGAAGGGAATCTCACAATTCCAGTTGCCCTCAGTACAAATAAGCTTTAGTATAAATGTACTTTATTGATACTGAGGTGCTTCTGATTTACATCCTTATTGGCTGACTGTGTGTCCGGCAATAAATGTTTGGTTGGTAAATGCCACACTCTTTCCTATGAAAGGTACCCTCCTTCAGCGTTACCAATATTAATACCTAATCCACTAAGTGCTGCATTTGATTCTTGTTTCAACTGTCTCTTTACAGCAAGCGTGGTTAAGAGCTTGCTATCTAATCCTTCTATATTTAACATACAAAGGCATTATTGATTGTGTTGCTGCCTCTTGGAAATCACTTGTGCTTGCGTTGTTCGCAGACACACAAAGGACGAGATAGCTCGGTGAGTTGATTGGCGTGCGTTCTGATGTGATTTACTGAATTTTATTGAAGGTGGCCTCACGTATGCAATCACTGTGGAGACCTTTGACTGGTGGGGTGGGCAGTTGGTGACTGACGCTGCTGCTCCACTTCATACCCCCTTTTCCATCTAAGGACAGAATGCTTGGTGTTGTCCCTTTGCCTTTACAAAGGTGATAAGTTGGTGTGAAATTGTTCACATATTAGAGTAGTCAACAGTTAGTAGCTGTGCTCTTGTCACTCATGGTTGATGTGAGCCAGTAGTGCCTTGTGTTCACAGGCATCGCTGCATGGCTGACAGGAGAGAGGTGAACCTTCGAGGGAAGATAGGGCGACCTTCAACGAATGCCTTGTGGAGTGAAGCCAATGCCTGTCAATGTTCTACAGAGACTGACAGGAGTTAGGATGAGATGTTGTGGTATAGAGGAACAATAATTCTGCGGTGCACCCCCCCCCCCAAAAAAAAAGGTAATGCAGATGTTTCAAGGGGGTCAGTGCGCACTTGGATCTGCAATGTGCAAGCTTTTAAACAATTTGTGTGAAATAAAAATGTTGTGATGCGCGCCCATCAGTTAAAGGACTCTTCATTGGTCACATGGCTTAGTGTGTTCTGAGACAGGGCGAGCTCTTTTTAAAGGAATGCGGAGCACAGCATCATTGTTCACGTGGCCCCGCAGAACGTAATCTCTGAAGTGCAGTGTCATTCTCGGCAGAGGCTAATGTTTAATGCAGGTTCTTCCAGCAGACCCTGGCATCATTATTAAAGTATTTCACAGGAGCACACCCATGAGCATCTTGCCCCCAGGCCAAGCGAGGTAAGCAAGCATCTGTATCTAGTCAAGAGCGGCTTCTCCCTGGCTCAGCCTCCATTGATTACCGAGGAGCTTCATGCACCTCAAGCATCGGCCGACGGTCCCCTGGAACTACTGCTCCTTCTTGGTCACCAAGGAAGGACAACTCAGCGAGCTGCTCAAACAGGAAGTTGGAATTCAGGACTGTCACTTTCATGCATAGTAACCATGTCGATAGACATAGAGAAAAAAACTACTACACGAGTGCCAAGGTTCCATCCGGGAGGAGTGCAGGCACTGGGGGACGCAGTGTTGTGTTGCTTATGACACAGCATTAAAGTACACCCAAGTTGCTTTAAAATTGGGGTGGGCACCGGTAAACTGCACCACGTGGCAGATTGCAGAATTTCTGTTGAACTACGTGCTCCAAGCGGAGCGTGGTTAGTAAAACTCTGCAAACTCTGCCAGCGGAGTTTGACACCCACGCAGACTGTTTTGATGTTCTTAGTGGTATTAGGATATCAAAAGCTTCCTGTAGCCACACATATTATTTTTTAACTGCATTAATCGTGCCTAGATCTGTATTGGATGTTAGTTGTGTTTCTAAGTGTTCAAAATCGATTTTTTTCCCCAGTCTATTGGTGTATGCATGTAAGGTGGTTTGTGTGAATATAATACCCAGGCAAATCTCTAATAAACACTAGCACATAAACAATGGCATTTGCCAAACAAAAATAAAAAGTGATCAAAACAAGTTTTTGCACCTTGGATACATTTTAATTATTATTATAAAACATTATTCAATGATAAAAATGTTGGTACATTAATATACATGCATGATAAAGTGTTTCAGCATTATAGCATATGCATAAGTTCAGACATTTATCAAATACATTTACAATACAATTAAAAGATGGTTTCCTGTCTACGCGTTTCGACACAGGTGTGTCTTCCTCAGGACTGTACCATCGTATTTCTAGATGGACTAGAAATAACGGTTAACGTCATATATTGGTGTACAGAGGGATTATGCCTTTATACAGATGGAGTCAGCTGATTAAAATTCCAAGTAAAAAACGACTTTGTAATGATATTTTCCATGAGACGCCAGACGGTGCTGGTTGAAAAGAACGTCCTTAATGGGAAATTTTGTTCATCTTTATGAAAAACCAGCAGTATAACGGTCACGGTTCAATAGATTGGTAGTGGCGTCACGGATGTTAGCGTCTTTACTGCATTGTAGTCAGTTTAAATAAACCGGCTGCTAAAGGTTCCCGGCGTCTTTGTGTCTGCTTCAATGTCAAACGAAGTAAACCGGCTGCAAACGGTTCCCGGCGTCTTTATTTCGTGATTTGTATTCAAAAACGCGGACCGGTAGCATGGAGATCCCGGCGGTATCTAATTTTTTCGGCAAGAGTGCATGTAAGGTGGTGTTAGGTGTGTTGCTTTGTGTTGTTTTATGTTGGAAAACAAGCCAATGGTTGTCTGACCATGCGACTGGAGTAATAGTATAAAAGGTAATTAGTTCTGTATTTTTAAAATGATATCTAGGATGTGTTCAGCCTCTTGTGGATGATCTGATGTAGGTTCAGTGTGTCTTGACCAGTGATGATAATTTTCAGTTAGGGCATACTGGGTTTGTCAAACTAAATGTTTAGATCAACAAGAGTGAATCAGTTGAAGCGTAGTGGTATCAGCTGTGTAACTATGTCTAGAAGTGTGCCTGAAAATGTTGCATTGCTAGTTGGAAGTATGTAAAGGAGAAGGAAGTTGCAGGAGGAAGATGGTGTAGGGTTGCATCTGGTAAAGAGGGCCTCACAACCTAGTATGAAGATATTGTCTGCTTTAGTGATATTTAATGTTTGCTTGAATACAACAGCTGGGCCACCTCCTCTTTTCTCCATATGATTTTGCGTGGTAGTTTGAGCGATAAAGGAATGGCTTCATGCAACACCGGAGCCATGTCATCTCCCAACCATGCTTCATTTATGAAGAGTTGTTTTTAGAGAGTGATCGAGAATTTATTAGAGGGCAGTTTAAAGAATATGTTTTGGTGATGGTGTTACTTTGTTTTGTAGAAGAGTGAGCAGTATTTTGTGGCCTTGTAGCAGGTGTGTTCTTAGTGCTGGCATTCGCTGTATGAGGACAGCAATAGTGTAGCTTTTCTATATTTTATTCCTCATCTAGCAAGATAAGAAGGCATTTTGATCGGTCTACGTGTATAGGTTGTGGAGATGGTGGTTGAGAGTGAGTTGGTGAGCTTTGTTGTTTTTGTAGAGTAGCCTTGTTGTGCAGTAGACCTGGAGATGCGGAGTTGTAAAGAATGGAATGTTTTTTTTTTTTGGTTTCAGTTTGTTTAGGATAGTAGCTGTTTGAGATAGGTGTGGCGGTACAGCATGTGGGTCATGTTGTAAGGTTCTTAATTGTCCTGTGGATGAGAGGTGGTTGAAAGAGAGTTGCTGTATATGTGTTAGGTATAGAGGAAAAAAGAAAGTTTGGGAGTATAGTTGGTTTAAGATGTGTATTATTTGTGTAGTCAGGAGGGTAAGAGTGGGGATATGTTTGTAGTTTGTGATGGAATGTATTATGAATTGGTGTGTATGTGAGATTTTGTTGTGCTGGTGTGCGTTTTATGCTTTGATTTTGAGGAGTAGGGAGAGGAGATGATGATGTAATTGTTTTCTGAGAATAATTTGTATGTAAAGTATTGTTGGTGAGTGGAAGCTGAAAGGTAAAAGCGGTTGTGATTTTTTGGGAAAAGAGTGTATGTGGTGTGTGAGAGGGGATCAAAAAGAAATAAGAGTGCGTGTGTTATATTTGATTGCTAGAAGAGTTAATATGTGTAGTAGAGTGGAATATAAGGATTGTGTGGTTGTGTTTTTTTTGTAAAAACAGGAGGAGCGTGTTAATGGATGAAATGATGGAATACTTAGTATAGGTTTGTTGGTGACAGAAAGGGTTCTGTTAGGAGTAGAAGGTAGAGCTGGTGCTTTGTATAAGCAGGGAGTATTTGTCTGGCTGGGATATAGTTACTTATAGTATGGATGCGAGTTGTGTTGGCGATGTGTGGATTTGTTAGTGGTATAGGATAGAGTGGTGTTTTGTGCATGAGTGAAGGTGTCATTGCATGCTAGTTTGGGTATAAGGGTGCATAATTGTGGTTTGCGGTGTTTTATGGTCATTGTTGTGATAATGAAAACTGGTTAGGGTTTTTTTTCAGTAAATGAGTGGAGTGCATTTGCTGTGAGTGTGATAATATGTTTGTGGATGTGGTTGGGTTAGGGTGGATGCTGGTGACTGGAAAACAGTGCAGAATCTTTGGCCCTATGCCCAACCAGTACTGAACAGGCTCAAACAGACAACTGTCTTTGTCCTCTCCGCAATTAGCCTCCATGACCAGGCTGAGATACCCTGAGCCCTAAGCTTAAATAGCCGTAGTGATCAGGTCACCCCTGTGGCCGATAGTAACCCTAGCCCTAACTCTCACCAGTCACAACACTAGCCCTAAGCCCTAGGACCAATATGAGACCGGGCCCGTACAACCAATCACAACCCTAGTTCTAGCCGCCAATCAGAGAGCAAGCCCTATGCCCTAGGCCTAATAGAAATCCTGGCCCTAGGACTCAATCGAAACCTTGGACCTTTACACCAATCAAAACCATAAGCCCTACATCCAATAAAATAACTACCCCAGGAATCAGTCAGAACCCCAGACCTATCAGCCAGTCAGAAACCTAACCCTGTTCCCAATAGAAGCCCCAGATAAAGCAGCAAAACAGAGCACAGATGTAACGTCCAATGGCAAACTTATATAAGGAGCGTGAGACCTCAAGCATAGGTTGATGGCCAGGGGGCAGTGAGCTGCTCCAGAAGTACAGAATCTCATTGGATACAAACCGGCTGAATTCCCACCGGGTTGAAAAAGGTTTACCCTGCAGGTAGGCCCAAATTTAAGCCACTTAAATGCTACTTTCTGCACGTCAACAAATCCCTTTTTCTAGCCAAAAATGGGGGTTATACACACTTTCCCAAACACAGTTTTAAACATTAAAGCCGATTTAGCAGTCTCATAACACACTCTGCTTAGACTCTGAGGGTGTTTTTGCCTTATTAATTAAAAAAAACTCAAAAGGAGAGGGGAATGGGCTGAGGGATTGTCCCTGAACATCTAAGTACAGTACAGGGAAAACTAGGACATATTTTCAAACAGTCACAGGTAGAAAAACAGAAGTTTAAACAGGATCCAATACACAGAAATCAAGAGTTCAATTCAAACAGTGATATGAAGTGCATATCTTGAGTTGAAGGGAGAAGGTCTAACAGAATAGATTGCTTGATGCAATGTATACTTCGTTGAAAGTGATGAGTTGAGCTACTGGCAGTGAGTGCAAATATATGACGCCTGGTTTGATGTGAGTGATAGGTTGAAAGGCTGTCTCAAAGCTGTACTCTGAATTTTGTGTACTTTCCTATGGGCTGAAAGGGGTGGTCCAAGGCTTGGTCCATAGGCATTATCTGAAAATATTAAGCTGATGGTTGCTTAAACTAATATGAGCATTAAGCTTGTCATCCTAATTCAGCAAGAGCAATGATAGTTCGACCTAACCACCAGACAGGTTCCAGTCTCACAAAGTGACACTAGTGCTGAGATATGTCTGAAGGAGAGGGGAGCTGGAAGAAGGAGGTGAAACTCAGCTGGACTTAACTCAGACTGATTGCTGCTCACACCCCAAGCAAGGTTCTGCATCCATGCCTCCAGCTTGCAGGTTTACCTTAACTAAGCAGAGGATAAGTTAACACCACTTGATACCCTAAACATTCACTCTGACCCTCCTGTCCCTTTTCTATTGAGGATTGCATTTACTTGTTCTGGAAAATAAATTCTTCTTTCTATATCTGTTATCTTGAATATTTGACATTGTGTTATATCTACAAGGTTAAGTCAAACATTACTACTTATGCAATTTCTCCATTTTAAATATGTATCTTTGATGCAGTTCTTAAGCCATGCCTTGCTTGTCTACTTTTTATGCATTAGACTTAAGGTTTATTTGTTTTATATTTGGACAATAGTACCTCTTTGTAGAATGTAGTAACTGATATGTCATTGACATAGTTAAGCAAAACACACAAGATGATGGACGGATTGTTGCACAATGGCAAAACATTCACCCCCAGTCAAAGATCTGGGTTTAATCCATTGTTATTTTGCTCACCAAGCCACCCCAGTTCAAAAATGGCCATATGCAAATCAGTCTTGACCCTATGCCTCATGGGAATAGTCCAGACCAAACTGCCAAGCCATGTCTTCCCTGGCCCAGAATCAAGTATCCTAGGACCGGTTTCTGGCTATCAGCCTTCATCAGCCAGGATAGCTTGACTCCAGTGGCGTAGTGAGCACGGCACCCACGTCTGGGCATACCCTTCCGACATAGGGTAAACAGCAAAACACACAAGATGATCGATGAAATGTTGCACGATGGCAAAAGATTCACCCCCAGTCACAGATCTGGGTTTAATCCATTGTTATTTTGCTCACCAAGCCACCCCAGTTCAGACATGGCCATAGGCAAATCAGTCTTGACCCTGTGCCTCATGGGAACAGTCCAGACCGAACTGCCAAGCCATGTCTTCCCTGGACCGGAATCAAGCATCCTAGGACCGGTTTCTGGCTATCAGCCTTCATCGGCCAAGATAGCTTGACTCCAGTGGCGTAGTGAGCACGGGACCCACGTCTGGGAATACCTTTCCCACATAGGGGGAACAGCAAAACAGACAAGAAGATGGACGGAATGTTGCACAATGGCAGAACATTCACCCCCAGTCACAGATCTGGGTTTAATTGATCGTTATTTTGCTCAACAAGCCACTCCAGTTCAGACATGGCCATATGCAAATCAGTCTTGACCCTGTGCCTCATGGTAACCGTCCAGACCGAACTGCCAAGCCATGTTTTCCTAGGACCGGAATCAAGCAATCAGCATTCATCAGCCAGGATAGCTTGACTCCAGTGGCATAGTGAGCACGGGACCCACGTCTAGGCATACCCTCCCCACATAGGGTGAACAGCAAAACACACAAGATGATGGATGGAATGTTGCCCAATGGAAAAACATTCACCCCCAGTCACAGATCTGGGTTTAATCCATCGTTATTTTGCTCACCAAGCCACCCCAATTCAGACATGTCCATATGCAAATCAGTCTTGACCCTGTGCTTCATGGGAACAATCCAGACCGAACTGCCAAGCCATGTCTTCCCTGGACCGGAATCAAGCATCCTAGGACCAGTTTCTGGCTATCAGGCTTCATCAGCCAGGATAGCTTGACTCCAGTGTGGAGTAAGCACGAGACCCATGTCTGTGCTTACCCTTCCCACGTAGGGTGAACAGCAAAACACACAAGATGATGGACGAAATGTTGCACAATGGCAAAACATTCAACCCCAGGCACAGATCTGGGTTTAATCCATCATTATTTTGCTTACCAAGCCACCCCAGTTCAGACATAGCCATATGCAAATCAGTCTTGACCCTGTGCCTCATGGGAATAGTCCAGACTGAACTGCCAAGCAATGTCTTCCCTGGAGCAGAATCAAGCATCCTAGGACCGGTTTCTGGCTATCAGCCTTCATCAGCCAGTATAGCTTGACTCCAGTGGCGTAGTGAGCACGGGACCCTGAAACCGGTCCTAGGATGCTTGTTTCTCGTCCAGGGAGGACCTGGCCTGGCAGTTCGGGCTGGACTGTTCCCATTGGGCGCAGGGTCAAGACTGATTTGCATATGGCTGGGTCCAAACCGGAATGGCATGGTGAGCAAAAGAACAATGGATTTAGGCCCAGATCTCTGTACTGGGGTGAATGTATGACATTGTTCTGCATTCTGTCCATCAATAGTTATTTTTGCACTTGTCACCCGAGTGGGACGGGTATGCTCAGACGTGAGTCCCGTGCTCTCCATGCCACTGGAATCAAGATATCCTGGCGGAAGAAGGGGGAAACCCTGAAACCGGTCCTAGGATGCTTGTTTCAAGTCCAGGAAGGACCTGGCCTGGCAGTTCGGGCTGGACTGTTCCCATTGGGCGCAGGGTCAAGACTGATTTGCATATGGCTGGGTCCAAACTGGAATGGCATGGTGAGCAAAAAAACGATGGATTTAGGCCCAGATCTCTGTACTGGGGTGAATGTATGACATTGTTCTGCATTCTGTCCATCAATAGTTATTTTTGCAATTGACATAGTTAAAGCAGCTCTGATTAAATGAGAAGATTAACTCAAGTAGAGTTCACATGTAAATATTCACCCAGACAAGAGCAATGGTTGATATTTGGGTTCGCGAGATGTGAATTTGAACGGTACTGAGGAACAGTTAGGAAGGGAGATAATGAGGAAATTTTCAGTGAGGTAATAGGAAGTGATGTGCGAAATTCGTATAATTAGCTTTCAAACATTTACATGAGATATGAGGAAAATCACATTAAATTATGCATAATTATATGAAATGGAAATCCACCATTTAGCTCTATATTTACGTGCAAAATGAGGACTCATTTTTTTGAGTGTGCATGTGGCAGTAAAACTAGCATGAATAACACAAGTGCTGCAAGCCACAGGTGCTCACATTCTGGCCATTCGCGGATGTTGCAAAATGACACGATCTGTCGTAATATCCAGAAGGCCTTGTAAGAAGGCTAACACAAATTACGCTAGTGTAATTTAAAGTTCATCAAGGCCTAGTAATAGGTAATCCTTTGCAGTGCAATTACTTGAACCCTATGACACCAAGTTTCTGTAGGAACATAGGGTGACAAACTGTATCAAACGCTGCAGAAAGTTCAAATGGCATTCTACATTCCATCCTGTATCTTTGCTGAAATTGAATTAAGAGTGTGGAGCAAATTCTACATTACAACAGTTAGTTTAAATTGATAATACTGTTGAGTTGTGGGATATTTACCTAAATAACACATATTTCTTGCCAACAGCCTAGTGGCTATGCTGTGTTTCAATCAAGTTGAGTGTATCCATAACATCTGACTGCAGTACTATTTACCCTGGAGTTACCTCACTTAAATGAAGATAACAAGGGCAGTGGAGTACAATATTGGGAATTGAGGGCCACCAACCCTGCATAAGAATGAATACATTACTACTTGTGATATTATATTGGGGTGTCAGAGACGCACTTCCCAAACATATACAAATGTTTTGTGTCTGAACACTTGTCACTATCACCCTGAGAGGTTGGACATGCGTTAATTGTTCTTAAAGATACACAAGGCGGTCTATGAATAGATATTAAACTCTTTGCCACTGACAGAAAAAAACGTGGCGTACCCTTGCAACGCCTGATGTTCAAGTGTAATGTGCAAAAAGGGCTTTTGTTGTTGAGAGTCAAAGAGGGGCCCTACTGAGCAAGTCGCCGTTCATAGGTATACTATAGTTATACTAAACGGGGTACATAAAGGAAACGTGTGCTGCTCCTGTGAGCTGCTGAGAAGAACCGTAAGCTTGTTGCATGTTGTAAGCAACTAGTGGCGCTGCTGCAAATGTGATACAGGTTGCCCTTCCATGGGGAAACTACCAAACATGATGAGTATACAGTACTTGTGTGTGCTCAGTGGTACATTATTTGATGAAGCACACTGGTGAAGGGGCCAGGGAGGATGGTAATCTCTCACACAATTACAAGAAGATGTTATGAGTTAGTCCGAAGGTGGTGAGAAACAAAAGAAGGACCAACATTATGAAACAGGTTGGCAACTATCTTGGGGTGTTGAGAAATCATGGGGTAATTAGATGATTACATTACTTTTTGATAAATTTCTAACAAACATTTTCTCCTTTTGTAGAAGAGGGTTACATTATTATCAGTATCACCTTGTTCCAGTTACACAGCAAACTGAACAGTGTCTACTTCATTCTAGGGCAGAGTTGGAGCTTGAAAGAGATGGTGGGAGAGATTTTACAATAAGGCAGTTACAACACTGTGGTCCTGCTGTTAATTTGTGTGATTTAATAATGAAGAATAAATATTTCTCATCATCAAAATCCGGTGCCTGTTCTTTGTTTCATAAAACTACAAAGCGAGGCATGGCTACATAGGGAAAGAAAGATGGTGGTCGGAAAGATTAAAGACATTGAGGAAGCATGTGCAACCACATTCATTATGGGGCTGGTAGACATTTAGGTTGGATGGTAGGAGCAAGAGTGTACACAGCTAAAAAATGTAGTTGTTCAGCGTCTATCCTGTTTATCATTTCACACTCCAATTCCCAGAAGCCATAGAAATCAGTATTGCTGGGTGACCGTCATGTGCATTTACAAACAGTGGCAGCGGCAGTTGTTAAGGCATGGCAGTAGAGATGAGAACGGGCTGTTTCTTACCGGTAATCTGTATTACCCCAATCAAGGGCCTTCTCATCACAGTCACAGTATGAGGTAGTCCCGCCTCTGATAGGCACCCAAACACGCTAGCTATATATTTTTTTATTTTAGTGAATAAAGGCCCCTCCCACCCACCTACATGGCTGCCAGTAACAATTCACAAGAAAATCAGCTAATGCAACACACCCATAGACAATTCAATCGGTCCTGAACACAAGCCAATTTTCAAGGACCAATGTCGCTAAATAAAACGATTCCCAAGAGTCCTTATAGAATACAGAGTATCCAGAGGTTCCAAAGGAATGGAATGGGACTGGATTCAAGCAATGATCTCCACACCACAGGAGTCAAGCTATCCTGGCTGAAGATTGCTGATAGCCAGAAACCGGTCCTAGGATGCTTGATTAAGGTTCAGGAAAGACATGGCTTGGCAGTTCGGGCTGGACTGTTTCCATGAGACACAGGGTCAAGGCTGATTTGCATATGGCCATGTCTGAACTGAGGTGGTGTGGAGTGAAAAAAACGATGGATTTAGGCCCAGATCTCTGTACTGGGGTGAATTATGATATTTTTCTGCATTCTGCCCAGCAAATGTTATTTTTGCATTTGTCACCCCGAGTGGGATGGGTATGCTCAGACGTGAGTCCCATGCTCTCCACACCACTGGAGTCAAGCTATCCTGGCTGAAGACGGCTGATAGCTAGAAACCGGTCCTAGGATGCTTGATTCCGGTCCAGGAAAGACAGGGCTTGGCAGTTCGGGCTGGACTGTTCCCATGAGGCACAGGGTCGAGGCTGATTTGCATATGGCCATGTCTGAACTTGGGTGGTGTGGGGTGCAAAAAAACGATGGATTTAGGCCCAGATCTCTGTACTGGGGTGAATGTATGACATTGTTCTGCATTTTGCCCATCAACTGTTATTTTTGCATTTGTCACCCCGAGTGGGATGGGTATGCTCAGACATGAGTCCCATGCTTCCACACCGCTGGAGTCAAGCAACAGCAGCAGCCACCTGAAATGCATCCTGCTCAACACCCGCTCCGTCCACAGACACGCCATCGAGCTCTGGAACCTGCTCAACACAACTTCACCAGACGTCGCCTTCCTCACGGAAACCTGGATGAACGCCTCTTCAGCGCCCGACATCGCCATCGCCATCCCAGACGGCTACAAGATCATCCGAAGGGACCGCATCAACCAGACCGGAGGAGGCATCGCCATCATCCACAAGGACACCATCCGCATCACGACCAACACCGACGACACCCTCGCACCCGCCGAGCACCTGCACTTCCAGGTCCACGTCAACCCCAAGACCACCCTCAGAGGTACCCTCATCTACAGACCCCCGGGACCTCGCACACAATTCAGTGAAGACATCGCCGACTTCATCAGCACACACGCCCTCCCCTCCGCTGACTACATCCTCCTCGGGGACCTCAACTTCCACCTGGAGAACAACAACGACCGCAACACCACCACCCTGCTGGACAACCTCGCAAACCTCGGACTCAAGCAGCTGGTGACCACCCCCACCCACTACGCCGGACACACACTCGACCCGTCTTCTCATCCAGCAAGGACATCACCTTCAGCCACGCCACCGGACTCCACTGGACGGACCACAGCTGCGTCCACTTCAGCTTCAGAAGGACCACGATCCACCACCACCAGCAACAGGTTGCACGCAGAAGCTGGAACAAGATCACAGCCGACCAGCTCGCGACTTCCCTGAGCAAGAACCCTCCCACCAGCGCTACGAACCCCAGCCAAGCGGCCACCAGCCTCACGAAGTGGATCAGCGACTGCACAGACGTCCTCGCCCCCCTGAGGACCCCGCCTAGCAGACCCGGCAGCAAGAAAGCCCCGTGGTTCACCGACGAACTCAAGAGCTCAAAGAAGAACTGCCGAGCCCTCGAGAGAACCTGGCGCAGAGACCCTACACCGGACAACATGACTGCCCTCAAGCTCGCCACCCGAAAACACCACCAACTTATCCACGCTACCAAGAAAACTGCATTCAAGGAACGACTGGACAACAACGCACACAACAGCAAGGAACTCTTCAACATCGTTAAAGAGCTCTCCAACCCCAACGCCGGAAACAACGACATCACCCCTTCGCAAGACCTCTGCAACTCCCTCGCATCCTACTTCCACAACAAGATCGCGGACATACACAACAGCTTCAGCACTCAACCGACACACGCCACGACCGAACCACCGCCCCCCACCACCACCCTCCGTGCCTGGACCCCGATCAGCACCGAAGACACCGTCCGCACGATGAACTCCATCCACTCCGGATCTCCGACCGACCCCTGCCCTCACCACGTCTTCAACAAGGCCGACGCTGTCATTGCACCCCACCTGCGGGACATCATCAACACCTCCTTCGACACCGCTACCTTCCCGGAGAGCTGGAAGCACGCCGAACTCAGCGCTCTACTAAAGAAGCCATCAGCCGACCCCACCGACCTCAAGAACTACCCCCTAGGCAGCGCACCCAAACCAACAGACCACGCACGCAACCTGGGCTTCATCCTGGACTCCTCCCTCTCCATGACCAGACAAGTCAACGCCGTCTCCTCGTCGTGCTTCAACATCCTGCGCATGCTACGTAAGATCTTCCGGTGGATCCCCACCTAGACCAGGAAGACGGTCACCCAGGCCCTCGTCACCAGCCGTCTGGACTACGGCAACTCCCTCTACGCCGGAACCACAGCCAAACTCCTGAAGAGACTCCAGCGGATCCAGAACGCCTCAGCACGACTCATCCTGGACATCCCCAATCGCAGCCACATCTCCGGACACCTGAGAGACCTGCACTGGCTCCCGGTCAACAAGAGGATCACCTTCCGTCTCCTCACCCACGCACACAAAGCCCTACACAACCAAGGCCCAGGATACCTCAACAGCCGCCTCAACTTCTACGCCCCCAAACGCCAGCTTCGATCGACCGGCCATGCCCTCGCCGCTGTCCCCCGCATCCGCAGAGCCACCACAGGGGGACGGTCCTTCTCCTACCTCGCCGCCAAGACATGGAACTCCCTCCCGACCCACCTCCGCCTGACCCAGGACCACCTCACCTTCAGGAACCAACTCAAGACCTGGCTGTTCGAGCAGTAGCGGACCCCCCTCCCCTAGCGCCTTGATACCCTCTGGGTGAGTAGTGCACTATATAAATGCTTGATTGATTGATTGATTGAAGCTATCCTGGCTGAAGACAGCCGATAGCCAGAAACCGGTCCTAGGATGCTTGATTACAGTCAAGGAAAGACATGGCTTGGCAGTTCGGGCTGAACTGTTCCCAATAGGCACAGGGTCAAGGCTGATTTGCATATGGCCATGTCTTAACTGGGGTGGTGCGGAGTACAAAAAAACGATGGATTTAGGCCCAGATCACTGTACTGGGGTGAATGTATGACATTGTTCTGCCTTCTGCCCATCAACTGTTATTTTTGTATTTGTCACCCCGAGTGGGATGGGTATGCTCAGACGTGAGTCCCATGCTCTCCACACCACTGGAGTCAAGCTATCCTGGCTGAAGACGGCTGATAGACAGAAACCGGTCCTAGGATGCTTGATTCCGGTCCAGGAAAGACATGGCTTGGCAGTTCGGGCTGGACTGTTGCCATGAGGCACAGGGTCAAGGCTGATTTGCATATGGCCATGTCTGAACTGGGGTGGTGTGGAGTACAAAAAAACGATGGATTTAGGCCCAGATCCCTGTACTGGGGTGAATGTATGACATTGTTCTGCATTCTGCCCATCAACTGTTATTTTTGTATTTGTCACCCCGAGTGGGATGGGTATGCTCAGACGTGAGTCCCATGCTCTCCACACCACTGGAGTCAAGCTATCCTGGCTGAAGACGGCTGATAGATAGAAACCGGTCCTAGGATGCTTGATTCCGGTCCAGGAAAGACATGGCTTGGCATTTCGGACTGGACTGTTCCCATGAGGCACAGGGTCAAGGCTGATTTGCATATGGCCATGTCTGAACTGGGGTGGTGTGGAGTGCAAAAAACCGATGGATTTAGGCCCAGATCTCTGCACTTGGGTGAATGTATGACATTTTTCTGCATTCTGCCCATCAACTGTTAGTTTTGCATTTGTCACCCCGGTGTGGGATGGGTATGCTCAGATGTGAGTCCCATGCTCTCCACACGACTGGAGTCAAGCTAACCTGGCGGAAGACGGCTGATAGCCAGAAACCGGTCCTAGGATGCTTGATTCCGGTCCAGGAAAAACATGGCTTGGCAGTTCGGGCTGGACTGTTCCCATGAGGCACAGGGTCAAGGCTGATTTGCCTTTGGCCATGTCTGAACTGGGGTGATGTGGAGTGCAAAAAAATGATGGATTTAGGCCCAGATCTCTGTACTGGGGTGAATGTATGATATTGTTCTGCATTCTGCTAATCAACTGTTATTTTTGCTGCAGTTAAACACTCCAGATTATGCTGCCAGTGAGGTTCTGCAAAGGTGACCCGCTGAGAAGCAGTCCTTATTTGAGACAAGTTCTTTTGGGTCTGATCTTCGCACTACCATGTTTATGTGCATACATCAGCAGTTGTCTCTGCTTTGCTTGGTGGCACCTTGAGGATGATGATGATGATGATATACTGCAGTCTAGCAGTAGTAATGATTATCCACTCAGGGAACATATACTAATGTTCTTAAGAGTGAGTTACTTTGTGGATGTGGAAACAATTTGACAGCTTCTGTTTATCATAGGGAGCGGAATCGGAGTAGCTCACCGAGACCACATAAAGGTACAAGTCCAACCAATCACAAAGCTCCCAGCAGAACTGATGTGTTTCTCCTTCCAACTAAGCAACACTTCCTCCTTTCAGGGATTTCTAGTCTACTGGCCTCCGGGCCCTAGATTAGCATTTTCACAAGCCCTCCAGACACTGATAGAGTCCTGTATAGACTTTCCCTCAATCACCATCGGAGGCAATTTTAACTATCACCTGGAGCTAGACAATAACTCTGATACTGTCAGACTTCTGAATAATCTTGAGGCATACAAGCTCACACAACTAGTGACAGACCGTACACACTCAGCCGGCCACATGCTAGACGGCATATTTACTAACAACCCTGACATTGAAGTGGTCAAGACGCTGTTACTACCCTGAACAGATCACAGGACGATATATTTCAACATTAGGGTCATCAACTTCCCTATGCCCAGCCCTGGAAGACCTTCCACGGTGATGATTCGACATTGGTTAAAGATAAAGGGAAATGATCTAGAAAAAAGCTCTCAGAAGCTGCCCTCCTGCACTTGTCCCAGATAACGATGAAGCAGTGTACCAATTTGACAACTGGATTTGCACTGCTGTCAACAATGTTGCACCTGAAATCACTATCTCAGTCAAAAGATCGGTACCCTCCGCCCCTTGGTATGGGGCTGACCTTAAACAGATAAAAATAGAATGTAGAAGAAGTGAACATGTGTTAAGGTCAGATTACAGCGAGGAGCACAAAGAGGCCTATAACCTAACTCTAGAAAAATATAAGCTGGCCATATTGGAGCAAAACGGGTCTATTTTACCACAAAAATCGAATCCGCTACTAACTCCACGAGGGAATTGTTTAAATCCATTCAATTGTTAGCCAAACCTATCCAGACCAACCAGTTCCAACCAGATCAAGCCTTTTGCAATAAAATGGCCACTTTCTTCCAAAGCAAGGTTCATTTGATTTATAATGACCTCCTCAACACTCAATCTGGCATGCCTGGCATTAACAATACAGCGCAGGAGGATAAGTCTGGGCCTGCTCAGCTAGTCCGCTTTCGGTCACTCTCCTAGAAAGAGGTTAACAATCTCATTCTATCCATAAAGTCCAGCTCCCCTAACGATCCTTGTCCGCCATCAATCATTCATCTAACATCTTGACATGTTAGTGCTCAGTTAACCCCTCTTCTAAATCAAGTCATAGAGTCTGACTATTACCCTGCCATATGGAATAAAGCCTGTATCAGGCCGATCCTGAAAAAACCTGCCCTTGACCCCCACTGACACAAAAAACTATTGTCCAATCTCGGGGATGCCAATGGCAGCCAAGATCTTGGAAAAAGCGGTGAACAAGGAGCTAACCTTATACCTTGAAGTCAGTAATCTGCTCGTTCCAACACAGCATGGGTTTAGACCTTGCCACTCTACAGAGACGGCCTTGATAATGGCGACGGAGGAGGTACAGAAAGTGATGGACAAGGGAGGCAGAGCTGTCCTCGTTCTCTTAGACCTATCAGCAGCATTTGACACCGTGACTCACATGGTGTTAGTGCAGCGGCTGAAGGATGTGGGAATCGAGGAAACGGCTCTGGTCCTCCTCTCCTCCTTCCTAACAGCCCGGGAGCAGAACATAATCTGGGACAACCTGTAGTCTGACACATTTTATGTCCCTTGTGGAGTGCCGCAGGGTACCGCTCTGTCCTGTACGATTTACGACGTATGTTACCCCACTGGCTAAACTTGTCAGAAAGCATGGATTTTCATTGGTTTCCTATGCCGATGGATCACAGCTCATAATACCAGTCGAAGAAAATCCATGGATCATGGCCAACAACTTTCATGCCTGTTTGGCAGACATTATGAGCTGGATGAGTCAAAGTTTCCTGAAAATCAACACGGAGAAAACTGAAGTACTAGAGTTTGGGAAAAGTCCCTCACTATAGACCAACACCTGGTGGCCAACATATGCCGGTGACTGACCCTCTCCTGCCACCAAGGTTTGGAACCTTGGTGTGATTTTTGACAATCAACTTAATTTTTCAAACCAGGTAAACCGGCTAACCTCCTCCTGTTTTTACCTATTGAAAAGTCTTCGTAAAATCTTTCCTTTCGTTCCACAAGAGCTTCAAAAAACGGTGGTAGTAGGGCTTTTTCTCCCAAAACTAGACTACTGCAATGCCTTGTTCATGGGTATTGACAAATCACAGAACACCAAACTCCAGTCTCTACAAAACATGGCGGCTCAACTACTGCAGAACATACCAAAGGGTCACTCCACCTCAGCAGCCATAAGGTTACTCCACTGGCTCCTCGTTCACCAACGAGTTGAATACAAGGCCCTACATACGGTACACAAGGCTCTTTACGGCGGCGGGTCAGTTCAGATCCAGAGGTTGTTCTCATGGTATTCTCTCTCCCAAACCCTCAGTTCCTCTAGCTTGGGCCTTGTAATATCCCAAAAATACGAAGAGCTAAGTGGGGTGGCCGGAGCTTATCCTGCTGCGTGGCAAAGCTCTGGAATCGAATTCCAACCAGCCGGCGACTTCCACCCAACTGGATGCTTTGCAGAAAAGCGCTGAAGACCTGGCTATTTTCTGGTAAACCAAATCTCTGAGGCTACAGCACAGTAAACCACACCTCTAAGGCTACAGGACAGCTAATCTCTACTCACACACTCAGCGCCAATACGTCTAGGCATTAGACCGCTTTACAAGATACTGTCCTATCCTTTTCTATCACAGCCTCTTTAGGGGTGCCAACCGTGCTGACATGTAAGCAGGGTAGCTTTCTTCAGACGCTCTTATTTGCGATTGTACAATCACATCAGATTATTTGCAACTATATAGTACCCCCTGTTTCAAACTTAAAAAATAAGAGCCAGATGTAGGTCGGTCGGTAACGGACGAAAATCGGTATTTTCGGCCGTTACCAATTGGTAAATAGGTGATAGGTATGTAGGGGGCATTATTTTTCCGAATCGGTAAAAATCGGTAAATTTACCGAATCTGAGCCACCCAGATGTAGGTGGGACTCTTCAGAGTCCCAGAGGCCTTACCGAATCGGTATTTTACCATCAAATCCAATTTGATGGTAAAATACCGATTCCGGTGTGCATGCACATGTGTGCATGCACACCTATGCCATGTGACAGGCAGACCTGCCCTTAGGGCATGTATGCCTGCCACATGGCACCGAGCCTGTTTTGGGGGTGCCAGAGGGTGTCAAAGTGACACCCCCTGCACCCTTGTGAAAATCGGTATTTACCGATTCTGTAAATACCGAATCGGTAATGCCCATTCATTCCTAAGGGCTTCAAAGCCCATAGGAATGAATGGGCATTACCGATTCGGGAAATACCGAAATCATCCGAATCGGTATTCCAGCACATCTGGAATACCTACATGTCCACCCCATAGATTTACCGATTTTTAATTACCGAATCGGTAAAATTCGGTAATTAAAAATCGGTAAATCTATTTCACCTACATCTGGCCCTAGATCATTATTGAATCTAAAAATCCATCATACGTGGTCACTGTTCTTGTCAAGGGCCACGCCTTGGCACTACTTAAAACCTCACAGCAAGCCTGAAAACTTTGTAGGTGTTACAGCAGTTAAATATGCATGCTTACTGCAACTCTGTGCTAGAAACCTGAAATTACACCACACATTAAGCAAACAACAATAGCCCAATTGCCTTATGCGTTTATTGTGCACTGTTTGCATACTGATAAAGCAAAGAGCAGGGGAACTGGTATAACTGGTATTTTGATATCTGACAAGATAGTCTTACCTCAGTGTCAATTAAACAGATATTGACAAGATGAAAGATATAAGCAGTCCGGAAGTGGCGCCAGTTCTCTGATGCAGCTAAACAAGGGCATATTTCAGCTGCACTCATCGACAACGGGAGCATTAGGAGGGAGGTGATGTAGGACCCTGGCGATTAACATAATTCTGCTTCAAAAAGCCTCTCAGTCCCTTCCATTACCCACAAGCCTCTGGAGCTAGGGCTCGGCCTCTCACGGCGCCTGGCCCATAACTCTCAGGAGCCATTAGCCAGTCAAATATGGTATTGGTAATCTCAGCTGCATTTTAGTATTGGACATAAAACAGTGGGTTATTTACACAGAAGGGTGCCTGGACACAATTTCTGCTTTCAGTTTAAAAGAGAAAATGTGATGACGCGTACACATACAACTTTAATTTGCTTAAAGCCCTGGTATGGCGCATAATGTGGCTATTACAGACCATCAACCAGGCGAACACAGCATAATCACAATTATGCTTAAAACACAGCAATTGCTAGGGCCCATGGCCCTGGAGATTATGTATATTTTCAGCACTTTTCAAAACTATTATGCTCTATTATCCCCTTTTATCGGATTTTTCTCCATGTGGATGGTACATTCTGATGCCCTTGACTTAGTAACTAGCTACCTGCCTCCATTTTTTTCAAGATGTCACTTTCACTATTCATGCTGTCAAAAAAGAATGCCCAGTAAAATGTGTACGTTAGGGCAGACTAATCACTCTCATAAATATTTTGTTTCTGCGCTAATTGCAGAACGTATGCTCGGTTTTGACAAGGCGTTCTGCACATTCAATACTGTCCTTAATCCCGGATCGAAGTGCATTAGGCACGCTGCCTCGAAGTGGCGGTCTAAGCTCTTGAGCAATGACTTTGACAGTAATGGCCAAAGTCTGCGTGACAGGTTGTTGCAGAGTGTGGCTTCTCAAAGTTTGAAGGTTCACTGGCGATATTGGAAGAATCTGGCTAGGTGGCCAATGCTAATTTAAAATCCTAACTTTTAGACCAAGTTAGTCTTGTTGGCTTTTGGAAAAGGGATAGTGAGGCCCCTTGCTTTGTTCAAGTCACTGGCTATTCAAAATGTATAATTAGATGGAAAATGCAAATTAATTATAGAGTGATTCGTACTATGTCAATGCAGGTAATGTTTAAAAATGTCTATTTAATTTAGCAATTTAAGGCACAAGCTGAAAGTAAATTTCAGTGCCCGTTTCACAGAATAATATTTAAAAAATCTGCCCGCTATTAGCGAGAGTTTTTAGGTCAGGTGACTGAAGTAGCCTCTAATCTTACATTTGAGGATTCAGGGCCTCGTATCAAGCAATTTTGGGTTTGCAAACATGCCGATTCGCAGAATCAGCCGGTTTGCAAATGCAAAAAAGACTTTTCCTTTGTATCAAACCTAATTTTGCGACTTAGTAAGGAAAACAGGCTGCATTTAAAACAAATGATTGCAATCACGGACATGGTGGTCTGCTGACCCTAGCAGGCCACCATCCCCCGTGATAGAGATTCCTATGGGGTCGCAAATTGCGTCCTACCTCATTAATATTAATGAGGTAGTTCGATTTGCGACCACCGTATGAATCGCTGAATAAAACTCTTGGAGTTTCATACATTAGGGCTAGCGATTCCCTAATTGCGATTAGCTAAAAATCGCAATTAGGTAGTCACTATTTATAATGTGGATACATGTGGCCCTTAGAGTGGTTCTTTGCTCGTTATGTTCCCAGAGTTCTAAGATCAGTGAACCCCAGGCAGTTCACCTCTAAGGCCCCAATTACGAGTTGTATGCTGGTGTGATGAATTTACAGTATGGTTAATTACCGTGTGGTATATCGACCCAGTAATATGCAATTACGAGCAAAACCCCATATAATGGAAAATTAGTGCATGGGGCTGATTTTTCCAGCTGTAGCATCTCACTGAATTCCCAATTCCATGAGGTGTTTCTGCATACATTTACCACCTGGTAAATGTATGTGGTGGCTGGTGCTTGCATTGCCGTATGAGGAAGGAGGCATAGGTGAGTATGAAAGGGAAGGGAAACAGCTTTTCTAGCAGAGGAAGCATTGTATACTTCCCCTGTTAGAAACAAAATAGGCATGAGACTTGGCTGCTACTGGAGCAAAAATCTCTTCCCATATTTCTGGACGGGTTTACTGCCCCAAAAAATCTAGTCAGGTTCTTAAACAGCTGGAAAAAATGGGCGTAGAAAATCCTGCATCTAGCAATCAAGCATAATAAATTAACACATGAAGGCATTAATGTAGAGGCCTACGTTACAAAATAAAAGATCTTTCTAACAAATCAAATGGTATTTATAACCCTTAAGTCAACTATGGATCACAGTTTTAGTCTTATTTCGCTGGTGGTAAAGTGCGCTTAAGTTAAAAAAAAAAGGGATACCTGTTTAGGGCATTCATACATTTGAGATCAGCCTTTGAGGCAGTAAATAGAAATCAACTTTTGGCTAACCTTCAAGCCTTGGAAATACATAGTAGCTTGTTGGTGAGGTTAAGGACTCATGACAATGATCCTCAAAGTAAGGGATGGGTGGACTGGTAGATCAATAAGGATCTTAACTGTGGGAGACCTCTAGCATGCCTGACCATCAGTCTCAACACTTTTAATTGTGTTTGTGGCAGTTATGGCAACCAATTTAAATTTGGACGTTTCTTATCTACCTAAATTGATGGACTAATGGGTGCATATTCTGCAAAGTGCAGATTATCTCAATGATTTTAGATACAAGGCAGAATGGCCCACTGACAATTTGATGTACTTTAAACCTAAGTTAAGGGGAACTGATTAGCTATCATTAGCTGTAAATTAAGGGTTATTAACTTTGGGAATCGGAAATCAAACTATGTGTGGAAATTGGGGCGGTTGGAATTATTAGAGAAATTGGAAGCTCCTAATTTATTTAGGGGACTGGACATGTTTAAGTGACTACATAGGTGGGACTGTGTGTCCAGAGTTTTTAAGGGTCTCTGTCTAAAGATAGTTCCTCAACTTTTTATATGGAGCAGAACTATAGGGTGCTAATTTATATTTACTGATGTGGCTAGGAGTGTTGGATGACAAGTGACGGAGAATGTCTGTTGGGGGAGTCCCATTTGAACCACCTATACTGTATCTGTACAGGTTATGGTACTGATTCACAAAGGTAAACTTATACTTTTATGTATGTTTATGTTTGTTTGCAATTCACAATGGGATTTATGAGTAGTATCTTTACAAGTACAGAATCTACGCACAAGAAAAGATAGGACTGTCCTATCTTTTTATGTGCTGAGACTTCCCACTCATAAAGATGCTACTTTTGGGGTTGTGGCTAGCCAGCCAAAATGGGGGATGCAGATCTGTGAGCTCTGTTTATCATCCCCTAAAACTCCGCTAAATTTATCCTGCAGGAGAGCCATCTCAATGAAAGCTGAGTGGGACAGGACATTTGGAAATTAGCGGCACCTGCTGAGCCGGCTACCAAGCTAATTGGCCCATTGACTTTGTGTCTTTGCTGGTGGCGGACATCTGGCCCTGCCCATACTGAGGCCGCGCGCATGAGCCTAGTATTGGAAAATGGCCGCCCGCACCTGAATGCTCGTGGCTGGAATTGTGAGGTGCCCGCCCGGACCTGCCGATGTGAGAAGGGAGCGTTGATGCAGGCAGGAGACTCGGTACTTGCCTGCAACCCCTCCCGGAGTTTCACGGCCCGATTGCTGTGTGGCCGTGCGCGGGTGACCGGCATCAGGAATGGGGATTTGGGGGGGCAGCCGACCAGCGGGAGGCTTGCCCACCCGGGGAAATTTGGGGCAGCAAGGGGGGGGATAGGAGAGCACTATGGGCTTCCGTAGTGGGGCTGGTTGGGCTCCCTTTGGGCTTCTTGGGCTCCTTTTGTGCTTGTCGGGTTTAAAACCGGACATTTTGTGTAACTGACCACCATTTGAGGTGCAGTGACACGGCAGCCGGGGTTTGCCACTAGAGAATTTTGTCGTTAGGCCTGAGGCGTGCGAGGTGGGGCGTGGACAGCTGGTGTCAGGCGGCGTGGTCGGCGTTCGTGACAGGGTGCAGTGCGGCTTTCTTCCGGTGTGCGGTGCGGCAGTGTCGATCGGTATGGCGGCTCTTCAGGACCCCAGGGTGGCCGAAGCATTGCAGTTATTAGGGGAGGCGGGCCGCATGGACATCGTCCGGCCCGACTTACAGGTGAGGCGCCAGCGGCGCGCTGCCAACGGCACCGCGGCAGCTGTGTTGACGTGTGAGCCGCCGTGGTCGCGACCGCGGCCGGCTCAGAGAGGCGGGAGGGGGGGTCTGAGGGGGGGGCAGAGGTGCGAAGGGCAGTGAGCAGCGCGAGGAGGCAGCGCCGCGGAAGGCTGCGAAGAGAGGAGCGGCGAGGGCCGGTCGGCGAGGGAGAAAGAAGGCGCTGGCGTTCGTGGAGGGGAGGGGAGGAAGGAGTGAGGTGTCGGAGAGGGTGGGAGGTGGGCGGGCAGCCCCGGCTCCTGACGCGGTGGTGGGAGGGCAGGGTGGGGGGGGGACCCTGAGGAGCAGGTCGTGTTGATGGATTTGGAGGCAGGGAGTGGGGCAGGAGGGCGGGGGGCAGAGGGTGGCTCCGGGGTGTGCAAGGGGGGGCGAGACCCGGGGGGGAGGCTGGGGTACAACGAGGGGTGCAGGGGGGGCCACAGGCAGGGCTGGGTGAGGATGCGGGGGGCGGGCTCCCCGTTGTTGATTGAGGAGACAGAGGGGGAGGAGATGGGAGGGGGGCGGACACGGAGCTGGATTGGGGCTCTTCATCGTCGGAGGAGGGTAGGGGCATGGTGGGCCCGAGCAGGGTTTCTTCGCCGGGGCGGGCCGCGGGGGAGGGGGGGTGTAGGGGGCATGGTGAGAGGGGATGGGGTGGTGGGCGGGAGTGGCGGAGGAGGGGGGGTAGCGGAGGATCAGCGGGGGGGTCGGGTGGGCCGGGGTGGTGGGGGGCAGACGGGGGGAGTGGCGGGACAGGGGGAGTGGTGGTGTGGGAGGCGGGTTCGGGGCGGCGGGGGCCTGGGAGGGGGGTGCGGGGCCCAGTTGGGGGGCTGGTGGGTAGGGTGGCTTGGGGGGCTGGGACTGGGAGGGTGGTTGGGGCATGGGGGGCGGAGGGGTTCCCTCGCGGCCCGGCGGCCACCCAGAATGGTGGGGGCGGGGGGCGACGCTGGGATGGGGTAGTGGGGGGGTGGGGGTGGGGGGGGTGCGTGGGGCGGAAGGCAGGTTTTTCACCCCGTTATGCTGGAACCCACCTTCTTTCCCTGGCAGAAGCTGTTTGCGAGGCGCTCGGTGAGCAGCATGTGGCTCCACACCACCGAGAGGATGGGCCGGCTCTGTCTGGTGCGGGCGGCCGAGCTCCAGCGAGGGACCTGGCTAATGAGCGCGGCAACTGGCAGCGGGAGTCATCTCTGCCGGCCCCTCCCCAAAGGGTTGTCACGGCCGCCTAGGGCAGGGAAGTGAGGATGGATGCACATAAATCTGATTTTGATGCATGTGCAGTGGAAAGGCGTGGGAGTGTGGATTTGGGTGACTTGATGTGGGAGTGTCGAGAGAGAGCGGGTTCGAGCCGGCTGGACTCCCCAGGGGGGGCCGGGAGTGTGTGGAGGTGGCGGATGGAGAGTCCGCGGAGGAAGGGGAGATTCAGGAGGAAGGGAGGCGAGTAATGTTGTTATCAGTATATTACAGGTGCCGGCGAGGCGAGAAGTGCCCAGAGTGACGGCCCCCCCAGCTCCACTGGTTAGGCGGCGGGATCCGGCAAGGACGCCGACCTTGACACCATGTCAAGCGGAGCAGGGAGTGGCAAACGGCGCTGTGTGCAGGTCTCAGTAGGGACTGGGGGCGAGGGGGAAGACGGCTGGCGGCTGGTGCGAGACGGTACGTGCAGGACGCGGGAGTGGGCACGGACGGCGTGGCAGAAGGTGAGGCAGGCGCGCAGAGCGGGTCGGCGGCGGTCACCAGAAAGGACACAGCCGGTGGGGGGAAGGAGAGGTGCGTGGTGCGGGTGCGGAAGTTGCCGTACATGGGGCTGACAAAGCCGCTGGGGGAGCACCTGTCGTTGGCAACCAAAGAAAAGATATGGAAGGGGGAGTACATTGACATCTTGAAGCTTCTCCATAGGGAGTTGACGTCAAAGGAAGGGTCAAAGGAGGAGGAGCAGGAGTTGGCCAGGCGCCCAAAGATGCCACTGACGCTGGACAATTGGTCGGCGGCTTTCCTCATATATGCGAGTGTGTATTGCGAGAAGTTTCCGGACCGTTCCGTGGCGCTTTTCAAATACATGGATGTGGTGCGGAGAGCGCAGGTGACATACGGCGGGTTCGCGTGGTCGCACTATGATGAGGAGTTCTGGGCGCGCATGGCGGCTGACCCGGAGGCGCTATGGGGGGAGGAGCTGGATGTGGACTTGTACCAGCAGACGATGGGCGGAGCCAAGTTCGGCCGCACCATTTACACGGCCAGCGGTTTGCCGCTCGGGCCGCCCCCTTTGCCGCGGTGGGGTGGGGCAGGGGGAGTCCAGCGGCCAGGCCACGGTCGGGCCTGTTGGGACTTCAATAGAGGAGCGTGTGGGCGGGCGGCATGCCGTTTTAGGCATGAGTGCTCAAAATGCGGAAGGCATCACCCAGCGCTGCGTGCTGGGGGCTCGGGGGCCCACCTTGCCAGCAGCCCGTGCAAGGAGGTCCCCAAATTGGGGGGGGCAGGGTGGAGGGAGGGGTCGGAGGGGGGGAGCCGGAGCTTTGGGCAAAGGCTCGTACGCCGGTTAGGTTAGAGCAGATGGAGCCCTGGTTGGCGGCGTAACCGCGGGCGGAGGATGCTGCGGTGCTGCGTCAAGGTTTTCGGGAGGGATTTCGGCTGGGCTATGAGGGCCCCCGGATTACTCGCTAGGCGGACAATCTGAAGTCGGTGAACGTGCACAAGGGTATTGTGCGGGAGAAGTTGTTCAAGGAGGTCAGAGAAGGGAGAATGGCGGGCCCGTTCACGGAGCCGCCTATGCCCGGCTTGATCATCTTCCCCATTGGGGTGGTGCCCAAGAAGGAAGAAGGGCAGTTCCGGCTGATAAAACATCTGTTGTGGCCGGAGGGGGAGTCGGTTAATGCCTCCATCTCGGCGGATCTGGCGTCGGTGACCTACTCGTCGGTGGACGTGGCGCAGAGGCTCATTGCGGCGGCCCCCGCCGCCGCCGTCCAGGGGCGCACTGATGGCGAAATGCGATGTCTAGTCGGCTTTCCGGCTCCTTCCGGTCCACCCGGCAGATCACCAGTTGCTGGGGATTCAGTTTGAGGGACTCATATTTGTGGACAAAGCGCTGCCGATGGGGTGTTCCATTTCGTGCTCTCTATTTGAGCGTTTCAGCTCCTTCCTGCAGTGGGTCTTTTCCAGGCGCACAGGCTCGGAGTCAGTGACGCACTACCTGGATGACTTTTTCCTGGTGGGGCGGCCCGGTGCGGCGGACTGCCAGCGGCAGCGGGACGGTTTGGTCGGGTTGATGGGGGATTTTGGTGTTCCCCTGGCGCCAAAGAAGACGTACGGTCCCAGTACGGTGTTGTCCTTTCTCGGTATTGAGCTCGACTCGGTCGCCATGGAAGCACGCCTGCCGGACGACAAGAAGTCGGCGATGCTGGTGCTGGTGGATGGAATGCTGGCAAAAAGGAAGGTGACGGTGCGGGAGGTGTAGGTGCTGTTGGGGCATTTGAACTTTGCTTGTCGCGTTGTACGGGTGGGTCGAACTTTCTGCCGGCGTTTGGGGTTGGCGTTGTCCGGGTTGTCATTGCCTCACCACCATGTGCGGTTGTCGGTGGGGATGAAGGAGGATCTGTGCATGTGGCGGGCGTTCTTGGAACGGTTCAACGGAGTGCCTATGGCGCCGGCAGAGGATTGGGAGTGGGACATCACCATGTACTCTGATGCGGCGGGTGTCAGCGGTTTCGGTCTGTACTGGGATGGACGGTGGTGCGCGGAGCAGTGGCCGGCACAATGGCAGGCAGGGGGGCGGAGCATTGCGTTTTTGGAATTGTTCCCGTTGGTGGTGGCGGTCACGATTTGGGCCAGGGAGCTGGCGCACAAGCGCGTGTTGTTTCGGGTGGACAACATGGCGGTCGTGCAGGTGGTAAATAGGCAGTCGGCCAGGGACCCGCAGGTGTTGAAGTTGATGAGGGTTTTGGTGTTGCGCTGCTTAGAGAACGACATCCTGTTTCAGGTGCGCCACGTTCCAGGAGTGGACAATGACATTGCGGATGCTTTGTCTCGTTCACAGTGGGAGAGGTTCCATGGGCTAGCCACGGCGGCGGAGGAAGTCAGAACGCCGGTTCCGGGAGAGATGTGGTCAGTGGGCGAGCCCGGGTCCTTCAGCTGGTGAAGACGTCCGTAGCGGTGTCCACGTGGAAGTCGTACAAGCAAGCCTGGGAGGAATTCTTGCTGTCTGGCGCGGTAAGGCGAGGGGACCGGTGGCAGCGCGAGGAGCAGGTGGTGCGGTTTATGTTGGCGCTCATGGACTAGGGGTTGTCGCGGGTCACGATTGCGGGCAAGCTGACGGCGGTGGCGTTCATGGGGAAGTTGTGGTGGGGTTACTCCCCGTCGGCGGGGGAACTTGGGTCCCGGCTGCTGGAGGGGTGGGCGAGGGAGAGGGGCGCAACGGTGCGTTTGCGGCGTCCCATCACGGTGGACTTGTTGGAAGGAATCATTGGCGCGCTGCCAGTGGTGTGCAGGGATGGGGGTGAGGCGGTGCGGTTTTCTACCCTGATGTCTTGGCTGTTTTTTGGAGCGTTTCGAGTGTCGGAGCTGGTGGGCACGAGAGGGGTGCGGGGTGGTGTGGGAGGATGTGGAGTTGCGAGCATTGAGGTGGCGGTGCGGCTGTGTCACTCAAAAACGGACCAAAGGGGGGTCGGAACTTGGGTGGTGCTGGGCCCAGGCGTACGGGAGGGGGTGTGTCCCGTGGCGTGGGGTAGAAGGCTGCTGGCGAGCCGGTGCGAGGGGGAGGTGTTTGGGCGGGGTGGGGGTGACGGAGTGACGGAGGCGCAGGCGTTGTGGGTTCTGCGGCGGGCCCTGCGTTGCATGGGCGAGGACCCCCTAGCTTTCGGGACGCATTCCTTCCGGATTGGGGTGGCGACGGAGGCAGCGCATAGAGGTTGGGGGAAGGAGGAGATACAGAGGCTGGGAAGGTGGAAGTCGGATTGTTACTGAACGTACATGAGGCTGCGGGAGGTGGATGGGGTGTCGTTACTTTGATTCAGACTTTTGATATGTGTCTCTTTGCAGGTGCTGTGGGCGGGGCCAGAGGTGGCGGTGTTGAATGTGTATATGGTAGGACACTCATTTGTCAAGCGGGCAGAACAAGCGGAGTGGGAAAGGCATTGTGCACTCAATTTGGGATTGGATACAGAACTTTATCTTTGTCACTGGAGGGGCAAAGGGGGTATGCGTTGGCATGAGTTGTTGCCTTTGTTGAATACGGTAGTCAGGGGGGGTGTGTGCCCGGATGTAGTGGTGATTTACCTGGGTGAAAGGGGCTGGCATTGGTCAAACAAATGAAGAGGGACCTGAGGGAAATCAAACGGCAATGGGCGGGCTGTCATGTGATCTGGCCTGAGTTTATCCCCAGGCGGGTGTGGAGGGGAGCTGAGTGCCCAGGAGCTGTAGACAGGGCTCGGAGGAAGATTAACCGGGAGATGAGGGACTTCTGTGCCAAAGAAGGGGTGGGGAGAATGGAACATCCGGAGTTGTGCTATGGAGCAGTGTATTTTTTCAGGGACGATGGGGTCCACCTCTCCAGGTATGGAATGGAACTGTACATAGTGCAGTTGAAGGAGGCACTGGATGGAGCTTTGGGGGTGCTCAGGTATCCCAAGAGGCAGGAGTCCTAAGGGGGGGGTCGAAAGTCGTAAACGACTTCTGAGTGGCATTTTTCCTAAGAGAAAGGGGGGGTATTCGCAGGAGGCCTGGGGCTGTATGGGCAGATGGGGGCGAAGGTAAGTAAGGTCACTGAGGTCATTGCAGCCAAGGGGTAGGGGGGGTAGGTTGCTGAGCGGATGTGGATATTTTGTTGCATTGTTGGGGATACGTTTAGGGGTGGGGGTGGGGGGGGCTGTTAGGCAGTTGTTATTTAGCGAGCATTAGTTTTGTTCGGCACAGGCCAGGGGGTGTTGTTTAGGTGCACCTGATTCCAATAAAGCGGCCTTTATCACACTAATTTGGTGTCTGTGTCAGTGCCCCCCCCCCCACCTACTGGTGTGCCCCAATGGGGATTTGGGGGGCAGCCAACCAGCGGGAGGCTTGCCCACCTGGGGAAATTTGGGGCAGCAGGGGGGGGGGGGTGTTAGGAGAGCACTGTGGGCTTCCGTAGTTGGGCTGGTTGGGCTCCCTCTGGGCTTCTTGGGCTCCTTTTGAGCTTGTCGGGTTTAAAACCGGACATTTTGTGTAACTGACCACCATTTGAGGTGCAGTTACACGGCAGCCGGGGTTTGCCACTAGAGAATTTTGTCGCACAAACTTGGCCTGGCCGCAGTGTGGTGGAAGCGATAGACAATGTCTCGACTCCCCTAGAAGTTAATTGCCAATGCCCACGGATACGCGGCTGGTAAAGGGCCGGATGAGAGCTAAAGTACAGCAAGGGTCTCTAGGCATGGGCAGTTTGGCTCCTACCAACACGAGCACTGGGGAAAGGATGGAGCCGGCATCCTCCACCCTGGAGGCCAAAATGGACTCAAAACTCGCAGCGGTGGAAAGGATTCGGACTGTGTTATACCAGACGAGGACCTCCCTAGAGACCCGGATAGACAAAGTCACTTCGGACTTCACCTTATTGCATGTGGACCACCGCAAGTTGACTGACAAGGTCGTGGTGCAAGGCCAAACACTGAAGGAACTTCAGCCTATAACGCAAAACCACGCAGCTGCGCTACAGGATTTGATAGACGGCATTCACGACCTGAAAGACAGAGCGGAAGATGCAGAGGGATGGTCCCGCCATAACAATGTCTGCGTAGTGGGCCTGCCGGAAGGTGAAGAAGGGAGAAACCAGAAACAATTCACAGAGTGGTGATTACAATATCTGTTACCTCAGGGAACCCTGTCAATGCAATTTGCAGTTGAGAGAGCCCACCTCATGCCGACGCAGAGACCCCAACCTGGAGCCAGACATCGCCTGTTCATTTTCAAACTGCTAAACTACAGGGACAGGGATGCTGTGCTCCGGGAAAAGCGCAAGATGGGTGGCCTTACAGTGAGCAGAAGTCAGGTTATGCTCTTCCCAGACTACACCGCCTTAGTGCAGAGACGCAGGAGTAACTATACGGCGGTGAAACGACAACTCAGAACTCTAGAGTTGCCATATTCGTTGCTGTTCTCGGCCCGACGAGTGGTCACGAAAGAAGGGACCCGCTTCTTTGATTTCCCAGAAGACGGGTGAGACTGGGTGGAGGAGTCTGGTTTGTGGACAAGCGTGAGAGCTCCGGGCCCGGATGGAGGCAACACAGTGAGCAGACAGCCAAGGAGACGATGAAGGCGAGGACCCTTGCGGAACGCTGAGCTGACGGCTGCGGCACCGAGTCCTGAGAAGCAGAGGAGGGAAAGGCAGGGTGCCTTGGAATCAGTCACAACTATTGCATCTACTGGCCCTAAAGAAAGTCCGGATTTCTACATATGGGAATGGTGGTGGTCAGCGGATCCTCTTCGCCATCAACTGAGATATTCGAAGAGCTCAACTTGCCGACAATTACCCCTGAGCCTGCGGATGGTATCATATGAGAGATGCTGACATAAGCAGCATACGCAAGTAGAACTATGTTTATTGACACTTGTGATACTGCTAGCTGGTAGGTGAGGAGTAGGACCCACTGGGTTAAATGCAACATATACTTCACATTGAGCTGGTGAGGTACTAATATGCCTGCCGTTGGCCACCACACACATAATATGGGAAGGTAAGCTCACACTAGTCCCAAATAATCGGGGTAACATATTACCGGTCCTAAGAGATGATTCTCGTGAATGATGGCAGCGCACTGCGCAATCTGGAATTAAGGGGGTGGCTGTAACTCACAATTGCTGGTACACGCACCCCACAGGTAACACACTGACCTAGCTTGCACTACTCATCAGTTGCAGAGGTTTGGACAGACATTGGGTAATGTCTGCCCCAGATGTTATGTTGTTTTCAGTATGTTTATTGTTGTTGATTTTATTGCAGCATCCCAACACCGCTCACTCATGCCCCTGCCTAGTGCACCCTGTGGCGTGCACCTCCCTCGGCGTCCCAGTTGATTAACTCCATCAGAAATGACACGTGCTGACAAAATCACATGGAATATCCGCGGCATGTACACACCTGCGTGAGGCTTCTCTATATTTGCGTATGTCCGCAATCGCCCTGTTGCAGGAAACACACTTGACCCAGCCGGAACTAGATAGACTGCGCAAACACTGAAGGGGACAAATATATGGCCCAACATATTCGGCACATGCGAGGGGCACATTAATTTGGGTAAGAGCAGGCACCCCGTTTAGCTGTGCAGAGATGGTGATAGATCCCGCAGGCAGGTACACCTTAGTGAAAGGGACATTCAGTGGGCAGCAGGTACTCATAGGGTCCATATATGCCCCGAACACAGACCAGCCACTGTTTCTGGTGCAACTGTCTGCAACATTGACCCCCTACGTTTGGCTTCCCTGGCTTCCCTGGCTGATAGGCGGGAACTTCAACTCGGTACTCGATGTACACATGGATAGATCATTCCCATCCCTACGGACGACGGCAGCTGTGTCGATTGCTTGGGCTCTTTCAGCCTGGCTGTCGCAGTGGGCACTGCTAGACCTGTGGCAAGTTCTACACCCCACTGACTGTATCTACTCCTACTACACAGCGGTACATGACTTACATTTGCAGCTGGATAGGGGTAGTGTGTTCTCATTCGCTGGTCCCCCTGGGTGAGACTGCGGACTATCTAGGGTGGACACACTCTGACCATAACCTCATGACACTTTGGTTGAACTGGGAACCTGACCTCCCCCCTGTACCCATCTTGTGCCTACAGGCAACTGAGCTGGAGGATCCAGAGTTCCGAGCATTCCTAGGGATGAATGTTCTTGAATACTTTGACCTAAATGAGGGGACAGCAAGCTCCACACTGGTGGAGTGGGATGCCCACAAAATTGCTTTTAGAGGCCACTGCCTCGGTGCCACATGGAACATACGCAAACAGTTATCTTTGTCGCTCACTCCCCTAGAATCACAACTACGGCAGTATGAGCGGGAAGGGGAAGGTGGCAGTGGACAATCCGGCCAGCTTGAACACAGCCCGCACGGACGCCAAAGCGGACAGAGCAGGCCGCCTGCTAACTTGGCTACTGAAACAGGAAAGCAGGCATATCCCAATCAACGCGATACGCACACCAGAGGGGGATCTTGTATACACACAGAGGGAGATACATAAAGTGATGTCGAATTATTACTCACTGCTGTACCAATCCAAAGGATGATGCTCAAGCCTCGATCTGGAGAGGTTCCTAGAACTTGTTCACCAACCCACAGCTTCAGGAGCACACCAAGAGGCACTTAATTGTCCCCTCACCCTAGAGGAAATAGGCGAAGCAATAAGGTCAATGGCGTCCGGGAAAACGCAGGGCCGGATGTCCTGCTGGCTGAATATTATAAGCCTATAGGGAGTCACTGATGCAGCGACTGCATGCTCTGTATGCTACGGCCCTGGAGGAACAAACATTGCCCCCGTCGATGCAAGAGGCCTACCTGGTGCCTCTGCTAAAACCTGATAGGGACCCTGAAACTTTAGGAATATACAGGCCACTGACTATTCTAAACGTGGACTGCAAAATATTTGCCAAAGTGCTGGTGCAGCGATTGGCACCAGTGGTTCCCGAGCTGGTTCATGCTGACCAGACTGCGTTCGTGCCCAAGCGTAATACATTGCTGAATTTGCAGAGGTTCTTCAGGGTAGCTTCGGACAGTCTGAAGCGGTGGCCCCGGGCGGGATGCCTAATGCTGGACCTTGAGAAGGCCTTTGGCTGCTTGGAGTGGAGCTATCTATCGGCAGTGCTGCAACGGTATGATCTGGGTTGGGATTTCCTCCAGATGGTCGATCTGTTATACAAAAACCCCACAGTTAGAGTGCGGTTGGGACCATACATCTCAGATGTCATTCCTATATGCAGAGGCACTAGGCAGGGGTGCCCGCTATCGCCTCTCCTGTTTGCACTCTCAATAGAACCCCTGGCAGCAGCCCTGCGAGCGACGCTAGGTGATGGAATACCCTTAGGCGTTGCGATGCACCAAGTGTGGCTATATGCAGATGACCTCCTAGTCTTTGTGAGAGATGTGGAAAACATACTGGCCCAATTGGAGCATACACTGCGAGACTTCGCTGCTCTCTCAGGCCTCCGAGTGAACGCTAACAAGATCTGCCTTTACGCATTTGGGGGAGACACACCAGATCCAGGTTATCTTAGGGGTCACGAAGGTGCAGTGGAAAACGGACACCTTTCGCTATCTTGGTATCCAGATTTACCGCCAACCAGCAGACCTTTTTGATGGTAAGCTGGGACGGGCAGTGACAGCCATCAAATCGCAAGTAACTTTTGGAAAGCATTACCGTTGTCAGTTACTGGAAGGGTGGCACTATCCAAAATGGTGATACTTCCTCAACTCCTGTACCATTTCACTAACCTACCTCTATACGTACCGGCGGCCTTCTTCGCCACAGTAGCTAAACTGCTCAGGGAGTTCCTATGGGGCAATGCGCATCATAGGTTAACACAAGCAAAGTTATACTTGCCCACCGATCAAGGGGGACTAGCAGTGCCTTGCTTTCAGCACTACTACTTGGCTGCACAGTTGCAATGGATAGCCCGCTGACTGGCCGACATAAGAGTAGCGAAGACACTGCAACCTTAGACCCTCCCCTCTCATTGGATAGTATCACTAATCTCTTCCACCCAGCCTCTAAAGCCCTAACGCCTACCCCGCTCCTTCTGGCAGTAGCCTACAGGTGCTATCATTGCTGCCTACACCTCACAAAAGCACTAGTCCCTTATGCACCGACTATACCACTAGCAGGCTCCCCCAGCGGGCCTGGGGTGCTCACATCTCTGGAACTAGTGGACTGGCATGAAGCTGACATACAAACGTTGGGAGACTTGTACCGGGATGGCACGCTCATACCGTATGGGTCCCTAGTTGACGAGGTGGGGCTGCTGCCGGAACAATTTCTAAGACATCGCTTGCTGATAGCGACACTAGCCACTAGGTGGGGAGACATGCAAGTGGGGCCAAGTCAACACCTAACCATACAGTACCTTCATGTCATGGACTGGGGTAAACACCCGGTCCGCTAGTTTGCAGCATCCCTTCACAGATACAATGGGATAATGTTAGACCCATTGCGACATAAATGGGAAGCAGATCTGGAGCGGTAGTTAGAAGATAGGGAATGGGAAAAGATACTGAAAAGTCCAACGCGAATTCCTAGGAACATGAAGTTCCAACAAATACAACTATTTATAGTCCACAGAGCATACCTCACAACTGAAAAGATAAACAAGTACTTTCACCAGCAGATGCGATGTGCCCACGATGCGAGGAGGTGGGGGTTGGACTGGTACACATGCTATGGGGCTGTCACAAGTTACACATCTATTGGCAAGCGGTCAGCGAGGCGCTGCACATCTGCACGGGCCGCGACATACCCTTTGAATGGCCTGTTTACTTATTACACCATTTTCACAGGTCCTCGACCACTCGCTTTCTAGACCTAGGTTTAGTGGTAGCTAACTGGCTCCTAACTAAGAAATGGAAGGCACAAGATCCACCACACATTCAGGCAAGGAGGTACTCGCTCCTGGCATGGGCCAAAGCAGAGGGAATCGCCATTCTGTGGGAAGAGACATTAGGACTGAGGATGACACCTATAGCAGCGCAAGGGGAGGGACTCCTTCAGGCCCTGATGCGCCCTGGGGGGGGGGCAACCCTGAAAGGCGGCGAAGAGGTGGGGAAGTCGCTCAAACATGGGGGGGTGAGTAGTCTGCCAGCAAACATTGGTGATGCGACAGGGGAAGAAAGGGGGGAGGAGGGTCTGGGGTGTTGGGGAGGGAGAGGAGGTGCGGGGGGAACCAAAGGGGGGACGAGGCAGGGAGCAGACCACGCACCTGAAAGTCAGTACAAGCTGCTGTTGTTAGTTTTAAACATTTGCCGTTTGTTTACTAGCAAAATCTGTACACTTGCTGAAATGGCATGATCCGCAAGAATCTGCACAAAACGCAAATGGAGCCACATCAATAATGTATAATGGCTGTTATCTTTGCTGAATATACACAGTCTGTAAAGATTTAGTTGTTAGCTAAACCTGTAGCAACATCAAAATGTCTATCTGCCATATAGTGCTATTCAACCAAAATGTATCTTTGGCGTGGACAGATGGCCATTGCATGGTCAACTTTATAGGATGTATGTTATCGTTAATGATGATGCAGTCTTTTAAAACTAAAAAAAAACCAGAATATAAAAATAAAGATGCTACTTGTAAATGCCTTTTGTAATAGCAAACAATCGTAAATGTACGCAAAGTGTAAGTTTACTTTTGTGAATCAGGCCCTGAGTCTGCTAAGATTAAGTCATAAATGAGAGATATGGCATTTTAAACTACAAAGGAAAGCTGTCAACCCCCTAAAGTGTGCCTATATTGACAGCATTGGAGAAGAATTGCATGACTATGAGCCAGGGGAAGACCATGAACTTTACATAAGATACACAACAAATACAGAGTGAAGGGTTTTCTACCCTAATAATCTAAATTAGCTCTAAAAACATAGCAAACAAGCAATGGGAAAGCCATTACGTCTTGCCTTTGGGACCTTGTGGCGTGCCCTATTTTTTTAGTGAGGGTGTCCACCATTTGTACTTACAAACATTTTCCCAGGGGCCAAAAAGTATGGCCTGTGCTGCAGCAGAGGGATGTAATAATGCCAGTTGGTTGGGGGGCGGGGGGGTCCGGGTACAGGTGGATGTAGGGTGGGAGTAGGTGAAGTGAAGCATGTACATGGTATGGACTGTGAGCTGTGGAGTATTTTAAGGGTTTTTCGACACTAGCCTCTATATTATGCCACTTGTCCATTGAGAGACACAGATTTGCAGTAATGTGCTATGCTGTATCAGAGTTGCTATTCCTTTACCACACTGCTAGCTATCACTACCTTTTGAGAGTCAAGAGTGCAAAGGAAGTAAATAGAGTATTGAATTGGAAAGAAATAGAATCTTAGGCCTCACAATCTCCTTATTCCTCTAGTCTCTTATCTAAAAACGTTAGGAATGCTTAGAAACAGGTTCAGCTAAGGTAGCAGATGCTATAAAAGACACCACAGCTTTGTACAGACTTGTACTATAGGTGTTGCTGGTAAATGGAGCATATTAGGTGGTTGTTTTAATTGTAATGTTTTATTTCCTTGCACACATTTACTTTATTGCTGTAAATCACAGTTTAATTTTGTATTCTCGTGAAAGTCCTCTAAATGTGACCTTGCACTGTTTTCAACGGATCCTATTACCTGTTATAATATTTTGTTGTGATATGAATTACAGGTGATATTGCAGTAATCCTCATATATGCTTTATTGATGAAGATTAGTATTTTTCAGCACTTGTATGTTGACATTTAGTTTTGAAGTAAAAGGTGAGAAGTGTGTGCCAGCTGTTTGAGCACATTCTGTTTAAATTGAATTTCTTTCAAGACCTGCCTAGAACCAGGATAGTTGAAAAGATGTGTACTAACAAGGGCTCATGCATAAATGACATTGCGCAGTTTGCATGTGCTGCCGGTGGTGCTGGAATAATTTTCAGAATGGGGGTGCCGACATTGATGTCGCAAAATCTATGGGTCACACAAACAACAAGTGTAGCAAATGTATTCAGCAGTACAATTATAAGGATGCGGTACGTAGCTGGTGATACATTTGGAAGCACATTGTTGCAAATATATTACTAAAGCATGGTGTGGTAGTGCACTGCTATCACAGACAACACATTTTTCTATTGAAATGACCACTAAACTTGCACAGACATGCAGTTTTATTCATAAAACGACATAGCGTACAAAAGATAATGTGTGGAAATGGAGTTTCAGGAAATATTTCATATGCACATCACAAAGTGTACTGATTTGTTTTGATCGTATTGCATTTTTTGTTTCCACTGCACTTCAGAATTACAAAAATGCACTTTCCTAACTGCTGATATAGTCTGAAATATTTCACAGTTCAGTTACAGGTATTTACATTGTTGTTGTGTGCTGGAAAAATTTACATTCTGCAGCCTTTCCTTACATACTCACTGTACCCAGCAAGATTGTCAAATTGTTCACTTTATGAAAATCCCTCACTTTGTAATCAGAGAAAAAATAAGTAAATACCAGCCTCCTTTTAAAATGAATAACAGCAATTTGCCAGAAGACAGTGCCTGACCATGACCTCTGTCTTTGTAAGTACAGCAAATGTGACAAGATAGAAACAAAATGTAAAGGCTTATATATTGGTCATTCCACTTCTGAACTCCAGCATGGTTATTTTGGGGGTGCTGAAACAATTCCAAGCCCCTGTTCCCTGCACTTATGGCATGGGCATGACATTGAGGAAAAGGACCATTTAAGTTATGCTGTTTTATATGGAGAACTAACCAAAATACACAAGCTCATAGAGAGAGCATTGTTCCTCACAGTCATGCATGATTGATACTCGTAGTGCCAGAGATAAGTAGAATCAGTCATGCAGAAAGATGGGAGGCTGGAAACCTTTTCAAAACACTACAGCATGTTTTCTGCAGGGGCTGGTTTGTGATGTAGCATACAAAGAAGAGAGCTGATAACTCATGCACTCTCATGCAGTGCCTCACAAAAAAAGAGTTCTAGGAAAGCAAATGGTCCTGGAAGAATATGGGGCGACAATCAGAGAGGCGGTGAACAGGCTATGTTCTACCGGAGAGACAAATATATGCCAGGCAGCTACAACACAGAAAGCCAACAAATAGCAAGTACATGTGAGTAAGAAAGCAATGGGCACAATACATTCCCAGGAAAGCTTTTAGCATGTCCCCAATATGTCTTTGCAACTTGACAGCTGCACTGTCTGGTATGCCTCCTTCTAAAAGGTTTTATAAAGTGCCAATCAGAAATTGTCTTTGAACAAGATGTTTTTGTTGTTAAGGCCTTTGGTGGTTTACATTGGAAAATTATTGCAGCTATCCATGTTCGATAGGGAAAAAAATGATATTTGCCATATATATGGTTTTCCTTTGCCACAAACACTGAGATTTCCATATAAAGCAAATGAAACATTTACTTTTTAAACCTGGGGCTGTGAATAGCTGTGCATCTTTACAGTATTAGCTAAATGAAAAGTTTAATATGGGTATCTCTGTTGTGAAGTTGTTTGATAAATGTGTATGTTGTTTATTCCGGTTAAACATTTTAAATTAACTTCTTTCTAGGTTCTGCAATTGTTGGATCCAATACCTACCTTTATGAACTTCTCTGTGCCATAGTAATGTATTACAAGTGATTTTCACTGTACTGGATTATTGAGACTTTTTTTTATTACTCCATGCTATAAACTTTTTAAATTGAAGTGTTGACGAATTATAGAGCACAAAAATGTATAAACATAATACATGACGAGATGCAAAACTGAAAATATGAATTTGAATATTTCATGTTGCACACATTAGATAGAGACACGTGAAAGAGACAAGAGTAGCAGAAGCACCATAAAAATGTACTTTTAAACGTAATGTAGAGATACATATGCAAATGTACACTAATACAAGTAAAAAGAGTGAGAATTTGATACAATACGTGAAGTGGCCTAGCAGACTAATGCTATTGAAATACTTTTGTAGAGAATGCATTGCATAGAAACATAGGTGATGTAGCTTGTAAACAATGAGATATGAGCTTGGAACTTTGCAGATTAATACTAGAGGTGACATCGTTTATAAATATTTCAAAACAATTGTAATTCTCTTAGACTTAGAAAATGCGATCTTTTATGAAAATAATGAATTTTGTAGCAGGAGGATGTTCCTAATGATAGCTAAGGTCATGTAACTATAATTTGTGAATATTCAATGCAATTTCCCATGGTTAATATAAATGTTATTTCATTTAATAATGTTTTAGAATAGATAAAGCAAAGAAAATGTGAAGCCAACTTAAGAGCGTCTTATTGAGACACGTTTTAGTATTGACATTTCCCCCCATTTTAACAATGTCTTAGTGATTTAGTATATTGTTGCATTTCCTGTACCACAATTGCACATTCTTTTCATTTTCTGAAAGCTATTCCCATGGGAATAGCAAGACTGAGAACCATGATTTCTACTGTCCTGCATATTGCTATTAAGTTTATTTTCCCATATAAATAACTGGTGTGGACTTCTGAATCTGTCGGTTCTCGCATACTGAACATGATTGTCTTTCGATGGTGGTGTGATGTCACATCACTCGGACGTTGTATCAAGAACTTATAAAAGAAGAAACCCCAATGGAAGGACACTGCACTCAAATAGTTTTTTCTGTGCGTCCCTCTCAAATTCGTTTTCCTATGCACCGTACTTCATTCATTGTGCTTACTAAGTGCATTTGTTTTGAATTCCTGTCCCCTTTTGGCAACGATTCAATTTATCTGGAACTGTGTGTGATGTGGAAATCTTTTTTTTGCTCTGACTGATTTTGAGGTTTCAAACCATTCTTTGGTATTGAACTCTCTGTCAATGCTACATTTGGTAGCAGATGGATTGAGATCTTTCTTGCTGAAGCAGAGCTTTCCTCTTTTGCTAAAGTGTTTTGCTTACTAGACTCGCCCTACCAGACTTTTAACTTTTATATCTCCTTACCATATACGATTAACTCTGTTAGTTTGGAGAACCATCCTTCTGTCTTATGGGTAGCAGGACTTTGTAACTGTGTACGAGGATATAGAACCATTCTTGACCAAATGCTGGGTGCTTTAATTAAAGGCATGATATTTTTAACTAAATTGCTAAAGAGATGACTCTTCATAATAATTTTTGAATCTTTAATACAATAACTAACAAACTTTAAATTGCTTGAAGAATCTCATTGTGTCCTATTTGTGTCTCTTGAAACTGTGTAATTAGGGAAAAATTTAAATGTGGTCTTTTAGTAATTTGGCTGCCAATTGATGATCCTCATTGAGCAGCTGACTGATGTGTCTGGGAACTCTACCTTTTACCCCTCCTGTCGGCGGAACAAGATCCATCGGAGGGCCGTCACCTCAGGGTTAGATAGATGTGAGAACAAATTAGAAGAAGCTGGTCAAAAGTTTACTCTAATTGTAAGAGGGCCCAGTGCGGTTAGAGTAGTGGTAGGAGAGAGCACGCTTCTGCGAGCCAAGACAAGGGACCATGATAGAACTGCACAAAGGATATGTGACCAGTTGGTGCAGACATGGCCTCTGAATGATGCAGACTTTATTAACAATTTTGCAAAATTCTGCCTATGTGGCCCACCGCTGATTTCAGAGTAGGATATTTGAAATCACTCAATGTTATTAATATTTGCCAATGGAAAGCTAGGCCTGTTCTGCTGTTCATGGCACTGGATTTCCAAATTAATATTTCTCAGCTGAAAATATGAATCAGAGACAGCCCTGATAAGTGTATTGCCATTGCAACTAGTGTTTAGAAGGGTCTTTGTGTATTTCATACATTTTATCATGTATCAATAGTTTCAAATCAGTTAATAAATACACCTATACAAACAAACATACATTCTACACTATAGCTGGCAACATACATTTTAACACAAGCAACACTTAAAATTAACTATTTCACACAACATCAAATGTACTCCTCAGTTTGCATAATCCATTTAAAAACATTCCAACATGCAAAAGCTGCTTTGATTCCTGCATCATCTTTGCATTCATTAATGTGATTAATGTATTTTTTGTATATTCAGCGTTTTGCAAACTAAGCAGAAACTTCTTTAAATTATCTAGAAACTATGATTATACTACTTTTTCTCTTAATCACTTTTTCATGAACTATTTTCCCTGGTGTTTCCTTCCTGTGACTCTCACATATCATACACACCCATATGTCCCATCCTTACTCGTTTACAGTTGCCTCCTGTCTCAGGTTTCAGAGCCATTTCATATAGAGAGGGAAGGCTTCCTTTTTTACATGAAACTCATTAAATAGCCTGTTGGATCGCCCTCAGTTATAGTGCATGTATCAATAGCACTGGCCAATATATTCATTCTACTTTTCACATTTCTTTAAACATGCATGGCATGATATAGCACCCTACAATTCGGATCATTAATCCAACCATACAATAGATTTACTTTCCCTTATCATCAATATACCCATACAGTATGAGATATACCCTTATCTTAATTACCTATACCATATGAGATGTACTTCCCCCTATCTTAGTTTTACCATACAATATAAGGTGTACTTTGCATTATCTTAACTATACCCATACCATGCTGAAGACCCAACAGTACCAAAAGCAAACACATCTGTTAGAATGAAACCTTCACACTTAGGGCCTGATTAGGATGACGGGCAGACGTGGGGAGAAGGGGACCACCCAACATAGTGTTGGGGGTTGCATAGGCCAAATTACAATGCAAATACCATGGTGGCAGTTGCATTGTATAGGTTTTCCATTGTAGCGGGTGCTGCTGTCTGCAGCACCTGCCGCAATGGAAAAAAGGGATGTGTAATAAATCCCAGTACTACGTGACAGGCACCATGCAGTGCCTGTCACTTGGTACAGGGATCTGTCGGGGCGCCATAGGTGCCCCAACACCCAAAGAAAAAAGCCTGGGGTGAAGGGGGGGTGTGCTACGGCCCCCAATGTCCATCCCCGCCTGCCTTTCCATGGCAGATGAACTGCCATGGAAAGGCTGGTGAGGAGGGACCATCCTAATCCCTACGGGGGTGCCAGGCAGGCACCACCACCATTATAGGGATCAGTATGCCCTACAACGGTCAGATCTGTGGCAGTTGGTCTCTCTGACCGCCACCCCTCCACTCGCCATCACAATGTGGCGGACGGAAAGCTGCTTGGGATGGCGGGGAGACCGCCACCAACAGGCGGTTGGTGGCGGTCTCCCTGCCATCCTAATCAGCCCCTTAGTTCCGACCTTTTAAGTATGAATAATTTGTCATAGATCATCGCAGATGGAGCAAAGCCAGTTCTTATACTGTAAAAAAAAAAAAACCTACAGTACAGGGCCCAAAGTTTTTATTAGAAGCCCAGTGCCAGTACTGCCGAATGACTAGATTGTCACGTCTTGATCTCACCTTGTGCCAGTTTCTGGCGTTTTATCTCTCCCACATTCTTTTTCATCCTTGCTGTCTCCCTCTATCACAGGTACCCTATCTCACTCTCTCCTCCTCCCCACCTATTTATCTGTTCCTGCCTTTATCTCTCTTGCTATGGGCCAAAGTCTGATAATGTAAAATAAGTCCCTGCCAAATTAAGCCCTGGAGAATGTCCTTCAAAACTCAGAGTTTTGTTGCATCTGTGGATTGAGTTACGTATGGAAGAGATGAATGCACAACATATATTATTATGGGGGTTAACTTTCCTGTATACGCTTTTGTTAGTGATTTCCTTGAGTATTTTTCATACCTCGTATCAAATCAACCTAGCACATTAGCTCAAATTTAAATTGCAGTTTCTTTGATGCATGCATTTCTCATCAACTTACTTCATTATTATTCCAAAAGCCAATATATTTATTGATTTTAATTTGCTGCAAATCAAGTTCAGCCAGATGTAACTATATATGCTTTTGGTTTCCCTAAAATATACAGCTTGTGTCTTCTTCAAATACAGTCATCACCAGACCTTTGGGCAGTGGTGCAGTGGGGATGGAGGGAGTGGGAGGAGGGAGACAGTTCTGGTTGCTAGCAGCTGAGCTAAGAGGCCAGAGAGTTAGGCATATCCGGGTCTGGTGGCTCAGTGGACTAATGCATCCATTGTAGCGGTCTGTGTTCGACCTTATAGTCACAGGTTCAAATCCAGGTGGGTCCAGTTATCCTTCTGATGTTGATAAAATGGGTACCATGGAGTTAGGTACCATTAAATATCTGCTATTCAGGGTCAAGATACCCTTCTGGGTGAACGTGTGCTTCACACGTTAGGTTTATTGGCTGCCTGCTTCCTCTTTACAAAATCATGTCCAATAGTCATGTGGTCAAAAAAAGCAAACCTACTAAAATATGCACGTTAGATAAGACTACTTTGCATGCTAATTGGTTGCGGCATGGCGTTGTGCCATTCAATAGCGTCCCTAATCCCTCAATCACTATGCATTAGTCAGTCTGCCTGGAAGTGGTCGCCTGAGCTGCTGTACAAAGACATTGCCAGAAAGACAGGTTGGTGCCGCGTAGCCTCCCAATGTTTGACAGCTCACTCACGATTTACAAAAATTCTGGCTGGGTGGCCCACTGCTGATTATAGATCGATTATTTGAACTTGATCATTGTTATTAGCCCTTGGCAAAGCCAACCGAGGCCCTTTGTTTTGTTTACTTCGCTGGCTATTCAAAATGCATAATTCCCTGTGGAAAACACGAATTACTGACAGTCTGATGCGTGCCTTGTCAATGCAAGTGGTGTTTAAAAGGGTCTGTGTGAGTGCTGTCGGCCTGGAAGCCTTTCATTTAAAAGTGTGTGTTTTGTCCCTGAGCCCCCCGCCCTTCGCTCGCTCTCTAAAAAGCGAAATCTCTAAATTGCAGTAAACACTGGAACGGTATTAAGGGGTTAGAAACTGTTGAAACTGCTTTTGAGGCCAAACTATATTTAAAGGCAGCAAAGTGGTTTTAAAGAGCAAGTCCGCTGACGTTTGTCTGCTGCTTGGATCCAGCTGTCTGGGTGATAGGCAGATTTGGCCTTGCTGCTGTCTTTTATCCTACCAAAAACCACAAAAAATCTTTCTCTGCAAATGAAATTAGCCATAAAGGACTTCTCGAGGAACCTGTCATAATTACCTGAGCTTCGTTTGAGTCGTTTGTAAAGCGGATTGATATCTTTCAAAGGAAGTCGATTACCCACAGAACTATAATTATGTGCATAATATGCCCTTAATTGGGACCTTTGATGTGGTGTTGAATCCAGGAAAAAACAGCCAATAATTGGCAGGTAGTAAATCACTGGCCTTCTATAGGTCTGATTTGAATCCTTCTACAAAAAAAGGGGGGGGGGGCATTTATCAGAGCGCACACCAGAGCATCACGACCTTGCTGCACTAAAGTATCGGAAACACAAAGCACAAACTTTTTAAAAATATATATTTTTTTGTATTTTCATAAACAACTAAATAATAAAACATTTAAGAGCATCTAGAGCAGTGGTTCCAAAAGGTTACAGAAATCCACGGCTGCGAGCGTGCTGTATCCATGACATCAAATACAATAAAACAGAAGGAGGAGGGGGGGAAGCATCTTGGGACAGCCATATGGCAGCGACCATGACATAGAGCGTCTGACAACAAAGCAAAAAAAGCACCACAGGGCAGTCAACCTAAGGTGTATCTCTAACCAGATACCCCGTACACAGCATCTGTATCTCCCGGGTCTAAATTGACATTCAAACCCGTCTCAGGCTCCAGGTCATAATAGCGTAGCCAAGAACCCCATACTTTGCAAAATTTTCAAGGACAACCCTAGCTCTTATATGTGACTCGTTCCGCTGCCATGTACATGTCCATGCCTGCCTTCCGTGCACGCATGGAGGGGACCTCCTCCACCCACCATTATTTGGCTGTATCTCTTTATGCTATTAAACTCAAATTACAGAATTGGAGTTGAGCCCTTGGAACATCAGTCTCCTGGGCTACACAGAAGGTCGTATTTTGGCTCCAACATAGCCTGGAGTTCATGGACAACCTTAGTCCAATAAATATGAAGGATGGCACAACTCCAAAGTGTGTGCAAAAAAACACCTCTGCCCTACATACATCTCAAACACTGCGAGGAGGCCACCCTCCCCATCCTATGCAGCATAGCACCGTCATAAGAAACCAGATCGAGCACTTTGAAATGAATGACTCAGAATTGTGACTTTATTGTAACTTTCCGGGGTTGCATCAAGCTCGCTACACACGCCATCTCTCTTGCAATGTACCCAGGGTGTCCGGAATATTGCTGTTGATGGTTTTGTAAGTATGGGAGACCACCTTACTCCCAAGATCGTCCATGAGCAGCCCAGCCTCAAGAGGGGCGTATTTCGGTATCTCAACTGCCTGTACCCCCTCGGCCATCCAGGCATGATGGAGTTGTCCATACTTCAAATACTGATTTTGGTGTAGGTGGTATTCCCACTTCAAAGAGGGGAAGGCATGAGGGCCCGTCTTCTAATATGTCACCAATCTAGGAGGTACCAATCATGTCCCGGGATCAAACCCTCGCAATTTTCCCAATTCCCTCATCGCGTCCCCTTCCCACAGTGGTGTTTCCCTGTTAACCTTGGGCACCCATACTACAGTCTTTGAGGCTCTGTGCCACACTACCAATGTCACCTGTATTGCCAGCAGTAATCTACCCAAGCCTGCACCTTCATAGATATAATGTAGAGGGGAGCACGGCAGTAGATGGTCCCTCTCCAACATGTAAGTTGGGTGATCCTATGGCACGAAAAGTTAGGCATTGATGGGTATCAGGTGCACAGCCCAATAGTAGGCCTAGACATCGAAAGGGATAGCACCCCATTATAGGGGTTTGACTGTAGCATCTGCAACACCATCCTAGGGTGTCCCTCACTCCAGAGTAACATCCTTCACTCCCTGTATTTTTTATTATACATCTCTTCCGGGATAGTATAGTACATATTTTGGAGGCTATACAGTAGCTTGGGGAGTTTAATCTTCTTAAAAATTGTGGCCCTCCCCAGAATAATCAAGTGCAGCCCACACCAGGGCTCCGCACCCCCTAGCAAGGTAGTTTACAGCCAAACAGATCTATATCACGTGTCACTTGAATGCCTAAGTATTTAAAACTCACTGTCTCAACACGTAGTGAACCTAGCAAGGCAACAACGTCAGCGGGGCCATATGATGTGAAAAGCACAGATTTCCCTCAATTTATTGTGTACTTGAGTATCTACCAAACTGCTCTATAGTCTGAAAAATTACTGGGATGATGGAATGGGGTTTTGTGACATAAAGAAGGATATCCTCCGCATAGAGAGAGATCTACTGTGCCAGCGGGCTGGATTCTGAGACCCTGAATGCCTCAATATCAGGATGTGCGCAGATAATGCATGCCAGCAGTTCCAGCATGAGAGCAAAAAGAAGAGGGGACAAGGGCACCCCTGCCTCATCCCTCGCACAATCGTGAACGTATTCGAGACAACAGAATTTATTACGATTCATTCAGTCGTAAAAGTGACACTCAGTACCTAAATCTTGGGCCAAAACCAAATTTCACCAATATTCAGATAAGGCCAATGTACAGCATCAAGTGCTTTCTCCGCATCCAATGAAATAAAGACATGGGGCATCTTTCTACCACGTGCCTCTGCCAGTTAGTTATCTAATTGATGTTAATAGAGGCCGGTGGATCTACCAGGCATGAAGCCAAACCGGTCTCTCTGTACCAATGGGGCTATAACTTTATTCAGCCTATTCATCATATCGTAGCCAACACCTTATCTTCTACATTTAAGAGCGCAATTGGGTGGTATGAATCACAGCTAGGTCTTGGCTTGCCCTCTTTATAAATTGCAGTTATAGTCACACATTGAATATCTTGTGGCAGCGCCCTCCGGACCCTTGCCTCATGACACATATTCAGGATAAGGGGTTCTAGTGTGCCAGCGTACCTTTTGTAGAACATAAAGCACAAACGTAATCACAAAACTAAAATCCCCTTTATGCAATGGACCTCATTCACTAAAGAGAGTAATAAACCTGCACCTGAAGTAGTACCCCTATGAACGGGTGCAGATCTAGCCCTATTTTCCCACTACATAAATGTATATAGCGCACAATTGCACAGTGTGGAAATTCAGCCAAATTTGCAAACAAACATTTTGAAGTCTGGCATTAGGCAAGACCTTTTCATTTTACTACAATTATTTATGATCTGTTGTTGTGTCATTCACGTTTTTCTTCCACCAACTACAGCATCCAGCAATTGCCTAGGTTCACTTTCAGTCACGGCAGTCTGCTCTTTCATAAGGAGTACATCGCACACAAAGTAATTTCCTTCAGTGCCAGGGACTGCAACAGTTAGGTGTGCTTTTTGAGACATAATTTAGCTTTTACCCATTTGTGTATTTTATTTGTGATGGTCAAAGTAAAAGAACTGGCAGCACACGCCAGATCAAATGGCCAATGCCAGATTTATCCAACATAGAGAAACTCCTTTCCTTGCATCCCCACCAAGTCTGAAGGTGGTCCATTCCCCTTCCCACCCTTGAAGGAATTTGAGCCCATTGATGATCTAATTTTCAGCCAGTTTCTTGGTGAGAAAAGGATCGCAGTCACTTGCAAGGCAAACCACTCTTGTTCTATCCTCTCATTGCCCCATGCCCAGGATTCACTACTGTCTAATTATACACACTCATGGGGGGGAAGTATGAAGTAGTAAAACCATTTACGTCTAGCTGGAACCACTGTGGAATTTGTAACAGGTGCAAAAGAAAAAGATAATTGGCTGCAAATTTACGTTTAGAAACGAAAATTCATTTGTGAATTGGGCCAATGTTTGCCCCAACAACAGTTACCCAGTAGCCAACTCAATGATGCGTTCCAGAAAAGCAAAAATAGGAATTATTCCTTTGAAATGCTTGTGTTTTTGTGTCAAAAAATTCTGCCCTATGAAAGCATGGAAAATGTTTCATACTTACAGCTCTGTCACCTGATAATCCCGGGGAATAGCTGTCAGGTGCAGTTTTATGAATGCTTCATAAATTAATCATGCTTTTCAAGGGAGATTTTACCATTTCCTGTCGTATCCATCATGTGAAAATTCCTTAGCTGGGAAATCCTAAATTATTCCATTGATGCTGTGGTTATAAATAATCAGGCGCGGTTTCTGATTCCACGCTGCATAATGTATTCGGAGTGACATGATAGGAAAGAACCAACTAGGTTTGGTACTTGGAAGACACTAAGAACTGCTGCTCCCAAGACAGTTCTCTCATTATATAGGACACAGTTATGTTGCAGAGGCCTCGGAAACCCCAGGGGGGCTGCACCTCATTAGGCATGTCCTAGTGAACACTGCTGATGGGAAATAGTGCGCAGAACAGCTTCTTATGCTCGGATGAGATTTGTCAACATTTTACGAACAGGAATCCGTTGAAGTCCTCCTCGGTGTGATTCTTCATCCTGGAAAGGTTAGGGACCGAGAGAAAAATCAAGGTAATAATGCACAGCTGTGCCCAGGCGGGAAAAATCAATTTTCCCAGAAATACGGGTATTGCTTTTGATGGCACAGTTCAAATTTAGTTTAACATTCTGTTTTCGAATAAAAACCTAACTTGTTTTTTTGATTTTGTGCTAAATAGCAATCTTTTGCAATTTTTAAGGACTGTAGGTACCCCATGTTGCTATAATCTAATGTGTCGTATTTGGTTGAAGGATAGGCAAGCTGGGTCTGCTTTTCTGGAATTCGAACGCATGCTCTCTAGAACATCACACCTGTCAGAAAAAACATTGTCTTAGCTCTATGTCCCTCATTACAAATGTGGATACAGATCAGAATTATGATTTTATAATTATAAGATCTCTTTGGTTGCCAAACAAGTCAGTATTTATTAGGGAAAAGGCCTAGCAAAAAGACCAAACATGCTGAATATTTTGTGTAAAATACCAATTCTACTTGGTTTGCATCATTTCCAAGTTTAAAAGTCTAGATATGAAGTATTTATTACCCAGGATAATGGAATTTTTGTGGTTGTAAATCCACCCTTCACTCCATACAACTTGAAATCATTGGTTATATATGTTAATAAAAAAATGTCACAAAAATAGGCTAGGCAGCAGTCTTCCGGTTATATGTCGTACTTTTATTCTGTGATGTAGATTAGTGCATTTTGGTAAATCAGTGAAATTATATGGAGAAGATGAAGGAATGTAATTCTATTACGGTTACAACTGAAGTACTGTTAACCGTTCATACATTTTTTGATTGTTTACTGTGCCTAATGTCAATCAATGTTTGCTATTCTATTGAAAACTAAATAAAGCCTGCACTAGATTAAGAAAGATTGTTTAAAGCAAAAACAAACTGTCACTTGTTATCAGAAGCAAGGATCATGTGATAACATTCCTTCTGATGGCATAATCGAAAGGAATTTTGTAGGGATAAAAGTAGGATGCTTACTTGGCCGCGCAGCGGAAGCGTGCAGCGGCACGCTGGCGGCTCGCGGAAGGCGTGCCAAAGGCAAGCCCGTCTGCGCTCATCCGCGGCCTTGCGGGGACCGGGGCCAAAATCCCTGGACAAAATGCTGTAAGAATTCAGTGGAATGCTGATCAACTTCATGACCTCTGCCCTAAAATCCTTAATGCATGCTACCACAGCATGAAAGTGGTTGAGGATATGGACTGTAAAGAGTGTCGGTACACCCTCTGTGTGGCAGACCAGATTAAGCACGAGGAAACCAAACTCGCATGTGGTCTACTGAATGTTAGATCAATGTGCAAACATAAGCTGGATATCTTTTATCTACTTACTGACAAAAAGCTCGACCTCCTATTCCTGACGGAAACATGGCTGGACTTGAACTCGGAGCCTGACATAATTGAGGCGCTCCCTAGGGGGTACATGATTGTCAGGCTGGACAGGGCCTCCGGTAGAGGGAGGGAATAGCAATTGCCTTTAAACAACCGCTAAGCTGTCAACTGGAACCATTAACTGTAGCTGATAGCGAGGTGGGCATTTTCACTATTAGGGTGAGTCCGCGTACTACGATAAAAGGACTTTTGGTCTACAAACCTCCGGGCCCCTATACTCGGTTCACAGCAAGTCTGCTGGAAGGCATCATGGAATCTGCCCTACGTAGGGATACATTTCTCCTGTTAGGAGATTTTAATATGCATTTAGAGAATTCTCTCGACAGGGGGGCTACAGACTTATGCCAGGAATTACAGGCACTTCAACTTAAATTGAATTCAAAGATCCCTACTCATCAGCATGGTCATTTACTGGACCCTGTATTTGCAAATTGGTGGGAAGTTGAAGTAAACATGCCCATTCCCATCCCCTGGTCTGATCGCTTTTTTGTGCCCTTTGTGGTGAGAATCCCTGAACCTAGAGCCCCGGAAAAGCTGGCATTAAACTATCCGAGTCGCAAATGGGCTGGTTTCTCCCAGTCTAAGTTCAATGCAAGGCTAAGGGAGGGCAGCCGGGGGGTTTTGATGTCGAATCTGCCTGCCGGAATTTAGATAGGGGTATAAGCGATGCTCTGGATAGCACTGCCCCATTACGTCTGAACAATTTACGGAGTAGGTCTCAAAAATCGGTCTCACGGTATAATGATGACTTGCGCCTAGCAAAGGCAGAGTGCAAACATCTAGAGAGGCAGTGGAGGATGGCCTATCTTAGTCAGGCCAAGCTGGAATATAAGGATAAGCGCAGGGTCTACCATGGGTTAATCAGTTGGGCCAAGGCCACTTATTATGCAGAGAGAATTGGAGAAGCAGAAAACTCTACGAAGGAACTATTTAAGATCTGTAGGGAAATTTCCTCACTTAAAGTGTATGCTATGCCCACGGAAAGCTCAGAGGAATCTTGCGATCGCATTGCTGGCTTCTTTTCTGAGAAAGTGGCCACGATATACTCCTCTTTTTCGGGAGCAAAAAAAATAGGGTAAGAATTTGTGGAGTCCAAGTGGAATGATGGGGGATATCATATGTTGGATAATTTTACTACCTCTCCCCCCGAGATTCTATGAAAGATCTGTAGGTCCATAAAGTCAGGGTCTCCCAGGGATCCCGCCTCGCCTAAATTGCTCGCGGAAAGTCTCGATATCCTTGAGCCCTATATCAGTCATCTCTTAGATGTGTCATTCAGGACGCACACGGTGCCTGATGGCTGGAAGCAGGCGGTGGTACTTCCACTTCAGAAGAAACCCAACGTTAGTTTAGAGAAATTGGATAATCTCCACCCCATCTCGCTGCTGCCCTACTTGGCTAAAGTGGCAGAAAAGGCCGTCAATCTTCAACTCATAACCTATGTGGAAGAATCCAATCTACTCCATCCCACGCAGTTTGGGTTTAGGTCACTCCACTCAACAGAGTCAGCTCTGCTTATGGCCGTCGAGACTATTAGACAAGGAGTGGATGAGGGACAGACTATGGCTCTTATCCTCCTGGACCTGAGCGCCGCCTTTGACACTATAGCACATTTCACCTTGCTGCAGTGTCTGAATAAGGGCGGTGTCTCAGGTGCGGCGCTAAAGTGGATTCAATCCTTCCTGACTAATTGTGGGTTCCAGGTTAGACAGGATGATCACTATTCTAGTGCGATCAATCTGGGTCAGGGTGTGCCCCAGGGCTCGGCCCTGAGTCCCACCTTGTTTAACCTTTATGTCTCCCCAGTGGCAAATATAGTTGCGGGCTATGGAATGCAAATTGTGTCATATGCCGATGACACACAGCTGGTCATCTCACTGTTGTGGTGACCTGATCTGGCGGCACCCAACTTCAGAGCCTGCATGCAGGAGCTTCCTCCTGGATGGCTAACAACTGCCTGAAGTTGAATGGTAGCAAGACAGAGGTGCTCGTAATGGGGGGGCCATCTGTGTGGTCCTCGGCATGGTGGCCATCCTGCTTAGGACTGGCCCCCATGCCATGTCAACAGGCTTAGAACTTGGGCGTATGGATATATTCGGACCTCACATTCACACGGCAGATCAGTCGTGTGGTGGGGGCGTGTTTCGGTGTCCTGAAAGGTCTACGTAAAATCATGCACCTCCTTCCTACTGATGCTAGACGGACGCTAGTGCACGCCCTTGTTACCTCACGATTAGACTACAGCAACCTCCTGTATTTAGGTGCCACAGTTAGGAGCCTTGACCGTTTGCAGGTGCTGCAAAATGCTGCAGCCCGGCTGGTCTTGAGGCTTCCTAGAAGAGCTGCCTCGAAGTCTGCCTTGGAGGCTCTTCACTGGCTTCCTGTCAGGAAAAGAATTGTGTTTAAGGCTTTATGTACTTGTCATCGAATTATTAGAGGCATCGGACCAAGGCCCTTGCAGAGCCTTGTCACACCTTACAGACCTGGCAGGTCCTTGAGATCTGCGGGAACTGGCCTGCTAGCGATCCCCAAAATCAAAAAGGCCCGCATGGGTAGATCCTTTCGGCTCCTGGCAGCGAGGAGCTGGAACAAACTCCCGCTTGAGCTCCGTCTGGAACCGTCAGAAGTCAGGTTCAGAGGAAAGCTCAAGACATATCTGTTCCTTCAATAATTTAGGGCACTTGGAGCATAGTTGGGGGCATGTAGCTTTTCACTCACTACAGCGCGGGGACACGCCGGTGTGCGTAACCAGGCGCTTTATAAGCTTTCCTATTATTATTATTATTATAATACCATACCCAATGATTTTGTTATATTAATGTCATTAATTTAATATTAATTGGGGCAGTAATTTAGCCATCAGATTAATTAATCCAATAACCTTTCTTGCCCATCTGCTTACATCATGCTCTCCAGCCCCATGTTTTTTCTGGCTTTAATCCTGTTATGACTGATTTTAACAGAAGGAGCAGTGGGTAAACCTCCTCTTACTATTCCATGTTTGGAAAACGTTGAAACTGGAGGGGCAAGCGGAAAGGGAAGTGGTGATGGGTGTTTTTCAGCTGGGAAACATGGAACCTTGGGGAGAACCTCAGTGTCGTAATAAGGCCTGGGATGACAAATGGCAAAGGAGGTAGTGTCAAAGCGTCAAATTTACATTTGGACTACTTATGGAACCACTTTGAAAGCATAGCTACATATGCAAGCAAGTTACTTGTGTAGAAGTAACTGACCACATTTTGCTTTTCATGTTTCTTGAACACCTATAAAACGAGTTTTAAAAAAAGGTCTTAGACCTGACTTCTAGAAGGCAATTATCTGTTTCTGGTGGGTTTCATGGAGAAATGCAAATTAATCTCATCTACAACATGGACCTGGGGCCTAAAAACCTCCAGCTATGAGACATGTTTCTGTTGCCAATTGTACCCTATTTCCCATGAACAAATCATCTGACAATGAAGTATAAGGGACTTTTTTTGCATTTTCTCTGCACTTACAAAGAGAAACACAATTCCTTTGACATTATTCACCATTTATATCTTACAGACATTGCTAATAGATTGTATCTATTCTGTGGGTGAACAAGTTGATTCTGAAAATTAAGCCTAACTTTCAGGTTGTTTTTTCGTGAATTTACTCAATTACTGTTCTACACCTGTTAGATATTTAACGTGCAAGAGTTGTGTTGCGCATTCTAGTTTAGCTTGTGTACTTCATTCTTTATATTATTATCACTATTCAGTAGGAATACACTTCAAGGAGAGCATTTTAATAAACATACTTTTAAAGGTGTTAGGGCAAAACAGGAGGTACCAGTTACATTCAATATCTCCAACAGCCACCTACCAGCCATGTCACAGATTCAACAAGACATTTGTTAAAAATACCCATAGTAAAATGGCAACACAAAGGCTATTTAGCTTGCCTGCCTTCCTGCTATCTTCTAACCAAGCAAAGACAAGGAGACAATGGATGGAACACTGAAACTTTTTAGACACTCACCCCAGTCACAGATCTGGGTTGAATCAATCATAGTTCCTTTCATCACTTTGCCACCCCAGTTTGGGCCGAGTCTTGACCCTGTTCCTCATGGGAACAGTTAAACCCGAACTGCCAAGCCAGGTCTTCCCTGGACCAGAAATGAGCATCCTGGGACTGGTTACGGGGTAAACACTATATGAGTTGGTAGACAAGTGCACAGCTGGTTCAACCAGAGATAGAGACAAGTTCAATCTTTAAAGTAGGTGCTCCTAAGGTGTCGTCCTCTCCTCGAGGGACGAGTAAGAACATAGAAAACAAAGTGCTGTCAATTGAAAATTGATTGCATCCCTTACGGCACTCTTATGTCGGAGGATTTCATACCTCCAATTTTGAAAAAACAATCTTTGTGGACTTATTCAAGTTTGTGGATAATGTTATAATCCAATACAAGCATTAAAGTATGTTTTCACACATACTCAATGTCAGTCATGAAATCAATAATTATTTTATCCAGCTCCAATGCATTTCGGGCTGATGCCCTACATCTGGGAGCATCTAAAGAAAACGACATATGAAAACACCTATGTATAATCTTCATAATGTTTAAACAAAACATACCAATAAATGAATGCCAATATAAATGCAGAAAGAGTGCACACTTATCAAAATAACATGAGGATACAAAGGTAGCAGAACATGTTGTTTATCTTCAAGTAGTTTCAGTTAGCGAGTGAACGAAAACAGCCTAGGCATGTTGTGAAGTGAAAGTGAGGGAAACGGCTTTATAACGAGTGAAACATGGAGTGTGGTATTACGCAGAAATACGATGCCTGGGTTAGACAAAACGGACGTTTCTTAAACTAAAACAAACTTGTCTAGAAATAGAACTCTAGGTAAACGGGCGCTTAATGCTGCAAATGCTAAACGCGGCGGTATCAAATACAAGCGTGCTCGGCTTTAAGTCGAAACGTACGTGTGGAGAAGATCAAATGTGTTCACACTGGGTCGCGGGAACGCTCAAGAGTGACGTGTGAGGTTAATGCGGAAGAATAAACAAACTCGAAGTGCCGATCACGTGACTGGGAGCATAGACTTAAAAATGGGACTAAGGGATCCTATGGTGAACGCAATCTGCGCTAGTAAACGTGTCCAAAACATGACATAAGTGCAAAAACATCTACCCAAATCTCAGTTACTCAGAGTCAAGCGTATCACATCGGATCCCACAGAGGCTGAAATTCACATTGATGAAATGACTGACAGATTTTGTTTAAGAGGATATCCCAATCAGATATTGGAAACTGCTAAAAATCAGATTAAACCACTCAACCGCCAAGAAATTCTCCTCAAACCTAGATCAAAACCCAAAAGTGACCGCATGGTTGTTGTTTCTAAATTTTCCAATGTGAGCAAGACATTCAGGAACATTGTACTGAAACATTGGCCATTATTACAACTAGAAACGGATTTTAAAGACATGTTCAAATCCCAACGTTGTTTGCTTACACAAGAGGTAAAAATCTGGGAGAAATCCTCAAACAACCTAAAACCACCAATCGACAGTCTAGAGGAATAATGTAATAATTGCAACAATTGTAACAACACAATTACGGGTAACAAGTTAACACACCCGATGAAAGGTCACAAAATTTCTTTACATTTCACAGCCACTTGTGACACCAGCAACATTGTTTATCTTTTAAAATGTCCATGTGAAAAGACTTATGTTGGGAAAACTGAGCGTAAATCCAACATTCGCACCAACAATCAAAAATCGACTGTAGCAAGTCATTTCAATGATATGAAACATTCTGTTTCACAACTGTAGTACATGATTTTGGAAGTCATCAACAAAGTTGAAGGACGTGATAACAACAAAAACTTACTCCAAAGAGAAAACTACTGGATCTATAGACTTCAATCCATGAAACCACATGGATTAAATGAACGGATCGAATTTTCCTGTTACCTATAACAACCTTAGTAAACCCCCCCTGTGGGGACATTAGTTCTGGACAGTCTCCTTTTTGTGCATTAAGCACCTAATTTTCCTTACCATAATTTTTTCTCTACAGGTCGTAATGTTTCAATTGTATTCACTTGATGTATTGCTATATCTGTGTTATACCTGTGCACTTATGTCATGTTTTGGACACGTTTACTAGCGCAGATTGCGTTCACCATAGGATCCCTTAGTCCCATTTTTAAGTCTATGCTCCCGGTCACGTGATCGGCACTTCGAGTTTGTTTATTCTTCCGCATTAACCTCACACGTCACTCTTGAGTGTTCCCACGACCCAGTGTGAACACATTTGATCTTCTCCACACGTAAGTTTCGACTTAAAGCCGAGCACGCTTGTATTTGATACCGCCGCGTTTAACATTTGCAGCATTAAGGGCCCATTTACCTAGAGTTCTATTTCTCTACAAGTTTGTTTTAGGTTAAGAAACGTCTGTTTTGTTTAACCCAGGCATCGTATTTCTGCGTAATACCACACTCCATGTTTCACTCGTTATAAAGCTGTTTCCCGCACTTTCACTTCACATCATGTCTAGGCTGTTTTCGTTCACTCGTTAACTGAAACTACTTGAAGATAAACAACATGTTCTGCTTCCTTTGTATCCTCATTTTATTTTGATAAGTGTGCACTCTTTCTGCATTTATATTGGCATTCATTTATTGGTATGTTTTGTTTAAACATTAGGAAGATTATACATAGGTGTTTTCATATGTCGTTTTCTTTAGATGCTCCCAGATGAAGGGCATCAGCCCGAAATTCATTGGAGCTGGATGAAATAATTATTGATTTCATGATTGACATTGAGTATGTGGGAAAACATACTTTAATGCTTGTATTGGATTAAAACATTATCCACAAACTTGAATTAGTCCACGAAGATTGTTTTTTCAAAATTGGAGGTATGAAATCCTCCGACATAAGAGTGCCCTAAGGGATGCAATCAATTTTCAATTGACAGCACTTTGTTTTCTAAGTGAGTAAGTAACCCACGTCTGGGTATACCCTGCCAACTTAGGACGAAGAAAGCAAACACAAAGAGAAGATGGACGGATCGCTGAAACTTTTCAGACACTCATCCCCTGTCAAAGATTTGGGTTGAATCCATCTTCGTTCTTTATCCCACTTCACCACCCCAGTTCAGACACAGCCATTTCATTTGTTGACCTAAGTGGGAAGGGTATGCCCAGACGTGGGTCCAGTGCTTGCTACACCACCAGATTCAAGCTAGCCTGGCTTACCATGAAACCAGTCCAAAGATGCTTGGTTCTGGTCCAGGAAAGACCTGGCCTAGCAGTTTGAGCTGGACTGTTCCCATGAGAAATGGAGTCAAGACTGATTTGCATATGGCTGGGTCTAAACTGGAATGGCATGGTGTGCAAAAAAATGATGTATTTAACCCAGATCTGTGACTTACAGTGAATGTTTGATTATTTCAGCATTCGATCCATCATCTGTTCTTTTTGCATTCCTGCTATAATCATTAGTAACTTTTTTTCCAACCATCTCAAGGTGGACTCTAAGATATGTAGCTCATTTTGTTGGTGGGTAAATAGCCCTGATATCAGTTTTAAGTAGTGATTAAATAATATCGAAACACTAGTAAACATAACTTGTTCATTAGCCTCTGACTGTTTGTGGATATGTTGCGACTAGCAGTGCTAAAACTATCTCTCCAGGCTCATCCTCTGTCTATGAAGCAACAGTCACATGTGACCTTTCAACGGCAGGAGACAACATAGCTCCTGTGTGTTCCTGTACGGCCAATGTCAATGGACTTTCCCAGTCATTGCAAGGGGCTGTTAAAGACAGTTAAAGATGAATGTGTTCATTTTAGAGATATTGTGGCTTGATACAAGATCTACAGGCCAGCCTATGTCCCAGGAACTTTTAAGGACCCTTATGGTCATGCAATGTTTGCGTGCAGCATTATCAGTGCGGCCTCCACTCTAGAGTTCTTTGGATCCTTGGTGATCCTGATTGTGAAGGCCAGTTCGAATCCTTGCTGACTCTGGTTTTGAATGCTGGTATGCTGATATGAAATTTGATACGCTGATATTGACTGCTGATGAATATTGAGCAGTGCTTTGCACATCTAAGCTATTAAGGTCCATTATGCGATTTATGATTCAAGATTTTAGGGTCGCTCATTGGTTTAGTGTGCATGCCTCAATCTGAGCTGTATACTGTGAGTAAGATGCGTAATGCAGAGATATCTGAGATTTAACCTAATATATGGCCTGATCAACTTCAAGAAGAATTGGAACTTGCAGTGAGCTCCATTCCTGTACAAACACACTTCACCCTTTCACTCCTTGAAAAGATGCACTTAACTTTAAGTGTGGGGTGGAGTGCAAAAAAACGATGGATTTAGGCCCAGATCTTTGTACTGGGGTGAATGTAAGACATTGTTCTGCATTCTGTCCATCAACTGTGTTTTTTGCAATTTTCACCCCGAGTGGGCTGGGTATGCTTATACGTGAGTCCCAGGCTCTCCACATCACTGGAGTCAAGCTATCCAGGCTGACGAAGGCTGATAGCCAGAAACCGGTCCTTGGATGCTTGATTCCGGTCTAGGAAAGACATGGCTTGGTAGTTCGGGGTGGACTGTTCCCATGAGGCACAGGGACAAGGCTGTTTTGGATATAGCCATTGTCTGACCTAGGGTGGTGTGGAGTGCAAAAAAACGATGGATTTAGGCCCAGATCTTTGTACTGGGGTGAATGTAAGACATTGTTCTACATTCTGTCCATCAACTGTGTTTTTTGCAATTTTCACCCTGAGTGGGCAAGGTTTGCTTAGACGTGAATCCCAGGCTCTCCACATCACTGGAGTCAAGCTATCCAGGCTGAAGAAGGCTGATAGCCAGAAACCGGTCCCTGGATGCTTGATTTCGGTCTAGGAAAGACATTGCTTGGTAGTTCGGGCTGGACTGTTCCCATGAGGCACAGGGACAAGGCTGATTTGCATATAGCCATTGTCTGACCAGGGTGGTGGGGAGTGCAAAAAACGATGGATTTAGGCCCAGATCTTTGTACTGGGGTGAATGTAAGACATTGTTCTGCATTCTGTCCATCAACTGTGTTTTTTGCAATTTTCACCTTGAGTGGGCTGGGTATGCTTAGACGTGAGTCCCAGGCTCTCCACATCACTGGAGTCAAGCTATCCAGGCTGAAGAAGGCTGATAGCCAGAAACCGGTCCTTGGATGCTTGATTCCGGTCTAGGAAAGACATGGCTTGGTAGTTCGGGCTGAACTGTTCCCATGAGGCACAGGGACAAGGCTGATTTGCATATAGCCATTGTCTGACCTAGGGTGGTGTGGAGTGTAAAAAAACGATGGATTTAGGCCCAGATATTTGTACTGGGGTGAATGTAAGACATTGTTCTGCATTCTGTCCATCAACTGTGTTTTTTGCAACTTAACTTTAAGATAGGCACTATATCCTTTACCTGGTAGGTGCCTAGAATGTACCTATGATTCCTTGAAAAGATAATGAATTACTGAGGTCCTTTTTTAACTTTTTTCTAGGATTGTATGCCCGTTGTTTTCCAGTTTCTGCATTAGGATAGCTGTGCATTTCTCTTAATAGCTCCGAAAGTAGCACTCCAACACCCCATCAGGGGTAACAAGCGCTATATAAATGCAAACCATTTTCCCTGTTCTATCCCTCTGCTATCCTTCTGTACACCAAAAATTGACTAACCTATCCACCAATCGAACTATTTTCATATCTCACTATACTAATTCAACACTAATCCTTTATGGGTTCTGGAGAAGCTTGCTACTCACTGAAAAAAGCACTTTAACGCCTCGGCAGGGGTAGTAAACGCTATATAAATGCAGTTACAATACAATACAGCATACTAGGGTGGAGGTGCAGGCTACCCTTGTGGTAAAGATATTATTCTTAACCAGCATTCACAATCCAAGAAGGAAACTCTGGCACAACCACACTGAAGATGTACACAATGCGTGTACTGATGTGTTTTTTTCACTCTGCCTGATCGCACCTGCTCTCCTGCTGCTCCGTCCACCACCAACAATGTGCCCTTATTTGCCCCAAACAATATTTAGTATTCCTCTTTCATCAACTGCTACTAAACATTTTTGGGCATATTGTACCTCTATTATCATCCACTTAAACACCAACCGTGCAGTGAAAGCAACACTTAAAACCAAAAACCTTTAACATCCCACAGCTTTGATTCATGTCCGTACTGTTTCCCACACCGTTCCAGATCCAGTTGCCTCCGACACTATTAGAGCCCACAGATCATCTGGATAATGACCACTTAGAGGTCGATTCCGATCTGGGTCGGAAAGCACTCTGACCAAGCCGTATCCGGTTTGGTTTCTGACCAATCCAGACTCCTGCAGTCCAACCAAGCGAGTACGATGCAGCCGTATGCTGTCGGACTCGGTTTGGTCGGACTCCCATAGAAGTCAATGGGAGCTGGTCGTACGACGCGTACATGGGCTCCCATTGACTGAATTGGTACGTCGCTGACAAGTGTGCACCCCTACAGTGGGTACGCATCGGTTCCATCTGCACGGTATATACCTGTGTTGGGGAGACCCATGGGTCTCCCCTTGCGTCCGAGTCATAAGGCGGCAGGTAAAAGGGGGTCGATGCGGACCCCAGAAGTGCAACTCCGGGAGCTATTGCGAGCCAGACGCTCCGACGCTCCGACTCGAATCGGCTATTTGAATCGAGCATCGTACTGGCTCGGTCGTGAAACGTCACCATTGCGCGCCACGGTTTGCTTGTGACCGAGTCGTACGGAGCGGTTCGGACCTGGAAACGATTCGGACGGAGATTTCACGCTTGTTCGCATCGTACTTCGACATCCGGACCCGTGTTTAACTCGGACGGAAATTCAGTCTCCGTATCGAATCCGCTAATGCCGAACCCGATTCGGTGCCCTACCGACCGAGATCAGAATCGGCCCCTAAATACTTAAAAGCTCTCACAACCTCATTTTAGATGATCTTTTGTTTGATCACCAAGGCTTAGCTGTATCAAAAACATCTTCCCATCTTTGATGATTTAGCTCCAAGGGTTTATCGTACTTTGTCAGCACTGCCCCAAAAGAGAGTTAGGGTGACCCTTATGACCATATTTTTCATGAAACTTAAAAAGCTACATTTGATATGGGCTCTCTATTTCATGGCACGGGTATCATATTACCACCTGCCTGTGACCTGTTCTGAACACATGGAACACCTTCCCATTGTCTTCTTGGATCTGGCTACATCACACATTTATGTGAACCTACCATCGGGATAGACCAACCAACATTACAATTGTGCATGATTTTATAAAATCTCTCCATATTTAGCACCAACTTATGAGTAGACAGCCCCAGTCATCCTATAGTTCTTTGCTGTAACACATTATTTCTGCCCATTTTCTGACACTCTGTATAGATAATTTTGAAGACTCTCATTACAACAACCTAGCCCTCCCCATTAGCAAAAATGCTACTCTTAGAGTTTACCTGCATGGCAAAATGTTATTAGCAGCACTTGTGACCTCACCATATCTATTTACTTAAGGAACCTAAAGCATTTGCAACTTATACATATCTGTTTCTTCTACTACCGTACTTTAATCATTGAATTGTGTCAGCTTTGTACATAATCACACCCCGAAAAGGTCCTTTTGCACCTTGAAAGATTCAAAACTTATCTCCATTCATCTCCACTTCTGCAACAAAATGGTTTTTAAAAAATAATCTTTTTTTTCTTCAAGGAGCTTGCAGCTGCACACTGCTGTCTAGCTTCTAGCTTCAATATGTTCATGCTCCTGTGACTATGTTGTATTTACTGTTGTAGAATTATGACATGAGATATTAATTGCTGGTACATTTGAAAAAGCTCCTGCAGTACTTAATGTACTCACTTTATTTTTGAATACTTACTGACTGAAGTTCAGATATGATCCGTATTGGAATAAAATCAAGGGGGAGCATGCTTAGTTTGAAAATCCAGCCTAGAATATGATATATTTCTAAGAAGTTTGACTGCAATTGCCAAAGGCTCTGTGCTTACCTGGTGTTCATCCTTTTCTCAAAGGACATACTATGTTGGAGACCCTTCCACTGTACCCCCTTACCCTTTACTTGTGAAGTTTATAAGGGTTCCTCTGTCTCCCCAGTGTTATATGGCATCTATGTGCAGCCATTAGCACTTGTAATTAGATCCTCTGGATGCCTTACTATTTCTTATGTGCACAACAATCAATTGATTGTATGTCTTGATCATCATACCACCCATTAAACTTTAGGGTTGTCATTGTGTTAGACATTCTGCTCTGGATGTCACACAAAGTTAAATGCCAGGAAGGCAAAGATCTTATTAGTTGGAAACATCAATCTGCAGTTGAACAACTTCATCTTGCCTCTAAAGTTAGTAGACACTCCTTCACCAGGAAGCAAGGTGAAAAAACCCTGGAAGTCATGTTGGATCAAGATCTCTCCTTGAAAGCCAAGGCACATATTGCTTTTTCAACATGCTTCCATATACTTAGGGCCTCAATACATTGTCGGTCGGAAAGCATTCTGACCGACTCGGTCTCGGAAACGTTTCCGACCGAATCAGATTCAGGCAGTCTGACTGATGAATTATGATGGTTCTGAATACCATTCAATTGGACTCTCATTGACTTTAACCCCTTCACTGCGGCGGCTATATCACCGCAGTGCTAAAGGGGAGGCGGGGCCGCGTGGCGGTCCCGTGCTCGTGACGGAACCGCTCCGTCACGGCACGTGGGTGAGCTGTGCTTGTGACGGAACGGTTCCGTCAGAACGTCAGCAGAGGCGCGGAATTCGCGCCGCCCAGGCGCGGCGAGCGGGCCGTGACGGAACCGTTCCATCACCAGCACCGCCAACCCGAGGCTCGTGACAGAACGGTTCTGTCACGAGCATGGGAGAGGTTAATGGGAGCCTGTTCCCATTGAAAAATGGGGTGTGTGGGGAAAATTGTGCACCCTGTGAATGTGCATGGTTGGAAAGACAGGTCCCATGGGTACCTCCACGGGCCCCATTTGGAAGGCTCTAGGTGAAGGGTGGCCTGCTATGCGCCCACAAAGTCGTATTCCAAATGCCGATCCATGTCGGAACAACCAATTCGGAAAGGTTGTCCAAATTCAACATCATAATACGTCGGTCGCAAACACGGTCTGTAGACCTGTACGAGCCAGCTCCAAATGGCTCAGTTACTCCGAATGCCTATCGGTACTGAGTCGGAACAGAGTCAGAAAGTCAGAACGCTTTCCGACTATCGTAATCGGTCCATCAAAAGGCTTTCCAAAGCGGTCAGAAAGACAGGTTCCGAATCGGATTCGGCTGACCTTAATGCTATTTGGACCCTTTCCGACCGACATCGTAATCGGGCCCCTTAGTCTTTTGAGAAAGATATTGCCTTGTTATCTCCATGTCCATGTGTCTCTGAATCGGTCCATTCTCAGATAGACTAATGCAGTCTTCTTTACCTAAGCCTATCTGAATACTCACTAGTCAAACTCAGAGGATCCAGAATCACATAATATGATTGGCCAACAATCTGCATGAATTTGATCATGCAACTTGGGCAAGAGTTCACCTTCACTGATTTCTGGTTAAACAACATTTTTAAAGCAATTTGTTTAATGCACCGTGTCTTCTGTGGAACTGAAAAATCTTGCCTTACTGAACTTTTTGCAACCTTTTTTCAGCAAGAACTTTGTGTTCCATCTCTCAGTTACCATTCTCGGTCCCTTTTTTTGGTGATTGCTCATAGGAAGGTGGACTCTCCCCTATTTATGGCCCAAGCTGTGAACAAGTCTTGATCTACACATCAAAATCCTACGGTCTTAGTATTCAGAGACGTTGTGAAAACCTGGCTGTTGTGTTAATTTTATTTATGCTACATTGGTTTTATGTTTCCTAGCAATATGATGCCTGTATTTGTGAATAAGTACTCGATAAATAATAAATAGAAGGGAAATAAATATTACTAAAATAGAACAGAAGCAACCAGAAATAAATATACCCTCTAAAGGATCCAACACCAAGCTCTGATCTCACAATTTATTTTGGAGTTGTCTCTGCTTCTAGTTGATCAGTGAAGGAAATTTAGGCAATCAAAGTACACAGCCATGTTTTAGAATAGGAACTACCATTCGCGCAAGAAATCACTGTCCACACTTCTTCAAGGAGCAAGAAAGGCCACTTTATTTTAAGACAGGTGCATAATACATTTCTTGAACACATTCATTATTTATTTATATCATAAAATTCCAATCTACACATTATGCCTAAACTCCCTACCTAACAGAACCCGAAACTAACTCTTGACTAATACCCCCAGGATTACCCAACGAGCTACCCTTCAGGATGGCCAACCCACTCCAGGCTGCCCACCCCACTAGCAAAAACCGCCTCCTAAAAGAACAAAGACACCTGTCCTAAAAGTGGCAAGGCCCGAAGACCAGAGCAGCGCCTAGAGCACCGCCAAGGAAAACCTAACTAAAGGAATAAAGGGAGGGTGGGTGGGGCAAAAATAACCTCCCTTCCCCTGCCTCCCGCTACGCAGTACCTAACCGCCAGCCTGACTTCCCTTTATTACCTCCCCCTAATCACCCCCACCTGTTCCAGCTCCCTCGCGCGAACGTACCCAGGGAAAGACCAGCTCGCGCCTGGCTCTCCCTGGGTCCCCCCTCGCGCAAGAAATCACTGTCCACACTTCTTCAAGGAGCAAGAAAGGCCACTTTATTTTAAGACAGGTGCATAATACATTTCTTGAACACATTCATTATTTATTTATATCATAAAATTCCAATCTACACATTATGCCTAAACTCCCTACCTAACAGAACCCGAAACTAACTCTTGACTAATACCCCCAGGATTACCCAACGAGCTACCCTTCAGGATGGCCAACCCGCTCCAGGCTGCCCACCCCACTAGCAAAAACCGCCACCCAGGAAAACCTTTAGCGTTTTCCTACCCCACCCAAAGAAGGAAGGGAAGGAGCACACCACAACTGCACCTGAAGAACTGTGGCAATTAAAGCTCTGAGCTCCAGAAGGTAAAAAGAAATGCCTAATGTAGACAGATGGACCCCGTCCTCACAGAATAAATGCTTCTCTGAAACTGTCAAATGATGATGAACCAAACTGTATATACATAATTGGTTACAAAAAAGTCGCATTGTTCTATTCACTTTGCGTCTTGTCTTTTCCATGGCGGAATAGCTCCTTGCCCCAGTCCATTGCATTCGAGGCACGAACTCAGTCCATATCACCATGGTGCTCACCCATGTGGTCTTGCTGACTTCGAGATCTTGTTTCATTAACTTTAGCAAAGTCAAACCTGCTAGAGAAACTAATTCGTTTTCCCCAAGATGCAGCACCAGTAGATCCGAAGGGCCCCCCCCAACCCTTTGAAACCATAGAAGCCAAGGCAGGAAAAAGACCACCCCAGCGCATGCCCCCTGTGCCATGCCAGGAGACTTCATGTGTCAGACCGCTTAAACCAAAAGATCTCCCACAAAGCTGACGCGCAGCGGCTACAGCAGCCCGTTTAACAAAAGAGTGCCCCAGGATCCACACCCTCCTTTTGTATCCAGCGACTGGGGGCCAAGGACCTAGGAGAAAAAGAAATGTTAGGCAAAGCAAAGGCGGACTACTTTCTCACATACTTCTCACAACATCTAGAACGCCAACGCCCAATACGACAAATTTGAGACCAATCCCACCCCAACCCGGCGGCCTCGGTCGCCGCGCCAATCCTGAAGGAATGGGTGCTGAACTGATAAGGATCCCTCCCCAGGCCCAACAAAACCTTGCAGGGAACAGCTAACAACAGAGAAACAAGGATGGGACTGCCATCAGCAGGACAAAAAATTGCCCCCGGGAACAAATGAGGAGAAGACACAAAAACCTCCCATTCCCTCACAGGGCCACATGCAGACACACCGCTCCTACCCAGAAACACCCACCTACCCCTCCCCATCTGATCAGTTTTGGACATCCTCAGCCACAGGCGTACCCTGTCATGTTCCACCACCACCTTGCTGCTGGTCATTCCCACTCTACCCCTCGAACCCAGCAGTTCCGAGGCCCGAAATGCCCCAAAGAAGAACCACACAAAGCACAAACGAAATTTGTGGCACTCCAAAGCATCATAGCAGCACACCTCCAAGTGCGATAAAAGCAACTGAAGCAAATCAAAGGTCACCGGCTGCCGTAGCTTCTGACCACCAGCCCGAAGCCTACCCAACCCGTTCAGAACTTTACGAACGAACCAACACCCCCCCAACCGGATCCCTCCCCCACCAAAGCTGACCATAAAAAGACACCCCGGCCAACTTGCCCGAAATGGTCGTGTGAGGGAGTCCTTTGACCGCTAAATGTAAAACAAACTGCAATAAGAATTGTTCATCAGATAACCCAGCCCTGACCGGACCTGCCATCTCCTCACCAAACTGCAAAAAACTCATGCCAGGCCTTCAAATAACTCCGCCGTGTAGAGGCAGCTACTGAATGTTCGACCAAATGGTGGACCCTCAATCCCCAAGTCCCATACGTACTGTGGGATCGCCGTTGGTTCCAGGGCCGCCCCGGGAGCCAATTTGCGGAATTCGGACCACTGAAAGCGAGATAAAGAAGCAGCGACACAATTAGTGGCTCCAGGAACATGCCGAGCTTTAAAGACAATATTCAGTTTGTAAACACCGTAACATGAAGGCGCGCAGGAGCTTTAGTACCCGCAAATCGCGGGCCCTTTGTTTACTAACAAGGTCAACTACTGCCATATTGTCCACGTGAAACAATACGGAGTGATTCTGAAATTCCCCCCCCCCCAGAGACACAGAGCAACCAATCACGGGAGAGTTCCAAAAATGCAATGCTGTGACCCTGTTCTTTCCAGCGCACTGGCCAGCCAGCCGCGCACCAACGACCTTCCCAAAAGATGCCGAAGCCGTGAGCTCCTGATGCATCCGTGAAAAGCTGTACCTGCCACACCATGTCCCCATCCGCAAAAAACAAGGACACGCCATTGAAATCTTGCAGGAAACGCAACCAGATATTCAAAACAGCACGGACAGCAGTTGTAATGCGCACACGATGATGAGGAAGGCTGGCGCCGGACATCGAGAGGCCCAGACGTCGACAAAAACGTCCTACCCGCCCGAACAACCCGACAAGCAAAATTGAGGTACCCCAAAAGCTTCTGGACTTTCCGCAGCTCCACTTTGCGGTCTCCCAACACCAAGCGTATGAAATCAGTTATCTCCCGCACGGTAGCAGCAGGCAAGCGCGCCATCATAGTCGTGGTATCAATTTCAATCCCTAAGAAAGTCAGTGATGTACAGGGACCTTCGGTCTTATCCGGCGCCAGAGGAACGCCCAAATCCCTGGTCATAGCCTGAAAGATTGCCAAAGCCGCCTGACACTGCCCGGACTGGCCCCCACCAATGAAAAGAAAGTCACCAAGGTAATGGCAGACCAGGACGTGGCCGCTGACAAAAGTGAAGCGCCACTGCAGAAATGTACTGAGGGTCTCTCAGAGGGAACATGACACCGAGCAGCCCATGGGTAATACTTTATCGACATAAAAACATCCCCCAAATGCATGCCCAAGAGACCAAAATCCCACTAATGGTTGGGAAGGAGCCGGAAAGCCGACTGAATGTCACTCTTTGCCAGCAAAAAACCCCAACAACTGCCCTGCGAACGAGCCGTAAGGCATCATCCACTGAAGCATATGGCACGGTTGAGTCAGCTGGGTCAATGAAATCGTTGACGGATGCACCCTCAGGCCAAGACAGATGATGGATGAGGCAAAAACTCCCCCCACCGCCTTTTTTTTTGTTTTGTTTTGGGACCCCCAGCGGAGAGACGATTCAATCAGGGAGAGGACAACTCAGAAAAAGACCAGCAATCCGACCCGCTGCAAGCTCAGCATCCAACTTCTTCTGCACAACCTGAGGGCACTCCTTCGCAGACCTCAGATTGTCAGACCACCGACCCACCCGGGAACCCTGATATCCAAAACGGAACCCAACCCTGAAACCCCAGGACAAAGTCGTAGCAGCCTCAAAGTCGGGATAGTCCACCAACCACAAATCCAGAATGTCCTGCTTAATAGGAGTAGGAGTAGGAGCCCTCATGTACAAAGTGCAGAGGTTGTCCCCCACCCCCTGAACCCCTCCCCTGGTCTCCAACACGCTGTCCGGGAAAACACTGTGTGAGAGCATGCCGCCTCCCACACTGCGTACACTCGTGGCAATCTTTTTGGCAGGATACTATCCTCCATAACCGGTTTTGGAACAGCCACACCATCCCCAACTGTAGAAAACTTCCCCCCGTAGGTTGCATATTAGAAACATTCGAAACCACTGGCCGCTCAAGCCTCGGTGTCAGAGCGACTCGCTCACCAACAAACCCCATCCCCCGTACCAATTGATCTTGTACTCTTAACAGGGAGACTCTCCCTTGGTTTCCACACAGCCCACCATCCCTCCTTACCTCTTGGCAACTGTGCCGACTGCTTCCGAAAATCAACATGATCCCCTTTAGAAGGTCTAGTCCCCGCTGCCTCACGTACCGTTGTGTGACAGGTTTTTCAGCAGCCACCCCATCCCCAACTGTAGAAACATCCCCCGTAGGTTGCATATTAGAAACATTCAAAACCACTGGCCGCTCAAGCCTCGGTGCCAGAGCGACTCGCTCACCAATAACCCCATCACCCGTACCGATTGATCTGGTACTCTTAAAAGGGAGACTCTCTCTTGGTTTCCACACGGCCCACCAACCATCTTTGCATCTTGGCAACTGTGCCGACTTCTGCTGAACATCAACCTGATCCATTTTAGCTGGCCTACTCCTCGCTGTCTCACGTACCGCTGCGTGGTCCGCACCTGACTCCTGCAAAATACGAGAAACAGGGGGTTGCCCCAGCCCACCCCTCTGGGCCTGTGCCGCCAAAAGCCCAACCTCCTTATCCCTCAACTCCTCTTCTTCCAAGTCATCATCTCGTACATCCAAATAGAAAGCTTCCCCAGAAAATGAAACTTTTGCACTGCCACTTGGTAGCGCCCCCATCACCAATTCCCCCATCATAAAACTGCCAGTCAATGTCATGAAAGCTCCGCACGCGCAACGCTGCAGAAGAGAGATCCGCTCCAGATGACTCTCCCGTGCTCCCGCTACTGGAAACAGCCGTAGGGACAGTTCCCGAGCCCGCAGAACCGGCCAACAGCCGCCCAGCTGGAGAAGCAACATGAAAACTGCGGCCGCTCAAGCCAGATTGTGAAGAACCTGCCAACCTGCCACTCCCCAAGGACCCAAGTGAAACCGTCCCCAAAGAACCAGCCACCGACGCAAACCCGGGGGCACCGCCTAAGCCGGAGGCCAAGCTAACTAGTGGAGCACTGGGCATCTCTCGAGAACCCGGGTACAGCACCTGGCTGGGAGCAGTGGACACCCCCCACCTGTCCGAATCCTTCCCACCAGACACCTGGGACAGCTGCGGGTCATGGCGGGGGCCAGCAAGACCGGGAGTCGTGGACCCATGGGACCGGGGGGTTGGAGGGGGAAGCACATCATTGAGCCGTACAGCCCCGGGGTCCTCAGGAGCCCCCCGGGAGGGGGCACTGTCGGGCGGAACAGCATGGGGCTCCCCAACAGCAGGGCAACCTAAAACCCCACCACTAGGCAAAGGGGGTTGGGCCAGCCCCAACCCAGCAGGAGCAGGGGACAGCAAATAGCAGTGGCCTTTCACCCATAAACAGGGGGAGGCCCTCTCAAGTAACCCAGAACCCGGGGTGGGAGAGCCCCCAAACACCCCAGCCTGAGCATAGACCCGGGGGAGGCTCCTAGGTTCGAGACTCCTCCCCCGACGGGTACCAGGCCCCACCGAAGGCTTCCTAGCCTTCCCCGGGGGGCCCCGCCCAAGCGCTGATTTTGCCGGCCCATGGAGCGCCCCCGCCTCCCCCCGGGCGCCCCACGCAAGCCAGCACACTGCAAAGGCGGGAGACATACCTGCTGGTGGGTGCCCGGGTCAGCGGGCGGGAGCTCCAACACTGCGGGGGCCAGGGCCGGCATGAGCTGCGCCGCCGGCATGGCAGCGTCTCCGTCGTCGTCCTCGTCTGCCTCCGGGCCGGGTGACAGTCACCGCCCGCGACACGCCCAGCGAAGCCTTGCGAGGCTGGGGGCGGGGCAACCCTACCCACGCCTCCGCCGGCACCCCCGGCCGCAGCAGGTCCTCTCGGACCTCCGCCGCCTCCTCCATGTCCCCCTCAGGTAACGCGACGCCAGCACAGGAGAGCAAAAATAACCTCCCTTCCCCTGCCTCCCGCTACGCAGTACCCAACCGCCAGCCTGACTTCCCTTTATTACCTCCCCCTAATCACCCCCACCTGTTCCAGCTCCCTCGCGCGAACGTACCCAGGGAAAGACCAGCTCGCGCCTGGCTCTCCCTGGGTCCCCCCTTAATCATTAAGCTTAAGTAATGGACATAATTAATAATTCCTCCAGAGAACTATCTGAGGCTGATATGCATAGGCTCTAAAAGAACATAGAAGTGAATTGGATACCTATCCACAGCAAAATTGTATCTTTTAAGCAACACTCCTACTTTTTGATGAGTTCCTGCTGACAGTTTTGATTCTAGACACTGTGAAATTGCCATCCAGCCGGTGATGGTATATGCTCTGGCTCTTAAACATGGGGAAATATAGGGTAATCCATACTGGTAGTTCTTAATTTTACGTGAGGCCAAAGTACACAGTCGCGGCCGACATGCCTCGCGAGTGGGGGGGTGGCAAAGGGGGAGGGTTCCCACAGGGAGGGAGAAACTTGGGGAGGGGGCTGCGCAGGATGGGTCGGGTTTAATTTGTTATAAAAAAGTGAACTTACCGGTCCCGCATAGTTTCTGCTCCTCACAGGAAGCAGCCCAGACAGCCTCCCTCCCCTCAGCCAATCACAACGCTGCAATGGCAGCTTTGAGATTGGCTTGGATGCCGACCACAAAGGCGCCTCTGGGGAGGCCATAGAAAATGCAGTGCGTGTGACTGGTTTGGTCTGCCCTGGGGCCGGCAATCTGTCAGCGCCCTCAGAGTGGGCAAGCCACTCCTCCTCTGCCCTCAAGTAGGACCACTCCAACCAAACCCTTCTGCTTTCTCACATTGCAAGAAGCAGAAGCATAAAAGGGTGCGCCAGTGCTCCTCCAAAAACTTGGAATCAGGGCCTAGGGGGTTTTGGTTGCTGTATCTTTTTTTTAAATGTGTCTCTCTTATGCCTTTTGAAATCCAATTTCAAGGCTTCAAAAATTGAGCACCAACTTTGTTAAGCCATCTACCACTTCAACATCTTGCCTGCTTGCCCTACTGGTAGATTTGGATCATTGACCAGAATTCATATTTCCAGTTAACTGAATCTAAGGGGTCGATTACGATGCTGTTAGGAAGGTCTCCAAGGTTTTCCAAATCAGATCCGGAGGCTTGTTTCTGACTGAATTGGAAATCTTTCGGAACGAGCAATTACAATATTTGGACTTTCTGAGTCGGTTCCGAACCGAACGCCTTTCTGAAAGTCCGAGTTGTTCAGAGCCAGATCGTATATGTCTATGGGCTGCGCTTCTAAACGATTGTGAAGCTTTTCGAATTAGAAATTCATGCAGTGTTCTTACGTTTCTGTTCACTATACTCATTTTCCACATTTCGCTTCACTACTTACTTGGGTAATAAAATACAGTTTTTGTTAGATTATATCTCCATATACGACATGTTACTTTGCGGTATGTTTTCATTGGTTACTTGGATTTCATGTTATTTAATTACCCACTGTCATTATTCGTAAATTTTGGGTCCTTTTATGGGCATCGGCGGAAAACATAGGTATAAACTTCCGGATCGAGGGGACGCGGAAACACATGTATGTTACAGTATTCCGGTAAACGCATGTAAACTTCACTAAGACCGCCAGGGGAAAGCGAGCATTCACTGTTTGTATATCACGTAGCAGTTTGTTTAGCGGTTAATGCCGCATTGTTAATCATTCGATTTTCTCACCTTCAAGGCTTAAACCGACGGAATCAAGTTACACCACATTGTTAAATTATCGAGTAAGTCACTCTCTCAGAGAGCGTTTTTTAGTTTGGGGCGCAAGGGACACTATATCACTTCAGATATGCGTGACACGGGAAAATCGTTGCATGTATCGTCACTTCTGGGTGCTACAGTTTAGAGTAATAGTGAAACAGCATTCTATTCCTATTGAATTCTTCACACACATAATGTACAAAATTAAATAACTAGAAAGCACAAACACATTGTTTTTAATTGGTTCACGGCAAGTAAAAGGCTTGAACACACCAGATAAAAGTCATGAATGGTCTCCATATTCAATAGCACTGCATTTGGGGTATATCAGGAATTATTGATCAGATCATTGATTAATTCGCTTTTTGCGCACAATAAAAGAGATACAGTCAAGATTCTTCTATTTTTGTAGAAGCAAGCCCGTGATGAAGGATGTTTCCCGAAATTTATGAAAACATATAATCAGAATGGATTCTATGAGAGGAACTATAATACAATTCATGGAGACATTTTTTTTTATGAAATAAAAAATGTCATTTGATTACCTGAATACAATTGATGAACAAACTTTCTTGAGTGCGGTTTGGGGGCGCTCCCTAGGATTTGGGGACAGTGCTATTGCTACTAGTATTACATACCACATACTCAGGAGGATTTACCAACCCTGCACCACCAATTTGGTTTAATTGATTAAACAGAGTAATAGAGAGTGCTTGAGTCTCACCACGAGTCTCATTCTGATTGTTGCTTAGTATCATCCCCTTGACTTCTCTCTGTTTTTTCCTGACAAATTACAGCCTGATTAAAATACAGAAATATACCAAACGTGCTATTTGGTGAGGTAAATAAAATTCAGTATGTTATGCTTTGTTCCATAGAAAAATGTGGAAGAGGAGCTATTAACTGCACACTGTCCATACCTCTCTTAGATATCAGGGCCTAAATCTTTATAATCTTTGGACAACATAATTTCATGTGACCAATAAATCATTTTTACTTAAATCAATTTGTACCATATATGTGTTGCTTCTTCAGGAACGGATCTTCAAAAAAATCCTAGCAGTGTAGATATGAAAGATAAAAGTGGGGAGGTAAATAGATAAAGGAAAGCTAAACTACTGACTATAAAATTCAAACTAAATTTCACGTTTAGTAGATTTAAACTAGGCACTATGCTTTCTTTAGTTGGAGGATGAGTCAATGGGATTCAAGGGCAAATGAGTAGGTACAATTAGACAGATTATTTCCTTGCAAGTTTGGCACATCATCATAGAGTTTCTGAAATGTGACTACTTCCAAATCAGATTGAACTAGTTATCAGAAGTTTAGGGTTTCTTTTTTCAAATTCTCCTGTACCTACACGATGTTAGAAATGGGCTGGCTCATGAAATAATCAATTTCCAGAGAGACACAAGAAACTATAAGCAATAGAGTGCTTATAATATGTTTCCTGAGAGAATTTAATTGATTACCATGTCATGATATATTGGAAGTCCCCCAGTTGATAAAGGATGAACAAGAACCTGTGGCAGATTTAGCTTATGAGACATTATAATGATCTAAAGAAAAAGGTGTAGACATGCTTATGTCAATGGGGCTTTACCCTTTCATGCTTTCTCTGAATCTTCAACCTTATATCTGTCTTTGTCACTTCTCCACGAAAGAATGATTGGTTAGCATCCCTTTTCCACAAGATTCTTGAAGTCAGCTGGTTTCATTTGAGTACTGGTCTGTGAGTGTCCACTGGAGATGTTGCTGTTTTCCTGCACTCATAACTGCTCTTTCCCTGCTGAATAGTAAAGCATTCAGTTTGAGAACCCTCTTGCCCACATCCAGCATATCCAATTTGCTCTGCATTGGGCCATAAATAGTAATGGCATAATTCTCTCTTTTTTCCTTTTCACTAAGTAATCTCCAGAAGACCAAGTCTGGAATTTTCTTATGTCTCTGTGCATTGGTTACTGACACCTATATTGCTATTTCATCTACTAAATGAGTTACTCCAAACCCTCATTTGCAACTGAAAAAAACTGATGAATTAATTGCTCCTTTTATATCTCTTTCCATACTGACCGATAGTGACATCAGTACAACTCAAGTACAGTTTTTTGAGGGATGACCTAAAAGGGTCAGTTCTTCAGAACTATATCAGCAACATTCAACAATGAAAAAGCCACAAATCAATTCTGCTTGGTCGAGCTCATAGGGCAGATCAAATGTCATATCATTAACTCAGCACAAGGAAAGAGACAGACAGGCATGGATGTATTCCACCATATATATCCTCAGCTGGGAATTTGTATTTCTGTTGACAGCTTCTCTAATTGAGCTGCTGCATGTCTTATCTCTTATTAATAGTGGAGAGCACAGCTCTGGACTGGACACATGAGAGAAGAATGAGACTTTAAGATCACTAGGTATTTCCTTTTTACTGACCAGTAAGGTGGTTCATCCCACTGCTGACATCCGATTGTGGTTTGGTGGGCATGAGTTTGAATTCTCACATCTACAAAGGGTTTTAAATTGCATATTATTGATAAGGAACAATAATATTGTCTCCAAAATATTATTCAAACAAAATGTACTGGTTAAATAAATCAGGATTGCCAAAATATTTCCGTCAATAATATCAAAAGTAAGTTTATCATTTTTTTATGTTTTACAATTATGTTGATAACATTGTTTTATTTGTTATTGAATAGATTCCTAAAATGTATTTATAGGCATACTAGCTTACCCGTCGCGCGTTGCTGCGATCTCAGAAGAAATGGAATTCAAGGAAATTCGTATGATAACATTAAATTTACATTTTGTCATTGTTATTGAAACTTATTCATTTTCTTTTTCAAAATATTTCTAAGTGTGGCTTGAGCAATGCGTCCTCTATTGGCTTCCAATCTTGATTCTGGTTGCTCTCCTGTTCCATTCGAGTGGGCTTGAGCAGTGCGTAATTGATCGTTTTCCAATTTTGATTCTCGTTGCTCTCCTGTTTCATTCGAGTGGGCTTGATCAGTGCATAATCGATCTGTTTCCAATCTTGATTCTCGTTGCTTGTTCATTTGAGAAGAACGGGCTTGAGCAGTGCATACTCGATCGGTTTCCAATCTTGATTCTCGTTGCTCGTTCGTTTGAGATTTACGGGCTTGAGCAGTTTGTATTCTAACAGATTCTAATCTTTCTTCCCGTTGCTCGTCTGTTTCTGAAGCTAGTAATGCCTTTTTCTTTCGTGCTTCTGATGTAGATTGACCAATCGATTTCCGTTTGGGGGTCATAACTGTTGATGATGCTCTCAAATTCGCTGTCTATTTCAGTATTCGATAGATTATGAGGGCCCTGGGGGGCCGATTTAAAAAAAAAATGTTGACAGAAACCTTCTCGGGAGTGTACTCAACAACTTCCCAAAGTTTCATGGCGATCGGATGAATGTTGTAGTAATGCATAAAGGACAAACAGACAGACATACATACTTTCGTTTTTATATATATAGATGTTGTTATCATGTACAAAATGTTTTTTATTTTTGTTTTGTGTTTTTCTTAGTTTGTGGGTTTTATAGTGGTACTTAGTGGTAGTTTATTAATTTAAATTATTATTATTTGAATTATATTATTTATTTATTAGATCATATTGTAATGACTTTCATTTAATGTATTCCTATGTTTAATGTTTTCTTCAAATATAGTTTTTTTTACATTTTGGGTTATGTGGCTTATCAGTTTACTGGGATATTGGGTAGGTAGTATTTTATAAACTTTTTAAATAGTTATTACATATTAATTATAATATAGACTACACTAGCATATTTTTAATACTCATTTACATATATGATTATTCTGTGTCATTCAATATAATATATTTGTAGGAATTATTGGAGCATTAGATATACAGTATTTTATTTTTAAGTTTGCATTATTTTGTACTTTCTTTACTTGTATGTTATGTAATTCATTTTTCATATGCAATTTATTTTGGATTAAAATATTGGAGTTTAGAAACTTAAACTTAAAATGTATTTTATTAAAAATAAGAATTTTGATGAGTATTTTATTACTCTTTTTAACTCTAGTTGGTATTTATATTTGGTGATTAACTTTGTTAACTAGATGTTTTTCTTTGTAACTAAAGTTAATATTTCTTTTTTTTTAAGTTGTTGCACTTTCGATTTTATTATTTATTTAGTAAGAAAACTGAGTACTTAAGTTTAGTTGTATTTTGATTAGGTCAATTATGTTTTAAAAAGTTTACATACAGTTGATATTAAAAATAAACATACACAGTGTATATAGGTTTTGTGTTATTATTTAAACAAAATCAAAGAAAATTGCATTTTCCAAAATGTTTAATTCAATTAAGTAAATGTTTAAATATTTTAGTTACATATACAATTTGAGGTCATTGGTGTGCTAATTTACCTAGAACATAGTTTATAAATATTTTTTTTTTAATTGGAACAAAAAGATTCAAATCCCCCTGCCCATAATTGACTTTTATGTCTGTGTTAGTTAAACAGGACTTTATTACAATATGTGGTAAACATATCCTCATGCCTAAATATGCCTAAACATATTTATATTTAAAATGTTTGTGGTATTGGAGTCATATCTGCAAATCAGAGCCCTCTGATTATAAAATCTACTTTTTCTATTGTTTATGAGATTGGAGTTACAATACTAAATCTAGCCCCCTCAAAATACCTCAATATTCCTCAATATTCATGAGACTAGAGTCAAAATGGTAAATCTGAACCTCCCACAAGTTCACTGTTTGTGAAACTGAAGGTATAATAGTAAATCTGACCTCCCTTCAAATATATACATTTACCCCAATACTTGTGAGACTCAAGTTAGAATAGTAAATCTACTCATCCTCTAACTATATATAGTATACTAAATGTTTTTAGGACTACATTTGGAATAGTAAATCTGAATGCCATCCACGCCCTCAGTAATTATGTGTTCTTCCCTTAATATTTGAGGGATTTTTAGTTAAAATCGTAAGTCTGACTTCTCAACAAATGACTGTTTCCCCCAATGTGTGTGAGACTGGAGTTAGATTAGTAAATATGACCAATCCCCAAATGCATGCAGTTTACCTAATGTCTTTGAAGAAGCCAGATATACTTTAGGCCTAATTAGGGGGTTGGCTGTCCATCGGACCACCAAACCTGTGGTGGAGGTGCAGTGGCGGTCGGGACTACCACAGTGGCAGAAAACTGTCATAATACACCTCTGGTGGTTGGACCGCCATAGGATTTCCACAACCGCCAGGGATCGGTGATCCCTGGCAGTGACGCAGCAGTCTGAGGTACCAATATGCTTGGCAGTGCCACTGCGGCACTGCCAAACGTGGCACATCCAAGCATATAACAAGTTTCCTCAATGCCAGTTGGGTCATGGCGGTGCTCGCGCCATGAAAATGCTGGTGGTGAGGCAACTAAGGGGGAACTACAGGCCCCCCTGTTACCTCTGGGCATGGGGACACATGCAGGAGGCACATGGTGTGCCCTCCTGTGTGAATGCATCCACTTTCCTGAACAGCATGGATTGTACAGTCCATGACATGCTCGAAAGGGCTTTGGTGCTCCCATTGCAGTGTGTTTCTAGTAGGCACCACCGTGGGATGCCAAAGAACCACCCGCCAGACCATGAGGAAACTTGTAATGTGGCAGGCGGTCAAGTTTGGTGGTGTGACAGTGGGGTTCTGGTTTGGTGGCCCGCTCCCACACTGCCAAACTAGTAATCAGGCCCTCAATCTGTGACTGATATATATTTAAGAGGAACAGTATTAAGTTTATTTGTTGCTATATGATTTTATATGTTTTGAATAATGTGAGAAACTACGTTTTTAATAGTTTTTACAGACATAATTTTATACGTACATCTTCTTTGTCTTTTCCCAACCTGTAAAGTTCAGTTTTCATTGGTAGTGTTAGAATAACCCTGTGACCTCTTTGACTCTTTAATAGGTTTTATTTTCAGGTGTCTGATTTATGAATATATTACACATGCTAAATTCAAGATTTTTATATGTTTTAATGCATGTAATGCATAGCATTTAGTTTAGTCTTTTCAAAATATATATAAGATTAATGTACAAGTTAACATACTTTTTTATTGACCTGTGGGTGGTTCAGACAGGCAGCTCTTATCTCTTCTTAGATGAAAGTACACCAGTTGCACTGGCATCTTTTTCACTTTGTATTTTGTTTTGGCCTTATTAGGTAGACAATAATTTAAAAGTAACATATCTTTATATGGTTTCTTGAATTACTTTCTTTTTTGAGAGGGTAGGTTTATGTATTTAGTTTATTGCTTACATTTTGGAATGTATTAAACCACATTTTGTCAAATTATATATTTGTTGTCAATATTTTGTCTATTTTAACTTTCTTTCACTTTTCTTTATATTTCTAAATTCTATATTGTTGAATGTAGTACTCTTTTTGAGTTATAGCTTGTAGGTTGGCCTTTTGTTGTCAATATTATTGTACTTTTCTAGAAGGTGTTTGTGTAGTCAATATTGTTGTAGTCGATAATTTTTATCGCAATATGTTTTCTCTATGTTGTGACATACAACCATGAAAACACAAGGAGATGATGGACGGAGCGTTGAAACTTTTCAGACACTCTGCCCCACTCACAGATCTCGGTTGAATCCATCATAATTCTTTAGCTCACTTCGCCACCCCAGTTCAGACCCAGCCATATGCAAATCAGTCTTGACCATGTGCCTCACTGGAACAGTCCAGACCGAACTGCCAAGCCAGGTCTTCTCTGGACAGGAAACAAACATCCTGGCACCGGTTTCATAGTAACACTCCTCATCAGCCAGGATAGCTTGAATCCAGTGGCAAAGTGAGCAAGGGACCCATGTCTGGGCATACCCTGCCAACTTAGAGGTAACAATGCAAACACAAGGAGATGATGGACCACGCACTGAAACTTTTCAGACACTCACCGCCAGTCACAGATCTGGGTTGAATCCATTATCACTCTTTAGCCCACTTTGCCACTCCAGTTCAGACCCAGACATATGCAAATAAGTCTTGTCCCTGTGCCTCATGGGAACATTCCAGTCCGAACTGCCAAGCCACACCTTCCCTGGACTGGAAACAAGCGTACTCAGACAGGTTTCGGAGGAACACTCCTCATCAGCCAGGCTACCTTGAATCCAGTGAAAAAGTGAGCAAGGGACCCACGTCTGGGCATAACCTACCAACTTCGGGTGAACAATGCAAACACAAGGAGATGATGGACGGAGTGCTGAAACTTTTCAGACACTGACCCCCAGTCACAGATCTGGGTTAAATCCATCATCATTCTTTAGTTCACTTTGCCACCCCAGTTCAGACCCAGCCATATGCAAAACTGACCTGGCCCTGTACCTCATGGGATCATTCCAGTCCGAACTGCCAAGCCACACCTTCCCTGGACTGGAAACAAGCATCCTCGGACTGGTTTCGGAGGAACACACCTCATCAGCCAGGCTATCTTGAATCCAGTGGCAAAGTGAACAAGGGACCCACTTCTGGGCATAACCTACCAACTTCGGGCGAACAATGCAAACACAAGGAGATGATGGACGGAGTGCTGAAACTTTTCAGACACTCACCCCCAGTCACAGATCTGGGTTAAATCCATCATCATTCTTTAGCTCACTTCGCCACCCCAGTTCAGACCCAACCATATTCAAATCAGTCTTGACCCTTTGCCTCATGGGAACAGTCCAGACTGAACTGCCAAGCCAGGTCTTCCCTGGACCGGAAACAAGCATCCTGGGACCGGTTTTAGAGTAACACTTGGACTGGAAACAAGCATACCATTATACTGGGTAGTAGTAGCATCTGTTAAATACTTCACTTAGGGGTGGCTCTATGGAAACTATATAAAACAGTTATTTTATTGTAGGATAGAAGGCAAAGAAAAACTGAGAAAGGGAAAATCAGATATTGTTGCAACGAAATTAATTCCCATGATTTATTTATTTCCTTCTTATTGAGTTTTTCCCAAAGCCTGAGCTTGTCCTTTGTTTCATTTTTGGTCGTCGTTTGTTCTTTGTTGCTTTCCATAGGTTTATTAGTGTCTCTTTTTTCAAACATTGCAGCTATTTGTTCTTTCCTCCTTGCATCCCGCTTATCCATTTTGGCCTCTTTGGTTTTGAGACCCCCTCTTTTGGATTTGTAACTTAGGTATTTGCAGCGCTCTTAATGTGCTGGATTCGAGTTCTACGTTATTTTGAAGAGTCAATGAAATCGGATATTTTGTATTGCTAATTCCCGATAGGCCATGTATTGCAATAATCCAGTCCGTTTTGTCTTTTCAAGGATAACGTTTATACCACTCTAGCCGGTTTAAGCTGTTGCATCTAAAATGTTCATACGTCTCCTTCCACAATCAGCAGGCGTACTGAGGCGATTGCTCGCTCTTACCTTGGAGTCTCTCCCCGCGGCAGGCAAGCGCTCACTCCCTTCCGACCTCCGATCGTCTAGGAACGCTTGAATTCACCATCCAGGTTACGTTGCCGGCGAGCACCTCGGGGAAACCTTTATCACTTCCTTATGGCTCTCTCCTTCCCCAAATCGGCGCTGCAAACGTGGTCGCGTCGCTCCCGCAGTTGAGCCCAACTGCTCTTAATTTGCACAATATCTCTCCCTTCAAGGGCGAAAACACGGAGTCGCTTTTGAAAACAAATCCAGCACTTCACTGCATTTAGAGTTTCATCGTGATTTATTTATCCATGGGGTCAAAAAAACAACAAACACCAACGCGTTTCGACAGCGTCCGCTGTCTTGCTCACGGTCAGTTTGTGTGTGTGGCTCACAATGTTATGAAACCTTCTCAAACATTACAGGTACCGCCCACTAGGGGTGTATTTACAAGCATTGTGGGATTTGTAGTTCTAAGCATGATTGTAAAACGTAAACAAGTCAATTACATTTCAATTGTTTCTCAATCACTTTTGGACAATATTTATCACAATATTTCAAGTTGATTAAAACTTTAAACTGAAAATGTCAAATTTTCAACTTAAAAGTCCTGCCCTCCAGTGGGCGTATTAATCTACCACAATTATCAGCATTATGGGATTTGTAGTTGGAATTGTATTCATTTATACAATGTCTCCAATTGCTTGGTACCTGCATTATATCACAATTTATATATAAGGAAACTTGCAATTCATTACTAATTCAATTTGAAACAACAAAAGTACTGCCCTCCAGTGGGCTAATTTCCTGATATGTATTAGGTGAGCCTATGTGCCAAAGAGTGAGGGAAAATGACGTGCAGGGGTAAAAATTAAACTAAAATTAGTGATATTCATAAAGATGAAGAATTAAAAATTATGGATGAGCGGGAGGAGGCAAAACAGTTATAGCATAATGATTTGGTTTACTTTACAGTCCGCTATAAGTGAATATAAAGTTCCTCTGACTGGTTGAGGCCAAATGGGGTCATTGTTCTGAAAGATAAGATGTGTCTGGATTCCTTGCATCTTAAGAGCTTTTCCATATGGCCTCCCCTGTCTGAGAGAGCCATTGTTTCCAGACCCCAGAAGCGTAATTGCTTCCAGTCCCCGTTGTGTTGTGCCTCCATGTGCTTGGCAACAGCATTACTCCTGTCTCTGTGGATTGTCGCCCGCACATGTTCCAGAATTCTCTTCTTTAATTCACAGATGGTGCTGCCGATATACCTTTTGTTGCAGGGGCACTCAATCATATAAATAGTGTACTTGCTATTACAGGTTATGCATTCTTGGATTTTCCAAACTTTCTTGTTTGGCATTGTAAGTTCTGTGGTCGGTTTCGCAATCTCGCATACCTTGCAATTGTAGCACTTGATGAAGCCCCGTGTTTTTAGCCAGTTTGTCTTTTTCTTGGTTGTTTGGAAATGGCTGTGGACCAGCTGGTCCTGCAGATTTTTTGCCCTCCTGTATGTGATGACTGGATGGTTGCCCATTCTGTGACCAATTGTTTGGTCCAATTGAAGAATTTTCCAGTTCTTTCTCAGAATACGGTTTATTTGCTTTGCCTCCATACTGTAATCCAGTATTAGCCTGATGGGTTCTTCCTCCACGTTTGTCTGTTTGGATTTCTTTTGTAGGCACTCCGTTCTCGTAGTTATGTTTGCCTTTTCCCAGCATCTTTGTACAATTTTTCTATTGTATTTTCTCCTTTGAAAGCGGTTTATGCATTTGGCACTTTGATCCTGCCATTCCGTGTTTTCACTGCAGATTCTTCTCAGTCTGAGGAATTCACCGTATGGAATACTAGAGATTAAAGACTGCTGGTGGAAGCTAGTCGCTTCCAATGTGGCATTTGTTGCTGTCTTTTTCCGGTGGAGTGTGGTGTGTACCTGATTGTTGTTTATGTACACCTCCGTGTCCAAGAAAACAGCTCTGTTGTAATTTATGGTGTGGGTGAATTTTATGCAGGAAGTACTGTTGTTGAGGATTGTGAGATATTCCATGAATTTTTCTTCCCCTCCGTCCCATACGATGAACAAGTCGTCGATGAAACGTTTCCAAGTGATGATATGCTTGGTGTAATTTCCATACTTGTCCTGCCAGGCTGTTTTCTCCTCCCACCACCCCATGGCAGTGCAGGCATAGTTAGGGCTGAAGGAGAAGCCCATCGCGGCTCCGTTCTTTTGTCTGTACAGTTTATCCCCAAACATGAAGATATTATTTGTTAGCACACAATTTATCATGGTTAGGAGCATTTCGTTGTGCTTCTGATAATGGATATTCCGTTCTTGGAGAAAGTGGTCACATGCCTGTAGCCCTAGGTGGTTGTCTATGTTAGTATACAGGGCAAAGACATCCATAGTGATCATGATATAATGAGGTTGCCAAGTCAATTGTTCCAAAACATTGAGAAAATCAGTTGTGTCCTGAATGTATGATCGTAGCATTTTGACATGCGGACTCAAGAAATAATCAATAAAGTTTGACCATGGTTCCAATAAGGACCCATTGGCTGACACAATGGGTCTCCCTGGCGGTTTAGCAGCATCCTTATGCACCTTTGGCAGGAAGTACAAGGTTGATGTTTTCGGAAAATCTACTGTCAGGTATTTTCTTTCATCGGCATCGAGTAGACCCTCGTTTTCCCATTGGATTAAATTTTTGTCCAAATCCCTTTTTATTTGGTCTTGCGGATTTGAGTGAAGATTTTCATAAAAATTAGTGTTGTTCAATTGTCCCATGGCTTCTTCCACGTATAAATTTTTGTTCCATAGGACTATATTTCCTCCTTTGTCCGCTGCTTTTATTTCAAAGGATTGGTCATTTTTGAGGGATGTTAGGGCTGCTCTTTCCTGTTTAGATAAGTTGTCCTTTCCGAACGTTTTTGTTAATTTATACAAGTCATGAATGACCGCTTCCTGAAAGATATCTATCTTATTGCCAGGTGTTAGCTGGGGATAGAATTTAGATTTAGGTTTTAGATTGCTTGTTCCAGCTCCCAATTGGGGTATGGCATTGTCCAGACTGATTTCCTGACCCTCCTCTGCATTGAGATTTAGTACTGTCATAAATGCTTCTGCTTGTTTTACTTGCAGAGTTGAGGTCGGTTTTGTTTGTGTCTTAGGTATTTTAGGTTTGTTTTTTCTTTCCTCGAAGAATTTGGCCAATTTAATTTTACGTATGTAAAGGTACAAGTCAATCCGGGTTTGTGCCATATCCATCCGTTGAGTAGGGCAATAATTTATTCCCTTCTTAAGTAACGATATCTCAGCCGTGGTGATCGATCTTCCCGAGAGATTAATTATTTGCAAATCTTCATTTATTTCCCCTTCTTTTGCTTCATCAGTCTTGTCTCTGTGCCCAATTTTTCGGATGTGTTTCCTCCTGCGGCTTCTTCTTGTTGTTGGCTTGTAAATTTCGGTCTGGGTTTCCAAGCTCTTCCTCTTCCTCTTGCTCTGCCACGTTGATTTCTTTGCGCCCCATGGTTGTGTTCCCACTGCCTTTGTGATAGAACCAGGCGCATATCTCCTAAAAAAATCCTCTGTTGTGGATCCAGGTTGGAATCGTCTTCACTGAGATCCAGTGATGTCAAAGATGTCATACTCGACGAGGAGCTTGCTGCATTCGCTATAGCTGGTTTAAAGGGATCGTATTTTCTTGCGAATGTAAAGATGCGCCCTTGCGCATAGTCATTTGCATCCCTTTCGAATTTTGTTTGTTTCCTTATCCTCACCTCCTCCTCGTGTTTTTCAATTTGTTTTGACAATTCCTCCTTAAATTTTGTCATTTCCGGATTGAGTTTCAGACTATCCAATTCTTTTTCCACTGTTCGTAGTTGGTCTTTTATTTTTTCCAGAGCAACATCGATGTGTTTTACAAGTATTTTTATTAATCCCAGTGAGGAATTTAGGGTGTATTCTCCCCATTCTTGTAATAAATCATTTGAAACATCCGTTTGACTGGGCATGAGAAGGATGCGAAGTCCCCGAGGGACCCTCTCTACCTCCAGATATTGTTGCAACGAAATTAATTCCCATGATTTATTTATTTCCTTCTTATTGAGTTTTTCCCAAAGCCTGAGCTTGTCCTTTGTTTCATTTTTGGTCGTCGTTTGTTCTTTGTTGCTTTCCATAGGTTTATTAGTGTCTCTTTTTTCAAACATTGCAGCTATTTGTTCTTTCCTCCTTGCATCCCGCTTATCCATTTTGGACTCTTTGGTTTTGAGACCCCCTCTTTTGGATTTGTAACTTAGGTATTTGCAGCGCTCTTAATGTGCTGGATTCGAGTTCTACGTTATTTTGAAGAGTCAATGAAATCGGATATTTTGTATTGCTAATTCCCGATAGGCCATGTATTGCAGCATCTGTGAATTAAAGAAGAGAATTCTGGAACATGTGCGGGCGACAATCCACAGAGACAGGAGTAATGCTGTTGCCAAGCACATGGAGGCACAACACAACGGGGACTGGAAGCAATTACGCTTCTGGGGTCTGGAAACAATGGCTCTCTCACACAGGGGAGGCCATATGGAAAAGCTCTTAAGACACAAGGAATCCAGACACATCTTATCTTTCAGAACAATGACCCCATTTGGCCTCAACCAGTCAGAGGAACTTTATATTCACTTATAGCGGACTGTAAAGTAAACCAAATCATTATGCTATAACTGTTTTGCCTCCTCCCGCTCATTCATAATTTTTAATTCTTCATCTTTATGAATATCACTAATTTTAGTTTAATTTTTACCCCTGCACGTCATTTTCCCTCACTCTTTGGCACATAGGCTCACCTAATACATATCAGGAAATTAGCCCACTGGAGGGCAGTACTTTTGTTGTTTCAAATTGAATTAGTAATGAATTGCAAGTTTCCTTATATATAAATTGTGATATAATGCAGGTACCAAGCAATTGGAGACATTGTGTAAATGAATACAATTCCAACTACAAATCCCATAATGCTGATAATTGTGGTAGATTAATACGCCCACTGGAGGGCAGGACTTTTAAGTTGAAAATTTGACATTTTCAGTTTAAAGTTTTAATCAACTTGAAATATTGTGATAAATATTGTCCAAAAGTGATTGAGAAACAATTGAAATGTAATTGACTTGTTTACGTTTTACAATCATGCTTGGAACTACAAATCCCACAATGCTTGTAAATACACCCCTAGTGGGCGGTACCTGTAATGTTTGAGAAGGTTTCATAACATTGTGAGCCACACACACAAACTGACCGTGAGCAAGACAGCGGACGCTGTCGAAACGCGTTGGTGTTTGTTGTTTTTTTGACCCCATGGATAAATAAATCACGATGAAACTCTAAATGCAGTGAAGTGCTGGATTTGTTTTCAAAAGCGACTCCGTGTTTTCGCCCTTGAAGGGAGAGATATTGTGCAAATTAAGAGCAGTTGGGCTCAACTGCGGGAGCGACGCGACCACGTTTGCAGCGCCGATTTGGGGAAGGAGAGAGCCATAAGGAAGTGATAAAGGTTTCCCCGAGGTGCTCGCCGGCAACGTAACCTGGATGGTGAATTCAAGCGTTCCTAGACGATCGGAGGTCGGAAGGGAGTGAGCGCTTGCCTGCCGCGGGGAGAGACTCCAAGGTAAGAGCGAGCAATCGCCTCAGTACGCCTGCTGATTGTGGAAGGAGACGTATGAACATTTTAGATGCAACAGCTTAAACCGGCTAGAGTGGTATAAACGTTATCCTTGAAAAGACAAAACGGACTGGATTATTGCAATACATGGCCTATCGGGAATTAGCAATACAAAATATCCGATTTCATTGACTCTTCAAAATAACGTAGAACTCGAATCCAGCACATTAAGAGCGCTGCAAATACCTAAGTTACAAATCCAAAAGAGGGGGTCTCAAAACCAAAGAGGCCAAAATGGATAAGCGGGATGCAAGGAGGAAAGAACAAATAGCTGCAATGTTTGAAAAAAGAGACACTAATAAACCTATGGAAAGCAACAAAGAACAAACGACGACCAAAAATGAAACAAAGGACAAGCTCAGGCTTTGGGAAAAACTCAATAAGAAGGAAATAAATAAATCATGGGAATTAATTTCGTTGCAACAATATCTGGAGGTAGAGAGGGTCCCTCGGGGACTTCGCATCCTTCTCATGCCCAGTCAAATGGATGTTTCAAATGATTTATTACAAGAATGGGGAGAATACACCCTAAATTCCTCACTGGGATTAATAAAAATACTTGTAAAACACATCGATGTTGCTCTGGAAAAAATAAAAGACCAACTACGAACAGTGGAAAAAGAATTGGATAGTCTGAAACTCAATCCGGAAATGACAAAATTTAAGGAGGAATTGTCAAAACAAATTGAAAAACATGAGGAGGAGGTGAGGATAAGGAAACAAACAAAATTCGAAAGGGATGCAAATGACTATGCGCAAGGGCGCATCTTTACATTCGCAAGAAAATACGATCCCTTTAAACCAGCTATAGCGAATGCAGCAAGCTCCTCGTCGAGTATGACATCTTTGACATCACTGGATCTCAGTGAAGACGATTCCAACCTGGATCCACAACAGAGGATTTTTTTAGGAGATATGCGCCTGGTTCTATCACAAAGGCAGTGGGAACACAACCATGGGGCGCAAAGAAATCAACGTGGCAGAGCAAGAGGAAGAGGAAGAGCTTGGCAACCCAGACTGAAATTTACAAGCCAACAACAAGAAGAAGCCGCAGGAGGAAACACATCCGAAAAATTGGGCACAGAGACAAGACTGATGAAGCAAAAGAAGGGGAAATAAATGAAGATTTGCAAATAATTAATCTCTCGGGAAGATCGATCACCACGGCTGAGATATCGTTACTTAAGAAGGGAATAAATTATTGCCCTACTCAACGGATGGATATGGCACAAACCCAGATTGACTTGTACCTTTACATACGTAAAATTAAATTGGCCAAATTCTTCGAGGAAAGAAAAAACAAACCTAAAATACCTAAGACACAAACAAAACTGACCTCAACTCTGCAAGTAAAACAAGCAGAAGCATTTATGACAGTACTAAATCTCAATGCAGAGGAGGGTCAGGAAATCAGTCTGGACAATGCCATACCCCAACTGGGAGCTGGAACAAGCAATCTAAAACCTAAATCTAAATTCTATCCCCAGCTAACACCTGGCAATAAGATAGATATCTTTCAGGAAGCGGTCATTCATGACTTGTATAAATTAACAAAAACGTTCGGAAAGGACAACTTATCTAAACAGGAAAGAGCAGCCCTAACATCCCTCAAAAATGACCAATCCTTTGAAATAAAAGCAGCGGACAAAGGAGGAAATATAGTCCTATGGAACAAAAATTTATACGTGGAAGAAGCCATGGGACAATTGAACAACACTCATTTTTATGAAAATCTTCACTCAAATCCGCAAGACCAAATAAAAAGGGATTTGGACAAAAATTTAATCCAATGGGAAAACGAGGGTCTACTCGATGCCGATGAAAGAAAATACCTGACAGTAGATTTTCCGAAAACATCAACCTTGTACTTCCTGCCAAAGGTGCATAAGGATGCCGCTAAACCGCCAGGGAGACCCATTGTGTCAGCCAATGGGTCCTTATTGGAACCATGGTCAAACTTTATTGATTATTTCTTGAGTCCGCATGTCAAAATGCTACGATCATACATTCAGGACACAACTGATTTTCTCAATGTTTTGGAACAATTGACTTGGCAACCTCATTATATCATGATCACTATGGATGTGGTTGCCCTGTATACTAACATAGACAACCACCTAGGGCTACAGGCATGTGACCACTTTCTCCAAGAACGGAATATCCATTATCAGAAGCACAACGAAATGCTCCTAACCATGATAAATTGTGTGCTAACAAATAATATCTTCATGTTTGGGGATAAACTGTACAGACAAAAGAACGGAGCCGCGATGGGCTTCTCCTTCAGCCCTAACTATGCCTGCACTGCCATGGGGGGGTGGGAGGAGAAAACAGCCTGGCAGGACAAGTATGGAAATTACACCAAGCATAGTCATGAATGATGTAATATGTGACATCATTAGCAGTGGATTGCGGGTCCACGATATATAGTTAGTGCAACTAACTATATATGGAATTTCAATGGTTTTGTGCAAATAAAATAAGGTTTTTTAAATGCTAATCCGTAACTATATATGGTCTATAACCTATGGTTTTTTCATTGAATTTTCAAGGTTTTGTAAATGCAAATTCCTAACTATATATGGTCTATAACCTATGGTTTTTTCGGTGAATTTCATTGGTTTTTTAAAAGCTAATATCTATAGCTGTAAAATATATTCTTTATTAAGTTACGTATCACGTAGCCCGTGAGACGCCTCATGATGCATCGCATAACCGTGACATATCGTCTCTGCAGCGCAAACCAAACCCAAAACGTAAGCGCGCCAGAACACGCTTAAAGATATATATATATTTTTTTAACCTTAATTAGACAAAATCCACACGTGCACATATCACAAACGTTCAAAAAACACAATATGTCGGACTCCCGTTACGCTGCCGGTTAGCTGCCCGGTTAACGTACCAGGAAGCACCTTTACCGCGAAAAATCGCAATTTTTTTTTTCTTTTGCCCCGCAGGGAACTTTAATAGCCCCCTCATCAATCCTAGGGGTTCAGGAGGGGTCTGCCTTACCCCTTTCATTCATTTACACCTTTTTTTTTTCCACCTCTTGTCTCTCGATCCCACAGAGAGACAAGATGGCGGCCGCTCCAGACTGTTTACAATGATAACAGCCAATCAGCTTCTCCTCAGACTCCCGTTACACTGCCGGTTAGCTTCCCGGTTAGCTGCCCGGTTAGCTGCCCGGTTCGCGTACCAAGACGCGTCTCTACGGCGAAAAAAATCGGATTTTTTTTTTGGGGCCCCGCGTGGCTTTATAATATCCCCCTCATCAATCCTAGGGGGTCAGAAGGGGTCTACCTTGCCCTCTTCCTTCATTTCCCCCTTTGTTTTGGCCTCCTCTTGTCTCTCGATCCTACCGAGAGACAAGATGGCGGCCGCTCCGGACTGTTTACAATGTTGACAGCCAATCAGCTACTCCTCAGACTCCCATTACACTGCCGGTTAGCTTCCCGATTAGCTGCCCGGTTAGCTGCCCGGTTCGCGTACCAAGACGCGTCTCTACGGCGAAAAAATCGGAATTTTTTTTTTTTTTTTGGGCCCCGCGTGGCTTTATAATATCCCCCTCATCAATCCTAGGGGGTCAGAAGGGGTCTACCTTGCCCCCTTTCCTTCATTTCCCCGTTTGTTTTGACCTCCTCTTGTCTCTCGATCCTACCGAGAGACAAGATGGCGGCCGCTCCGGACTGTTTAGAATGTTGACAGACACCGGAGAGCCAATCAGCTTCGCATCGCAAAGTTCCGTTACGCGAAAAGTACGCGAACCGGAGCGCTGCCCGGAGCGCTGTTACAGATATATATCTTATTTTAAACGTTAATTTCTCAAAATCCACTGAAGCACATATATTGAGACCTAGCAAAGGCACATCGGGCTAACAGTCCCTACAATTTTGCCAAGTTTCGTGCAAATCCATTCAGCCGTTCGAGCTAAAAGTGAGGCCAACCGCCCTATGGAAAAATGAATGGTAAAAACGCGTTTTGGGACCCCCCTTTTTTCTCGGCCCCCCCTTGACGGCCCCCCCAAATTTTCAGGGGCTGCTCAGAAACAAAATGTGCCATTTTCCTGAAAATTTCAGCCAATTCCGTCCACAAACGCCAAAGTTATTAGACATAGAATTTTCAAAAGTTGCATAGAGAAAAAATCCTAACTATATATACCTACTAGCTATCGCCAGTAGGTAATGTATATATATATATATATATATATATATATATATATATATATATATATATATATCTTTGCTCGCTGCTCCAAAGTACGGGGCACTCTTGCGGCGGGTGCTGTTCCAAGCGCGTCGGAGCCTCGCGCTTCAAATATAGAAGCTCTGTCCCTCCCGGTCCTGGGTGGAAATAAGGACAGCACACACGGGAATTCTCATTAGAAGCAACCTTTACTTGCACAGACGCGTTTCGGAAGCCACGCTTCCTTCCTCAATGTTTGTTACACTGCAACGCGCGTCTAAGCGCCATTTTATTTCAAAATACACAAACAACTCTAGATGGTGAGCATAGAGAGAGGACTGACGCATAGGCGCCATGTTGCTAATGCATGTTTTTCTACAGTGGCATAGCTATAATTGAACACTAGTTTTTCACATAGTTATTACTAATATTCACATTCACTAAAGAGAAAAACCTCGCAAATTCAAACAAAGGAATCACTCTGTAATATTGCCGTGGATCGGCAAATAACCTCTCTCATCTATACGATGGGCCATGGAGTGAGATCTTGCCGTGGATCGACTTGTGGCAACCAGAGGTTGCCTTTTATGTCTCCCAGACCCCGTATTTCAATTTTACCCATCTATGTTGTATGATCGATTCCAAAACATTAAAAAGTTGCAAAATACTTTACAATAATCCTGAGTATACCACTCAAAAAATATATACTTGGTGCAATATTGGTCCGAACCATTATGCTCTTCAGTTGGTTTTTAAACACAGAAGCACCATCAGTCACTGAAAGACAAGCATTGGCAGAAAACATTCGCATTTAGCTAGTTGTTGTTACATTTGTATCCATCATCAATGATACTGCATGCTGTTACTTGAGTTCTATCTTTTAGCTTCCTAAATGTACAGTTAATTCCTCCCCACTGTTCAATCCTAGAGGGGCCTTGGTTTGGCAGTCTATAATGTGACGGGATTCCAACCTACGAAGTTTTTGTAGTTTATCCCCTCCCCTAATGTTCTCAGAAATGGCGTCTAGGCAGAAGTACTGTAACAGGCTCCTGTCGCTATTATGCTTTATGGAAAAGTGTCTTGCGACAGGGTATGTAAAATCTCTGTTTACTATGGCCCTCATGTGTTCTAAAATGCGCAATTTCACGGGGTTTATAGTGCTGCCTATATACTTAAGCCCGCAAGGACAGAGAAGGCAATAGACTGCAAATGGAGAGGTGCAAGTAAGAAATTGATTGATTTTCTTTTTAGTTCTGCGCCCCACTATCTCATAGGAATAAACTCTTTTACTGTTGGCACAGGCCTTGCATCGGCCGCAGGGAAAGAAACCTTTAGCATCTTTTAGTTTTCCTGTTTTTGTGGGTATGGGTGACAAGTGGCTATGTACCAAGGTGTCCCTCAAGGGGTATAACAAGCAACTGTTACAGAATATCCTAGACAGAGTAAGGATACAACCTAGACAGACCCTGTTTGTCAAAAAGAACAAACCCTTAGCCAATACGGAAAAATTCAGGATGATTACACCGTACTCTCAAGATTGTCAACAACTTAGAAGAATCTTGAAGAGGCCTTGGCATATTTTGCAAAGTGATAACATCATAGGGAGTGACATACCTGTAAACCCCCTAATCACTTTCAAAAGGGCACGTTCCTTGAGGGACACCTTGGTACATAGCCACTTGTCACCCATACCCACAAAAACAGGAAAACTAAAAGATGCTAAAGGTTTCTTTCCCTGCGGCCAATTTTCGGAGCAGCATTGTAGGATACCATAACCAGTGCGGCAGTTTACTGGACATCACCTGGGTGCCATCAACATCTCAGCGCGTTCTGCTGCCTTGGGACTATTCGCACAACAGACCGCTACTGACGAGGCCTCCCCCCGCACCACCCGGGACGCCCCACGCCAATTTTCGGACCAGCATTGTAGGATACCAAAACCAGTGCGGCACCCAGGCGACATCACCTGGGTGCCGTCCAGAACTCAGCACGTTGTGCTGCCTTGGGACTATTCGCACAAAAGACAGCTTCTGACAAATGTTGCTTTTTTTGGTGAAAAATGTTTAAATGTTTTTACAGTTTTTGTTCCGTTCATTATAATTAAAAGTTAATAAAGTTTTATAATCTTACTTTGTTGGAGTGTTATAATTTTTTTTTAAAACGGGTGAATGGGGCCTTGAATCGGGTTATTGTCATGTGTGGGCTTTGCAAGTGTACTGCTACAGGATCGGACATTTCAAACTCAAATGCACGTTCTTTTTCTTACCTTTCCGAAGCATGGAGCGCAATAGCAGGCAGAGAAAGGGTGATGCAAGTGTTGAACACTGCCTAGCCTGGCAAGTTGCTGGCATTCTCCCCCCCCCCCCGCCCGCTCCTGAAAGAGGACACACACACACCGCCGCCCCGAGTACTTCACAGATCTTTAAAAGACCATGCGCTTGTTTATGAGGCTTAAATGGTTTATCACCCCTTCTAGAACCCCTGCATCGACCCTCTGACGTTTCCTGGAAGAATTACCACGTAACACAATACCAAGCCCTGTCAGCTGAAACCCCCGAGGAATCATGGGGCATATTATCAAGGGGGTTTATCTCCGCTTTTTTGGCTTTAAAAGCCAAGAAAGCGGAGATAAAATTATCTCCCTATTACCAAGCTGTCGCTAACACCAGTTAGTGACAGCTAAAAGGAGATAGTGACCATCGTGGGCCCCGCTTTGCATGTCAGTGATAGTGCCCTGAGCAGTTCTTAGCCATGTTATCCAATGGGAGGTGGATAACATGGCTAAGAGCATTTGCTCGATAATACATGAATATCGCTGACTTTTCTGCGATATTCATGCATTGCGGCCGTTTTTTATCGCATTTGCGATAAACCTTGCTAATAGCAAGGTTTATCTGCGATAAAAATCGCCGATGTGCGGCGCTAATTTTTGTCTCTAAACAAGTTAGAGACAAAAATTATCGCTAGTTGTTGGTAATATGCCCCCGGGTTTTTGCTTGCAGAAATCGGGAGGCGGGAGACTAGCACTGAAATCAGTAGTCTCACGCCTGAATCGGGAGGGTTGGCATGTCTGGATTCTCTACAGCTGGGGCCATAAACTACATCCGCAGGGGTAGGTGATAGCCTGGGACCAGCCTGGCATCTAAAATGGCTGCCGTGCACGACAAAATTGTGGCATTGGAAAAAAGGCAAGATGGCGCAGACAATGTTTATCAATAAGGATTCATTTATAACAAAATATTTTATCGCAGTGACAAATTGGCGGTCAACACTTCCTGATTTCCATCGAATCGAACGTTAACAGACGTCACGCAGCAAAAAAAATAAAAAGCTCACGCACAGCCGCTGGAAGAGATGTATCAACATATATGAGCCTCCTCAGCCACCCTCATGAAACATAGGGGATTAGGATACGTCTCCCGCACCCCCTTATACCTAGTAATTTAATTAAAACGAAGCACAAAATGGCGAATTCCCGTTTCGCTACCAGTTTGCGGCCCAGTTCGCGGCCCGTGAAGCGCTTCTACCGTGAAAAATCATTTTTTTTTTATTTTCCCCACGGGACCCTTTAATAACCCCAACAACATTCCTAGGAGGTCAAGAGGGGTATACCTTGCCCCCTTTCATTAAATTCCCCCTTCGTTTTTCACCTCTTCTTCTCTCTCGATCCTACCGAGAGATAAGATGGCGGCCGCTCCGGACTGTTTAGAATGTTGACAGACACGGGAGAGCCAATCAGCTTCGCATCGCAAAGTTCCGTTTCGCGAAAAGTAAGCGAACCGGAGCGCAGCCTGGAGCGCTGTTACAGATATATATCTTGTTTTAAACGTTAATTTCTCAAAAACTACTGGAGCACATATATTGAGACCTAGCAAAGGCACATCGGGCTAACAGTCCCTACAATTTTGCCAAGTTTCGTGCAAATCCATTCAGCCGTTCGAGCTAAAAGTGAGTCCAACCGCCCTATGGAAATTAACATGGGAAAAACGCGTTTTGGGACCCCCCTTTTTTCTTGGCCCCCCCTTGACAAACCCCCCCCCAAATTTTCAAGGGCTGATCAGAAACAAAATGTACCATTTTCCTGAAAATTTCAGCCGATTCCGTCCACAAACGCCAAAGTTATTAGACATAGAATTTTCAAAAATCCCATAGGGAATAAATCCTAACTATATATACCTACTGGCGATAGCCAGTAGGTAATATATATATATATATATATATATATATATATATATATATATATATATATATATATATATATATATATATATATATATACATTAAGGGTCAGATGCACATCCCTTTCACACATTCAATACTAGGAATGAGCCTTTCAGCTGACACGCTCTAGAATGCTGCTAAACTCCCCAGGTAGTACTGACTTGGGTGCCCTGTTTAATGTTATGCTGAAGGGAGCCGAAGTTGGTACAGACCATTTTATTTCAAGTTTGAAGATCAATAGTACTTTAAGAAGGTTAAACTGAAAGTACTGCAAGCCATGGCAGAAATTTGGTCCAGAATTAGACGGTTGACAAGCTTAGGCTATTATTTGAACTTGGCTCCAATTTGGGACTCCCCAGGGAAACCAGAATGTCTAAAAGACAAGCTAGCTACCCCTACAAGAGCCCGTTATTTTCTGTTGGGGATAACTATCACAGAATGGTGACTCCTACCCTGGGTTGAGTTGAACCAAAAGATAGGGGAGGGGGAACAGTCGAAATTTAAATACATTCAATTAAAAAGTTGGTAGCAAAGTCACAGATCCCACTTGGGTAGCGGAAACTACCTGGAGGATTAGTTGCTGGGGAAACCTCCTGGAAGCAAAGAAGTGTCAATTTGGTACTGGGCACTTCGAAAGGCTACCAATGGAGAGTTTACTCTGGCTGAGGATCTGATGGGCAAGTACCTGCAGAGGGAGCAGTTTCAACACATTTGGCAAGTATCAGTGCGCACACTATACTCAACAGTTAAGACTACTTGGTTATGAAGAAACCACCTTTTTCACTCCATAGGATCCACATAACTCCTGAAAAGCTGTCTAAGATAGCAACAGAAGGTTTGGCCAAATGCAGGAAATGTGGATTAGAAAAGGCATCTGACGTCCATATGTTTCAACAGTGTACTGCCATTCTGAAATTATGGGAGTCAATGGGTAAGATATTCTCAAGCAGACTGGGTTCCAGGTCAAGGTAAGCCTCTCATTGATTCTTTTTTGAGTGGAGGAGGCTATAATAGGCCCTACCAGACATTTTTGGTTCTATGCTATAAGGAATATATACCCTAACAACGCATGCAAATACATTGCATGCCATTACAATGCGGTTGTTACAATGACCGCATTGTTAGAACGCATACCATTGCATCGCAAGTCATCACTACGACTTGCTGTAGGGGGCGCACTGGACTTAGGAATAGTATTATTTACTGTTCCTATTCCGTGCTATAATACTTGTGAGAAGGGAGATTTTTCATGAGTGGGTAGGAGACATTCTACCTCAGCATGTAGAGTGGTTGGACTCTTTGCACTATGTGTCTAAAATGGATTTAATGGGGAACACTGCAAGCAAAAAGAAGACATTTTGGATATTTCTATTGTGATGGTCATGGGAAGAGTTGGGGGGATAAGCTATAGTATGTCTGCTTGCCCAATGATTACACCTATGAAAATCTCTCCAAGCTGCGCTGGTCTTCCCTCTTCTTTTCATTTATGTGCAGCTGCCGGTTATCCGGACAAAGCTAAAAGAGACTTACCATTCTGGGGCAGTGTCCATCTGTCCTCTTGCATACCTGAAGGTGGGCCCTACCCAGCCTTTTACGAACTTGGGGTACGGGTGATCGGAATGTATACTGTAGTTGGAGGAGAATGAGGCCAAAAATAAATAAAAAAATTAAGAGTCATATGCATGAAGACATTTTGCCTTTCCTAACGGTGCTAATCACAATTTCAGCCTGTAAGGAAATGCAAAATTCCATTTAGATATGTACAAAAGACATTTGCGGTGCAGCAAATCGCATTTCCAAATGGCTAAAAAGGAAATCTCAAATAGGGATTTCCAAATAATGAATTGCTAACCCCATGTACACAGGATTTCCTAATTGCGAGTAGTCACAAAATGGGCAATTAGGAAATGCAAGTACCATCAATCTGGATGAGGTGATATCCAGGTGCAAAATATAAAAAGTACCTGAAATGCATCTGGCTCGTTCAGAATGGCGCCCTGTATGTTTTAGGGAGAAGGATGAGGCATTTGACTGACAGGCATAGAAGAAGGAGGAGACAGGAAAAGATATTTAGGATGAGGGTCTCTGTATTTGAACAGACAGAGGAGGAATACAGACTCTATAGTGAGATAATCTTGCACTTAACTGTTGGATTACAGCCTCAGCTTCAGACCCCAAAACTCAGGAGCCATGCAATCCCCCCACATATACAGGTATTGTGTTGCCTACACCTCTTAGCCTATGGCAGTTACATGGGGGTCATAGCAGTGGTGGAAGGGTGCCTTCTCTAGGTATGTTCACTGGTTTCTAAGCTATCATGAATAGCACAGTTAACCAATACATATACTTCCCAAATACCTCTCAATTATTGCAACAGACCAAATTAATGTCCTACCGGGCATCACAGTTCCCCAATGTCATTGGCTGTGTTGATGGCCCACATATTGTCCCCTCAGCAAATGCATTTTTACTGAAACGGAAAGGCCCACACTCAATCGATGTTCAGGTAAGGTGTGAAACCTTCTGTATCATAATAGACCCTGTGGACAGATTCCCAGGCAGCCTCTATGACTACTTTATGTTCTCCACCGTGGAATCAAAACTGACTGTCACAGGATGAATTTGGTGATGGCTGACTCAGTGAAGACAAGTGGCCAGAACTGTTTGTGTACTGTGACCTAATTGTTTTCTTTCTCACGCTCTTAAGGTGACAGTGCATATGACTTTCATCACTGGATACTCACACATACATGACTCCAAGGCTAAGAAGTGAAAGGCAGTGCAACAGGGCACAGAAGGACAACGTGCTCCTTCATTGAGAGAACCTTTGGGATACTGAAGTTTAGGTTCCACTGCCTCCACAAGACTGGGGTGGACTATTGTACAGAGCTGTGAAATGCTGTAAGATCATGGTCACATGTGTCAAACCACACAATATCGCCATGAGGAAGGGTCTGCATAGCATCACCATTGAGGATGAATCTGACTCACATGATGAATAACCACCACTACAGGTGCAGCAGGATAGGACACATTCAGCAGAGGGTCATACACAACACACAGAAATCTCCAACAACAATGTTTGAGGTAAGAGTGATTACAACATCTAAGAAATTGACATCACACATGATGGTAATGCCTGGTGCATAACTGAAAGAGCACCTTTTATTCAGGTTTTGACAATAATATATCTCTCCTAAATCAATAGTATCCATTGAAGATGGAACATTGTGTCAAGTAGGCAACCAGGTATTTAATTACAAACAAAAAACAGTAGACTCATGACTCTGAGTCTTCAGAGGATTCACTTCTTCCGACCTGTGGGGTTGGGCGTCTTGTCAGCAACACTGGCCTGTGGAAGTGTGGATATACCCAGAACTGTTTCTGCCTGTACGCCTGGTACTGCATGCCTCCTGTATAGATGTGTCACTGAGGCTAAAGCCCCCTTCACTCTCATGGGAGGCAGAATTTTGGGGACACAGGTTGTGGCTCTGTATATTCTCAAAGGCTGTGGTCACTTGCACTAGCCCACATGCAACATCCTGGCAGCAGTGCCCCATATCGGTCCCGCTCTCCTTGCTAGACTTGTTGTGGCTATTGCCAATCGGTTTATGGATTGGGTTAAAGCATCAAAGTGTGCCAAATACTGCCTGCACCTTTGTCTCTGCACACAGTACTCCTACTCTGTGGCATCGCGCTTGACAATTTTAGCAGATGCCTATTGACAGTCCTGATTTGTTTGGTTTGCAGGTGTTGTAGAGAGATGATGGACTTCTCCAGGCTACCAAACAGGAGAACTCTCTGACACATTCTAATTGTGGACTGTTGCTGGTTGGCCTCTATCCTGTCTACGTGTCCTCCCCACAGATCTTGTGTCCCTGCTTTGGGATTGTCCCTCATCACCTTACACAAAGTCTGGTAGTGGTGCAACGGTTGCTCTCCTACCAGTTGGAGTTGGGGTGATCAGTATAGGAGTTGGTAATGTGCTGTCCTCCATTCCCACATGTGTGTCATTAGGTTCTTCAGCCTCACTCGTTTCTGACATTTCCTGGTTGTGATCTGTGTAAATGCACGTATATAGTTAGTGTAAATAAATAGTTAATGTCTATTCACTACATTGTACTGGTGCATCATTTGTTTGTGACATGTTTGTGATGTACAGATATGTGTGGTGTAGTCATCAGAACACATTACAGCATGCACCTTTGGTGTACTACAATGCCCATAATGCGTTGCCAAGGTAGGGCAAGCATCTCAATGAAGTTATCTATGCTGTCATGTTTCAATTGGGGAACTCTAAACATTATGTTATGTTAAGTAAGTAAAGAAGAACGAACTTACCCTAGCTGGCTTCTGCAGATATGGAGGTTTTGAGGTCTGACTCTCCCACCACACGTTCTGGGTCCAGTGCATTCTAAATGAGTGCCTCCATGGTAGTAGGTGGGGGGTGTTTTGAGAGTCCACCACCTGTACCACAACCCTCAGCTATTCTGCTGGCCACCTTCTCCTTTCTGTGAGATGTCAGGCCATACCAGTGTAAAAGTATCTAAGGGATGGTTCTCCTTGTGACACCTAGGGAGTTCGCCTTCTCCAAGATGCTGTTCCATATCTTATTTGTTTGTCTCTCTGCAGCAGTGAAAGAGGCTTTCCCAAATAGCTGGCCCATATGGGCCACACATTCTACTGTCAGGACCTCCATCTCCTTTTCATGAAACTTGACCTTCCTCTTCCAGCTCCAGGTAATCCTTGTCCCCATCTTCCTTGAACATGGTGCAGTTCAATCACAGGTATTGCCTTGCCAGTGATGATATAGGTGTGTTCCTCCCTTCCAACATCTTGCTAGGCTTCTGGGTTATGGCCACACTCTGTATTTCTGAACTTCCTGGTTTGACATCACCATTCTGCATCCAGAATGCAACTTTTCCTTATTTTCAATTTCCTTTTAGGTAATCGCAATTTAGCGATTTCCAAAATTGCCATTTCCTAATGAAATTGCAAATTCTTCGGAATTGCAATTAGTAGAAACAGTGGTTGCATACATCTTGTTTAACAATATCCAAATAGTGATTTCTACCGATTCGCTATTTGGAAATTGCAAATCCTAATTTTTGAACATTTGCCCCCCGGGCTGAGGACAGTGAAGGATGAGGATTAAGTACTTTCCTGTACACTCCTCTGCAACTACAAACTACCTGGGTATTGGTCTACGGGAACAGTTTACAGGGAAGATCATGAGTAACTTACATTTGTGGATCATGAAGCTATCAGTTTCAGGGAGTTTTCCATCTTTTTGTTATGGGTGACTTCACAAACAACACAAGGTTTTCGTCCATTGTCTGTATTGTTTGTCAGAAACCTTCTTTGGAAATCAGCCCCTTTATTGCTAAATTTCCATCCATAATGCTGTAGGTCTGTTGTTCAGGATATTTCATCTTGGCACATTGTGATTTAGTTATTAGTGTGAATTTTTAAACTTCAAATAGATAATCTTTGGAGTGCTAGAGGGATATTTCTGAGTTGTGTTGGACATTGTGTCTTTCTTATTCCTGTTGTTCACTGTAATCCGAATGTTGTGTTTTCTTCTGAGTAGTAAAATTAAAGAAATATATATATGGTCCTTTCCTTTATTAAAATCTACATGTCCCTGGGGCAGATTAGAAAATAGCTACCTATACTTGAATTTCACGGTTGAATCCGAGTATGCAACACATAGCTGTAACTTAGCCAAGTCTTTACTGTGTTCCTTTAACACTAAGACATGGCTTTTTTCTTTCAAGTCCAGAACTGTTGATAATGTGTTCGTGTAGGCAACACTACACTGATTAACAAGAGCGACATGAAATCATCGAAGTACCCCCTCCTCCTTACAGTATAACACTCAAGGTTCCATTTTTGACCAAATGCATAAATTCCTAATCAACATCACTCTGGTCAAAGTCACCCCCTTTACGCCTTCCCATTAACTTTGCATAAGATGAAGGTGACGCGCGGTTTTAACGCTAAGCTCTGCAGTAGATCACATGTTGGGTAATTAGAGGTTTTACTGCAAGTGCATTGTGTGGTTTTCAATCCTTTTAGAGACACCCGGCTTAAGATCATTATTTTGAACTTTTCAGACAGGAATGCCTTTTGGTTGGCCATTACTGACTTTTTAGTCACCTGTGGGAATATCTTTAGCATGACGCGTGAGGTATGCACACAAGGCCCATTAAGCCGCTGGTTAAAGTTGTTTAAGCGGCTGAGGAGGCACTGAGTCACAGACTCATTAGCTTGCGGCTGTCTGAACTATTTCCCACTGTTCTGTATAGTCCTGCTGCGCACGGCCGCCTGAAAAAGCAGTGAAATAAATGGCCTCGCGCGTTGGAGTTGTCGATCCCGCCAAGTCTGTGACGCTACAGGCCGCGGTCGGGCTTAAGGGCGCAGACCGTGGCACAGCACGTGCCGTGCTTTTTTCTTTGCTAACTCATAATTGTACAACCCCACGCCACCTTCCGACATATTGATTCCAGCCAGCACAACTCTTGCGGGCATTAGGAAACATTTGTGCAATTTTAAACTACTAATTAAATCTGCTAATTAGTGATTAGTATCTGCTTCTCTAATAATCTGAGAGCGAGATGCATTCAAAAATATACTAACGATTTTATTTTCCGCGATATTCGAAAGTCTTGTTCAGCGAAGAGATGGCGTGGCCTGCGCACCCTGGCAGTGTTCATTAATTTTGCTGTGTTTTTGATTTAGTGTTTTTGCTAATGTATGCGGAGAGTCTGAGGATATGAAAGTAACACCTGGCGAGCTCTGTGCGCGCGCTTCCCCGCTTCAGGCGAGGAGCCGGAGGGAGCGTGCAGCAGAACCGGCAGCATCATTATAAACAGGCTCAGGAGACTTGATGGCGAGGTTCAGTGGAAAGAGAAGAAAGAGCAAATGACACGCCACGACTGAATGCGTGTGCTTCTCTTTTTATGAAAACAAAAATTGCTTCGAGGATAAATAGATGTGTGAGAGGCTTGGCTGCGTGAAGCTACTTAATGTCGTATTTACGCTCTCGTTGCACTTTGAAACGGTATACATTCCTTCCCAAAACGATGATCCTAATTAGATAAAAAATGTACGCTCAGAGCTTTAGAATCTGCTGATATCGCCAAGATGTCAAAGACAGACACATTCCTCCCGCGTTGAACATGCCACCACGGGGCGTGAATTGAGCTTTACTTGACAAAAGAACAAAATGGGCGGCATTGTGTTCATCCTCTTCAGGGGAGGGCTAGGCTTTTCAGCGCCCCTGAGAGTTACACCACACTCCTTCGTGTAATTGCAATGGCGAAACGTGCATACTGACTTATTACGCGAAAGAGTACCATTAAATTAATGGAGGAGTGCATTTTACCAGTACTGGTCTCTTATGTTAATTTCCGGATGCTTGAATTTACTGTGTCATAGAAATATGCAGTGCAAAAGAAATGTCACCAGGTGACGGATAAAGAAAATTGAAGCAAACTCTTTGTTCCTGCTTCTGAGACAACAAAAATCAATAATGAAAGGTCAGAATATAAGGGGGTACTTTTTTCCAGTACAATGAAATAAAACAGTTACAAACATCATCTTATACTACAACACGCACCAGCAAAGCAAATAGGCCTGGCATTGGTTATAAGCCTTTTGGATTTTGTCGATGTTGTTCTGGTTTTGTTAAGGTTTTTGTAAAACTTCATTGTTGGGAGAGCTACCAGGCTTTCGAAAATGTAAAAAACTTTGCTAATACCCAAAATATTAATTTAATCTAAAAAAAAGTGCATACTGCCATAGTAATCAACGGGGCTGAAGCAAACTACTTTGTGTGTGGATGTCCTTAATGTGAAAGAGCAGAAGGCTGTCACTTGTAGCAAAGTTAGACAATAGCTAAACGGGGCTGACCCATTTCACCAAGCTCTATGCCAGAGGTCTTCAAACTTTTTTAGGCTGAGCCCCCCATCTAAACTTTTTTAGACGTCAAGCCCCCCACCCCCCACACCCCCTCCTCCCATCACCACTTGGCAACAAATTCTGGAAGCTGGTCCTCTGCCTCATCTCTAACCATTCCCACCTACAGAGTCCAGCTTGTATATCTACAACCTATATATACCTATAAACCTACAGAGTCCAGGTTGTATATCTACAACCTATATATACCTATAAACCTACAGAGTCCAGGTTGTATATATAGGTTGTATATTACCATATGAAGCCAACAGGCCCCTAAGATCGGACAAACTACACTTGGCTTTTGTACCCAGGATCAGAAGAACTAGAAGCGGAGGTCGCCTTTTTTTTCTTATAATGCCGCCAAGCTTTGGAACTCTCTCCCTCTCCAGTTACGGAAAGAAACCAATCATTTGACCTTTCGGAAGCTGCTGAAAACCTGGCTCCTCCCCAGATAAGCTGCTTCTGCCTCTTCCTACTTCTAGCGCTGGGATGCCCACGGGTAGCCATGCGCTCTATAAATGCCACTTCTATTCTATTCTATTCTATGGCAAATAATATTAAAGTAAGAGTGTTTAGTAAGCCGGCGTTTTTTTACTGCCTGAGGTTAGGTGACAGATGCTTATTACAAACTTCAAATGAAAAGTCTTCAAGAAAAATTGTGCACAAAAAATGACAATGGTGCTTTCTTTTTCACATAAAACACAACATTTTACAGAGATTAATAAAAACAATTTCAAAACTAATGTCACAGGTGTGCCTGTTTTTCTCCAAAGAGTTAGTCAATGCGTCGATGGATTCTTGCTACTGCAATCCTGAGTTTGTGCTCCACTTCCAGGAGCTTATTTACAAGCCCCTTGCGCCGCCAGTGCATCACTTTTTGTGACGCACAGGTGTCCCATTTTGCTGCTCTATATTTACAAGGATGGGAAAAGCCACCCTGCGTGGCTTTTCCTGTCCTTGTAAATATGGCCCCTTTAAGCGCAGCACTTTTGTTAAAGGGGAGTTCCATGGGTGTTGCTGTGGGTGTTCCCAGGCAACACTCATGAAACCTGACACATTTCCAGATTTACCCGTAAACCTGGAAATGCGCCTGAATGCCACTTCTCCGCACGAGAGCCGTAGGCAGGTGCAGTGAGGAGTAATGTATTCATTTCTCCTGTTTTTTTATTTTTTCTATGCATGCTGCCTTCTGCAGAACACATAGAATGAGGAAATCACATCACCATTAAAAAAGGACGGTTTCAAGATCTATGTGTGCTAATACAGCACACTTAGAAGTTGGAAGACGTGTTTTCAGATTGCATATGTGCAGGAAGGGTCTCCTTCCTGCACATATACAATCATCCCTGTGACGCAGGCATCGTTGTACCATGGTACAAGGGTGCCTGCATCGGCACATGGCAGTAAATTGTGCGCCAGCGCAGGGGAGAGCAAAGGGATCCACCATATCCTTGTAGATACGACAAGTGCAGCAGTGTGGCGCATCCAAAGGGCTTGTGGTTGCCGCGCTGCAGCACTTCTTTGTAAATGAGAACCCCAATTTTGAGTAGTACTTAGAAACTGGAGTGCTCACAAAAATGTTTAATATCTTTTTTTCAAATTTTGTATTGCACAATCATGACCCAAAGGTATTGGCATTCTTTTCAGAAACATCTTCCACATCACACAAGCACATATCCATTTTTTGTAAGCACGGGGAGATTAAGTGATATGCCCAGAATCACAGGATGTTGAGCAGAAGCTGAGAATTGAACTTGGATTCCCAGCTCCAAAGTCAACAGCTCTGGCAGTTGCGCCACATTATTGCCCCTAGATAATATATCAGGAAAAAGGGTCCCGCAAAACATGCTTTCTGACAAAATTGAAAAATCTGTGATTATGTGGAGTATGGCCAGGTGGCACCAGTAGGAGGCCAGCCACTGTTTCTCAAGAAGGCCTGTGGGACATTTACATCAGACACATATGCGATATAAGTGATTCAAGAGAATATATGCCTTTCTTCTCTAGCAGCATCAAGAGCCATTCAGTTGTTCACATAGTTGGCTTATAAAGAAGGTAGCCTTCCAAAGATTCAGAAACAGCTGCATAGGAAAGCATTTATATTTGCCATACGAGAGACAGATGGCATATTTCATGATGTTTGCTATTTTAGGCATGTGGTCTCAACCATGGTAACCTCGAGGGGAAAGGCTTCAAAAGCGAGGCGAAGGTCAGCAACCCGATATGAAATTCAGCAATCAGGAGGCGAAAGGCAGCAGTGATGGCGCGCTGCTTTATCAACAAAGTTAAGGTATTTTGCAGCTTTATGAATGCAAAATTCGGGGCACTTCCTGGCATCTGTACTGCTGTTCTTTTCTATGGAGGAACGTCGGTGTCGTCGTCAGTGCTGCAGGAACCATATGCTGATTGGCTGTTCTAATTGCTCCAATCAGAGAGAGCCCTAACTCGACAGGGGGGTCTGCAACACAGGCAGGAAACGTACTTCCAACGTGGGAAGCAACAATGGAAGGTGAAATGGTCGAGTGAAGTGCGCGCCCACCCTGAGGTAATGCTGCGCCCCCCCCTGGGGGGCGCGCCCCATACTTTGAAGACCTATGCTCTATGCTGTAGTGAGCAGAAGAAAAATATGAACAACAAACCAGTGGATGAAGAGGGTGGTCTGAAATCCCTAGTCAGTAAATATACGGCATTTGTTTTAACTAATGTCAAAAGGACATGGGTTACATGAGGCCAAAAATTTGAGTTGTTTAAAAAAAATTCCAACTAATGGCAATGGAAACATTACTACATCACTCAATCTGTTAGACTCTGAGCCATTTTGGTTTCCTTTCAATAGTTATTTTCATATTTAGGACTTCACTAAAACAGAGCTCTCAAATGTCCCAGTTCCTTACATGAGTAGCTCACTCAGTCTAGGATTTTTCCCTTACATTTTGTGACTTGAGTCCCATGCATCTCATTATACATTTAGGACTAAAAGTATTGAATGTAAGTACATAAGTAAAAACGTTCCACTAACACTAACTACATCACTTGTTGTTACAAAATAAAAACAATATACAGTTGTTAAAGCAGAGCAAATTGATTATACTATTTGGGATAAAAGCTCAGTTAAAGAATGTCTTATATCCACTATGCTTTCTGTGTGTGGACACTACCCTACATCTCTTCTAATGAATATACCTCTGTAAAAGAACTGTCATTAAAATTAAATGTGACTCTAATACACTATTGTGCATTAGGAAGTTAGCCATTTGGCAAGTTCCAAAAATCCTAGAATGGGATGCCTGTTTATTGGAGATCAGGAGAGATAGGAACGTGTCACATCCCTGCAAATATGTTTCCACTGGATTCCAGTCTGGGTGGAAAATATAATGAAAGTGCAATGCCTGACTTATGCATGACTCACTAAAATGATTCTTCTTTGACTCACACAGACACTTTAGGCCTAACTTATTTGATCATCTATCTCCAACTACAAGTGTATTGGTGGTTGTAGGAAGCATTTTTCCATAAACAAAATCAGGAGCCCAAGGGCAAACAGGGGTTACTGGGCCACAATTGTGGTAGTTGAGTCTGTTAACCTCTGATGTTCTGAGGGTGACCTACTAGCGATTTATGGATATAAGTTTACTTGGCGAGACATCAGTAGATTTACCTATGCCCTGAAGAAGCCCATGTCTGGGCGAAACGTGTTGGCTGTCTATTTCTGAAATCAAGCATACTTGAAATAAAGACTCACAAAGACTACCACGAAAATGCCTACTCATTGTGTTTCAATTTGTATATATTACTATTCTTACCTGTTTTTAGCATATATTGCCTCATATCCCCCTGTGTTTGTTCATTTTCATGGTCAAGTAGCAGCTGACCATTTGAGGCTGGCAATATCCAGAACCCATGTGACTCATCCAGGCAGTGCAGTCTTCTTTAGCCAGGCTGCCATCTCATTTCTGAAGAAAAACACTCTATTCTACTCACAACACATTGCTACCTAAATTAACATGTTATTGTGGGTAAGCTGATTGCTAAAGGGGGTCAAAAGGCAATGCCTCCCAATCATTCAAGTCACACACCTACTGTCCATGGATGTGACCATGAGAGTCAAATCAAATCAAATAACTTTATTCAGTCTATTTGAAACTAGGCCATAAAAGTACAATATAATACATTAGAATGCAAAGATATCAATATATGTTAAAACAATTCAAATAGATAGAATTATTACAATTAAAAATTACATAATGCATTGGCAGCTCTAAATTTCAGCAATCGTCAAAATTAAAATAGTTTGATAATGTTCAAAAGTATGAATTCAAGACCCTTCTACACAAGTCGACTTGTAGACCATGACAGTCTGTTCTTGAGTTATGATTTCTATTGTGCCTCTCTTCCTATTGGAGAGGCTAACTGCAGTTTGGGATCAGTATACAGAAAGTGCCCATCATGCACAGGTAACAAGAGTACAGTTTAACTTGTAATGGATGTACAGGTTACCTCCATTGCAGGAATACAGCACCTCTGTGGATTTTAGTTGGTGGTTTTTGTCAGCAACTGGGGCCTGTCTTCTCCCAGTCACCTATGCGGTCATAGAGAGTGGTTGAGTTTGGGCCGGGAGAGGTTGCTGCCCTGTAATAGTTCACACAGGCCTATATACCCCCTGCCCAAACTAGAAAGGTGCCTACTCCGAAGCCACTAGCAGAGAGGAGCTCCACAGACAGGTGAGGTGGAAGCCTGCTAGGGGGTTAAAGTTGTCCCCTGACGCATGCGATTCAGGATCCAATGGTCACAGTGACAAAGGCATAGGTGGCACACACAACCTTGATAATAGAGGCAACCCACTGTGCTGTTTGTAAGTTATCAAGAGTGTCACGCCTTGGGGAGCTATGCAGGACCTGTAATTTTATGGGAGAGTCCCAGACAAGCAGAAGTTCCCACTCTTAGTTTCAGTCAGCTTCAGTCTGCACTGACAACTCTGCCCAAAAAAACTTGCCCAGGGAGGAGGGCCAAGACCATCTCAAAACACAGCTGGTATTAGCTGGAGACTTTTACAAAGCGATCCGGGCTGCAGGGGCTCATAACAAGTTCTTTCAGTGTCAGGTCCCTTCTCGCCTTCACAATGCAATTATTGCTTTAATTAGATTGGCTCAGTCCTCCCATGTCATCTTCTCATATTCCATGCAGCTGAACTGGGCTCTCCTGTAGGCAGTCTCCCTCTGTGGAGGCATCTCCAGCACTCCTCTCTCATCAGCAAGGGCGTGATCCTACTCTTAAGGCATCAGTGAGTGCTGCAGGATCTATCATAAGCATTACTTTTGGATCGCTGAAGTTTCTCTAATATCCTGCAAGGGTGTTACCTGTGCAACAGTCAGATAATAGTGCTGGAACATTGTGTTGGGGTGTTAGCCTCATACAGATACATTATATTTCCAGATAGATGTTTTGGATTTTACAGGCACAGTTCTGATGCTGGTGTAGTCATTTATGCCATCTTGATAATTCCTTCCCTACTGGCAAAGCTAGTGTCAGTAGGAAGTGGAGGTGGAACTGGGAGTATCCAGTCAGCGAAACCTAAAACATAGGCATAAAGGGGGAAGATGTCATAATATCCTACCAGCAGCTGAGCTGAAAGAGGTAATACTTCTTAGAGAGAAAAAGAGGAAAGCATAGGTAAATACTATCCCTGCACTTCAGAAGGGATAGCTGTCTCCTGTTCTCCAACACCACAGAGACTGATATACTTTAACGTTCTCAGGAATGCTGTGGATGAGCTGAGTAATGCACACTTCATTCTCCTTCTTGTAAACCTTCCACAGGTATGCAATCCAAAATGGATTCTTGTGTGCCCTCAGTAAACGTTAGCACATATACTGCATGCTCATCCGGCCAAACACATACAACATGATTATGCATGCAGCACCCAGGCACAACTGGATGAAGGAGCAGCATTCTGTAGGGGGCTGGTAGACCAATTCAAATAGGAGAGATCAGCAGACAATTCTACCAGCATAGACAATGGGTCATAATACCTATGCTGCCACCACAGGATATCACTGTCACCACTTTTAATCTTGTGAGCTGACCGTAGTCAATCTCAAAAAGATTGAGACCAAAGAGGCCAAAGAGGCTAACTCTGAGAGGCATAGAATTTTACAGTGGGACCTCAGCATACAGGCATATTTGGCATGTGCACTTAGGACCAAAAAGTCTCCAATCACCTGATACATGCTACTTTTGCTAACCCTGGGCAAAGAGGCGCTCTCTCCCAGAGACTTTATTTTATCCTAGTTTATTTCATAGCCAAAGTGTAATCTCTACTGACTCTGTTCAATAGACGTTTGGTCTCATCATAATGAATATTATGCTCAATTTCTAACGTAACGTGTATTCATAAGTTCACTGAGAAGGGTATCTTAGTAATGAATAACAGATGCCAACTTAGGGCAAACAAAGCAAACACAAGGAGATGATGGACGGATCGCTGAAACTTTTCAGACACTCACCCCCAGTCACATATCTGGATTGAATCCATCATCATTCTTTAGCTCACTTCGCCACCCTAGTTCAGCCACAGCTATATGCAAATCAGTCTTGACCTTGTGCTTAATCGGAACACTCCAGCCCGCACTGCCAAGCCATGTGTTTCCTGGATCTGTCTAGAAGAATTTGGTACATTTCGGTATCAGGGATCCCAGATGTGTCCTTTGATACTTTGTTCACACGCACTGCTTATTCCTTAGTTTTCATTTCATGTGTAAACTATACATTCACTGAGACTTATTCATGTAAAATAAAATTAAGTGAACACACTTGCCACCTAGCCAATCTTGCCAATGAGGGATGCCCTATTTACCAGCCCATGGTGGTTGATCTGGTGCAAAACATAAGTTTCTGAATCCCTTACCAAAGAAGAAATGTCTAGTAGATTGTATTTGGAAAACTGTGTAACAGAGGTTGCTGGAAAGTTTAAGTGGTGTGTGAAATTTTGATTCAGCATCTACAATAGTAATTGTTTACCACAACACTAGAATGTTTAACTGCAACATTTCACATATTTCATGGAAATCTCGATAGAGGATAGGCAGAAAGAGGCATCCATGGAAATAATGACCTTTCAAAATATGTAGTTTTAGACCTATGGTGTATTTTAGTCCACCTGTGAAAGGCTCAAATTAATTGTACAAATCATGTCCCACACATAATGACACGCTTTGCACATGTGCCCTCTCTGCTACATTTCGAAAGGTGACAAGCACCCTTCATTTTCCGTTTTGTGGCCATTTACTTTACTTGAGAAAATGTATCATTTAACAGCAGCAACATTTTCACATGGCAGACTGGGAACCCAAAGCAGCCCTGACAAATTTGTCAGACCAGCATGGTTTGCAAGTGTGAAGCGCTGCTGCGTTTGTTACTGGGGGCCGATATTGCAGCGCTGATGCAAACCCAGCCCCCAGTAACAAAACCAACCCCCCCTCCCCTCTGTAAAACTTGCCCCACCTTTCCAGCATCCCGGGGAAACGCCTGATGCTTGCTACTGCCAGTCCAGCCCTGCATTCTCATCAGAAATATTTTAAATTGTATCAATGGTGGCGCATATATCAATATTGATTAAATGGTAAAAATGGGTCATAATAATAGTAGTTGTATGGATTAATTGCCCCAGTTGTGAGGTTGAGGATTGTAAAAAAAATAACTGAGACCGTGACATATAACTAACTAAATCCTTCTACAGGCAAGAACTTGTCATAAAATAATTACAGTAGGATAGGGTATGGTGTTAACACTGGCAGGTATTATGCTTATTTACAGCAAGGCTGGGAGTAATCACCTCTTATTCCAAGTTGCAAAAGTGACTTTCAATGCTGTTTTGAATTCTTGTAGGAATTAAGTTGTCTGAATGTGTAGTTGTTGGGAGTTCCAAAACAGAGACTCTAGAAGGTGGAATAATCAGAACTTGGAAGCGCTGCACAGTGATCCAGGCACGGCAAACATTTTTAGGAAGGTGACTCATAGATGTTGAGTTGGTGTGTATCGGGTTAGGATGTCAGATGTAGATCGGAACAAGGCTATATCCTACACTCCTAACAATGGCTAAGAAGTTGTATAAAGCATGGTTTTGTGTGGTGAAGCACATCGCTTTGTGGTGGTATGCCGAGGTAAGAGTATGTTTAGGTATATTATACAGAGTTCAGGTTGCAAACTTTATGAAACTGTCTTGTGGGACACAAATGAGAATTAGGGGAGGGCAACTGGAAGCCTATTCTAATAGTCCCATCTGCTTAACACTAATGAGTTAATTATTGTTTGACTGAGCTAAATGCTTATTTGTTTGAATTTCAGTAAGTTCAGGAACTGAACATGTGTTGCATTAGCTGTGTTGGTTATAAAGGCTTCAATTTTCATTGAAGAGTCAGTGAGATGGATGATGCTGAACATGGAACACATAAGACCTTTGTTTTAGAGGAGTTTATTATAAGTGACCTCAATTCCAGTCAATACTTTATTGCAGCGAGGCAGTTCATGAAACATGACTGGATTTGGGGTGTAAACATTGGAGACGAGAGAATTTGAGTGTAGTATGGACATGGTCGGACTAGCCTATAGGGCAATCAGGCAGTTCCCGATGGTCTGACAGGTTAGTGAGCCTATTTGTGGGCCTATTTTTTGGTCTGTAGGGCAGGTTTTTACTGTTAACTTTCCTGATATAGAAACAAACATTGTCTGTAGCAAGATCAAACCCATGCAGTCTTCCATACCTTGCAAACTATTTATACAGGGTGGCTTTACAAATTCAAAATTGCCCCAGTTTGCAACCATGGGCCACTTTTGTAGCTTTCCATTTCGCTAATGGGGGCCACATTTGTTGTGGTACCCGGGCTTATTTTCTCTCTCAGTCGGACCATGAAGAGGTCAGATGTGGAGAGTAACAAGAGGAATTGGATAAGGACTGGCCCTTGGGAGACATCTACTGGTGAGAATGAGGACTCAAAGAGGTGTGAGATGAAACAGTTGTGTGGCAGGCCAGTTACATCCAATGAAACTAGAAAATGAGAGGGAGAGTATGGCTGAATAAATCGACGATTCCTATCATATTGTGTGCCATCGAAATGTGTTATCAGTAGTTGTTTCATTTAACGGCATTAAACTTGTCATTCAAAAACATATGTTGTCTGTAATTTGTTTGTTTGTGTCTGTAGATTTCTCCAACTTTTGACCGCAACAAGCCATGCTCTGTTATGAGATGTCATCTTGTTAACATTTGCTCCTTTACTGCTTTTTCTATTATGATTTATTTTGTTTGAGCCATTTCCCCTCTGCAGACACTCTATCTTTGTACTGTGTGCCCTATGATGAATACGAGATTCAATCATACGCTTCAATGGCAATTGACTTATCTTCTTTCAACAAAACTCCAGTATTTATAGACAAATCTGCCAATTTTGCATGAGCAGTTCTGAATCAAATAAATTGGATGGATGCACATTTTATATCAGCATTTGTAATGACGTTTTATTCAATCTTACCATGCCATCTCTACTCTGGTCAGTGTCAGTCATCTTTTAAATCTTCTTAAGCCCTCATTATGAGTTAAGGACAAAATTCAGATCCCTGAGCAAACACAGGTTTTCCCAGGGATCAGAATTATGGGAAAATGATCACACCCTTGCAGTTTTCCACTGAGAAATTCCTGCAGGGTGAACCTGTCCAAATTTCTCAGAGAAAAAGGCCCAGAAAAAAGGCAAAACATGCAGAATTTGGTGAGTTAAATGCAATACAGCATGTTACACCTTATTTTCCTGTTGAAAACTCGAACTAGGAGGCATTTACCCTGGGGTAATTTTATTTACCAAGTGTGGTAAATACCCCACCATATTTAAAGAAACTTGGGGTCATTAGTCTGAGTAATTATCGTTGCAAAATTATGTCAGCACTGGTGAGATCAGTCTCAGTTGGAAATGCTGGTGTAACATTGAACCAATACTGGTGCAGTTTATGAAATCTGATGCATTTACTTTTGATTCGGGGCTTATAGATGTTTACCACTAGGAGGTCTGTCCTGCTCAGACAATCCACCTCAGGAATTCACCCTCACAGACGCAATTCAGGATGGACCTCAAGACTTGTCTCTTTGAATGAACTCAGCACTTAGTCTGATCCGCTGCACCCCCTCCCCCTCCGCAGCGCCTTGAGATCCTCACGGGTGAGCAGCCACGCTTTACAAACCCTGGTTGATTGATTAATTGATTGATTGGGTTGGGCAGAGGCCTGCCATGTATCCCCCCCCCTTCCTAGAGTTACGGATAGCAGAAACATCAGTGGGGGCATCAGTAACTCCTGGGGAGAGATTAAAAATAATTTCTGTTACTGGATCTTGGGGAACAACACATGGCTAAAGTCTTTGGATAATGTACTCTAATTATTAATCTTCATCAAGTCAGTAGCTCCCCTTACTGACCAAATCAAGATTACTAGGCCCCTCAGAATAACGACCAAAGGGCCATATGTATGAACACATTTTCTCATAGACACAAAATGGGTAAAACCCTTTGATACATCTCTCTCTAAAATCTTAACAAACCAGCTTCCTCCTCGTCTGAATGCACATAGCGGGTGTACTCCTAATATTGTGAACAAAAAGCCCCTCTCACCCACCTTCACGGCCAAAGAGACAACAAATGATTCCAACGAGACATTTTGAATCAGGTCAGTCCCATTCCAACCTTGGCATCCAGCCTTGCTATCACTGGGATGTGCTTTTCAAGGCTGGAATTAGAATTAAAGCAGAGCTGGCTGCCTTGTCCAGTCCTATGTGCGACTGTGAGTCGTTCTACATTTTTCTAAATAAAGTGAGTAAATAAATCCTTACATTTCAGGCTACTTTGGCTCTGAAAAAGATGCAAAGACATTAACTTGAGCGCACAGGCACAGAGGAACAATGTTCTTCACCGGTCCATTGAGCCAGTGTGATGGCTGATTAATATGGGACTAAACGCTATTTGGAGCACTGCAGGAAGGAAACACGAGCTGACTGAAGATGGCAGTTTGCATTAAGAATGTATAGCGTGGTATGATTGTATTACTATTTATTTACAGCCAGATATTCACAAAAAATAAAACGAAAAATTACATGGTCGAATGTATTTCAGCTTAGCCATATTCCCATCACTTGATGATTTTCACAATGTTTTTTTCGTCTGACAAGAAAACCCCATCTGCTTAAATTTAAAATGCTGCGATAAAACTAAGTTAATGAGTTCTGAAATTGGAAAACAATCTGTTTGATTGATAATTTTAATAAATATCATTATGTACCCTGATGAGAACATTCAAGAAAAAAAGTAATTACTTCCCACCGAGTTCAGATAAGTGAAACTACTGTAAAGTCAACATTCAACATGTGACTAAAGCACCCTAATGAAGGAGCTTAAGAAATGGAATGTTTGTAATAAATCCTGGCTCAATCATGGTGAAAGAAACTAGTGGAGATAACTGCGTGGTGTATATCTGTACTGAGTGAAAATTATTCTCTTCTACAGTGGTGGTTACTCCATAAGGGCGTAGAAGCGTTAAACACCCCCCCCCCACCCTAGCCCCTCCCCTGCTCGAGCGCAGAAAAAGTGAAATATAAAATCGTGGTAGAATGATTTTATTAATATTTTATTTCTTACTCTACAGCCTTAGCCATGTAAGGGCGGGCGGGACCAAAGGGCCATTTCTGATGACTGATTGGCAGGGAGGAGTGGTGGCAACATCAGTCTGAATTGTGCTTGTTGGATTGGCCGACTGTCTTGCGACGGCCAGCCTGGCATGCGCAATTCACACCTTTCCATCCCGAGTTGTCTTAGATAGTTGGGTGGAGAGCAGGCACAGAGTAGTGACTGGGGAGCATCAAGCCAGCCATCTCTAACCTAGCCGTATGCTTCTCTCATGCTGCATAACAATATTAACAGCATGAAAGCAGAGTATCGATTGGCTAAGGGAGTCGGCTGTGGGAGTGGACCTCGCTCAGAGCCATGAACTGGGAACATCGAAGACGTGCTGCACCTAATAGGTAAGTCCATAATCTTGTGTTTGCTTTGTTCACCCTAATTTGGCAGGGTCTGTCCAGACGTGGGTACCTTATTCACTTTGTCACTGGATTCAAGCCAGCCTGGCTATTGAGAGGTGTTACCCCAAAACCGGTCCCAGGATGCTTGTTATCAGTCCAGGGAAGACCTGGCTTGCACAGTTTGGCTGGTTTTCCCACAAGGAGTAGGGTCAAGACTGATTTGCATGTGGCTCGGTCTGAACAGGGGTGGCGAAGTGAGCTAAAGAACAATGATGGATTCAACCCAGATCTGTGACCGGGGGTGTTTGAAAAGTTTCAGTGCCCTGTCCATCATTTCCTTGTGTTTGCTAATAGATAAGTAAACATTTTTCTTAAAATTATAATAAAACATCAATGTAATGCATGCCATGTCAGCAATTTAGTACTATATTTCATACTTTTTTTTCTTCATCTTGGCTGTCAGGTGTTTCCAGCATTCTGTTCCATCGAGGGCTATTATTTCCCTTATAGGGAACAGGGTCTGGCATAACAGCCAGAGCTGCCAACTTTGAAGCTGGGGAGGGAGGTTGTTCAAGTCTCGGTGCCAGCTCAACAACCTGTGATTCTTGACAAATTACTTAATCTCCTTGTGCCTATAAAAATGAAGGTGAACCTGTGTAATATAACTGGTGCACTATTTAACCACTAATACCTTTGGGTCGAGTTCATGCAGTGACTATATTAAAAACAAGCATTTACAATGCAATAGGTCTCGGGCTAATTAAGTTTGAGCTATTGGCATTGCTAAATATTGCAACAACAACTGCAACAACAGTCTATAAATTGTAGGCCAAAAAAATGTGTATTTATTTTTGTAGCAATGGTGGCATGCTGCGCTTTAGATGAATATGTTTAAAAGTAAAGTGCGCCATACTGCGATTCCTACAATAGTTAATTAGGGATACGTTAACAAATGATGTGTGCACTGATGGCTGGTGGTGTGTGTGCCTGTAGAAATTGTGCACTGATAGCTGGTAGTGTGTGTGTGCCTGGTGAAAGCGTGCACTGACATCTGGTGGTGTGTGCCTGATGGAAGCGTGCACTGACGTGCGGTGGTGTTTGTGCCCGGTGAAAGCGTGCACTGACGGCTGGTGGTGTTTGTGCCCGGTGAAAGCGTGCACTGACAACTGCTGGTGTGTATGTCTGGTGATAGCGTGCAGTGACGGATTGTGGTGTGTGCCTGGTGAAAGTGTGCACTGACGGCTGGAGGAGTGTGCCTGCCTAAAACGTGCACCGCCTACAGCACCACTCAACCCCCAACGCCTACATCACCACTCAATCCCCACCGCGTACAGCACCACTCAACTCACAACGCCTACATCACCACTCAACCCGCAATGCCTACAGCGCCACTCAATCTCCACCTCATGCAGCACCACTCAACCCAAAACGTCTACATCACCACTCAACCCGCAATGCCTACATCACCACTCAACCCGCAACGCATACAGCACCACTCAATCCCCACTGCGTACAGCACCACTCAATCCCCACCGCGTACAGCACCACTCAACCCACAACGCCTACAGCACCACTCAATCCCCACCGCGTACAGCACCACTCAACCCGCAACGCCTACATCACCACTCAACCTGCAACGCCTACATCACCACGCAACCTGCAATGCCTACAGCACCACTCAATCCTCACCGCGTACAGCACCACTCAACCCACAACGCCTAAAGCACCACTCAATCCCAACCGCGTACAGCACCACTCAACCCGGAATGCCTACATCACCACAAAACCCATAACGCCTACATCACCACTCAACCCGCAATGCCTACATCACCACTCAACCCGCAACGCGTACAGCACCACTCAATCCCCACCGCGTACAGCACCACTCAATCCCCACCGCGTACAGCACCACTCAACCCACAACACCTAAAGCACCACTCAATCCCCACCGCGTACAGCACCACTCAACCCACAACGCGTACAGCACCACCCAATCCCCATCGCGTACAGCACCACTCAACCCACAACGCCTACATCACCACTCAATCCGCAACACCTACATCACCACTCAACCTGCAATGCCTACAGCACAACTCAATCCTCACCGCGTGCAGCACCACTCAACCCACAAAACCTACAGCACCACTCAATCCCAACCGCGTACAGCACCACCCAACCCGGAACGCCTACATCACCACACAACCCTTAACGCCTACATCACCACTCAACCCGCAATGCCTATATCACCACTCAACCTGCAACACGTACAGCACCACTCAATCCCCACCGTGTACAGCACCACTCAATCCCCACCGCATACAGCACCACTCGACCCACAACGCCTACAGCACCACTCAATCCCCACCGCATACAGCACCACTCAACCCGCAACGTCTACATCACCACTCAATCCCCACCGCGTACAGCACCACTCAACCTGCAATGCCTACAGCACCACTCAATCCTCACCGCGTACAGCGCCACTCAACCCACAACTCCTACAGCACCACTCAATCCCAACCACGTACAGCACCACACAACCCGGAACGCCTATATCACCACACAACCCATAACGCCTACATCACCACTCAACCTGCAACGCCTACAGCACCACTCAATCCCCAATGCATACAGCACCACTCAACCCGCAACGCCTACATCACCACTCTTCCTGCAACGCCTACATCACCACTCAACCCGCAACACCTACAGCACCACTCAATCCCCACTGCGTACAGCACCACTCAATCCCCACCACGTACAGCACCACTCAACCTGCAACGCCTACAGCACCACTCAATCTCCACTGCATACAGCACCACTCAAGTTGACATCCCACCTTTGTCTTTGAATGCACAGCAAATGAGACAAGATAAAAACTAAAATACACCTTTATTTCTCATTCATTTTCTGAATGAACAGAAAACCTGTTCTTTGTCAACCGGAACTCTTCAACTGACAGGCTCTAAAAACAGTACTCCTTGATAAAATCTGACTCGCCATAGCAGCCGATTTATCGATTTCTCGCGGGGTGTTACAGCAGGGTCAACTATTTGGCAAGCTTCTTTCACAAAACTAAGCAGTCCGTACCAGCATTTTGAGGCGAGCACTTTCACTTTTAACACTACCTGTCGGGATTTTAAATTACTAAACAAAGTGATTGTTGTAGTATCAAAGAATACTAATACAAATGAAGTATGAGTAGCAGGAAGATTTATTGTAATAATAAATCCTAGGTAAGAAAAGTGTGGCTCTCCCCTTGGCCAGTCCAACAGCAACTGCCAGGGAAGAGAACATAAGCACATAGCTAGAATGTAGAACATGGCAACACAGGAGTCTAAACTCAATAATGAAAATAGAAGATTACAACAGTGATGCTGGCTAAAAATTCAAGATTGGGTGACATAAATCAAATAAAGGAGAATTCTTCCTAACTGTGAAAGAATACATCTAAGTTGACTTTAGAGAACATCATTTCGATACCCTGCCTGCCATTACAGCATGGCAATTTAGCAGTAGAGGACTTGTCATCATCTTACAATATATAGAGCAGGAAGAACCAATCAATCAAAGGCAGACCCCTAGATGTGATGATGCCTTGCATCTCATGCTGATTTAGGGGTTGGATTCTGTTATTGCTTCAGCCAAATTGCAGAACCATGGGTGCGACGTCAAGAACTGCCGATGGGGTGCGATTTAGTGGATGGTACACCAGCCTAAACTCAAAGACCTCTGGAAGCGGTTTGTAGGGAGTGCAGACTTTGAGCACTGTGGTGTGCTGCTAATGCAGATCGACAGAAAATGAACGCTGAGCTTGTGTGCATAGTTCGGTTAGGGGAGTAAGATACGACAGCAGGTTCAGTGTGCAGTGTCTCAAAGTGCTTCTGATAGGTCCATAGTTGTGGAGACCAGGAGCTTCAGTGCTTACACACTGTCCGGGTTATATATACACAGAGAAAGGTGGAGAACCAGCATATGGAGAACAAGGGGAAAGTTAATAATATTTTGGAGGTATTAGGAAGAGATGTTAAATAAATGCTCTGTTCATTATAAAAGACAACAACTGCACCGGCAGCCTGATCCAAACCCTAATTATTAGGTTTAATGGTGTCCGGAAACGCCAGATTGGAACTCCCTTCAGGGCGCTCAGGTGAGGCCAGGAGAGAACGGAAAGTGAAGTGGGTGAGAATTATTGAGGGGTGGGGAGATGAGAGGCTGTGTGAGGAGAGCAAGTTGAGCAGAAGCAACACTGACCAGTGAAAGAAGGGTGATGGGGGGGTTGTTGCTGCCGAGTGTGAGATGTGGAGGGAGCGTCGGGGGGGGGTCGGTTGCGGGGAGCAGTGGGCCTTGGGAGGGACGAGGTGCTGTTGCATAGGGGAGAGGATGGGAGTGATGTGTGGGGCAGCCGGCGGGATTAGGATATTCATGTGACAGATTTGTTTTGTTTTTTAGGTATCAGCATTTTTTTTTACCTCTGACCTACCAAGTACAAAACCCGCAACATGTATAAGGAAAGAAAACCTAAATAACCTTTACTTGGGCCAACATTCAAAGTAAATGCTGTTTTCAGTCAATAATGTACTATGCAGCCAATGACTCATCTCTATAAACATATAATGAGTATATTATATGACCGAGAGCATGAGCAAAAGTATGGGTATGACAGCTGAGGAGGTTCATGCACATGCAGCATGGTCTATACTGCAGCGAGGGCAGCTGCACTGCAACTGGTGGCCCTGGCCTACGTGTCACTGCACTGTGGAAGACACACACATACGCACTTCTTATGTGTCAGTGAAGGCCACGAGTGGCTCCACACCCATTTATTTATCTCCTCTGGCCGTGCCCGGCCCTGGGAGGGACAGGTGTGGAACCTATTTATAGTAGAGCACAGGTGGCTCTCTACATAGTATGCATAAATAAGATGGGTGGTGATACACAAGGATATGATTTATGATTAATGTTTGGCAAGTAAATTCTTTCTGTAAAACTTTGGATGCAAAATAGTCAGCCTTGGAATAGATAGCAACTAGCACCCTAGACAAACCATGCACTTTGCACCACCAACCTTTTTCCATTTTATTTAGATTTTTCCTCGACACTGGAAATACACGTGAAGGGCTTGAGCTAGGCAATTAACTAGAATGCTTACATTTGCGGCAGGCGACCCCTTGGGGTGTTATTTTGAACTGTTGGCTGTTATTGTCAAACACTCCAGGCTAGTACAACTGCTGTGGTATGCCAACTTGAGTATCCTAGTAAAGCGGCCTCAACCACCTCCGTTCACACACACATATATATATATATATATATATATATATATATATATATATATATATATATATATATATATATATATGATCGAATCGTTGTTTTATTGTACAAATTCCGTTCTCACAATGTGTTTTCTTTTATCTACAAAATTCTGTCTACCGCCCTGTTTACATCTTTATGTATTGTGCAATTTCTCTTGTCAAACTGTTTATTTCTTGCACAATCAATGATGCCTCCCCCACCCTAAATACACATCGGCAGCAACTGGGGTTACGTACAGCAGCACAACTATCACCAGAGCAGCAGACACAGTGACAGTGGGCTCTGAGAGGCTCATTACACCCCAATTATAGCGGTTCTGGGGGACAGTTTTTCTTTTTGCAGTATGGTCCATGGCACAATTGCTACACCACTCGCTCCATAACACAGCAAACCAGGGACACCTTGAGGCATGGGTAGAACTGAATACCGTGTAATGTCCATGGGTAAACATAAGGTTGGACATGGGAAGTGTGGACGGAGTTGGCAGTCCTCATCTGTGTTGTCACATTATGTGCATCTACCCAATAAAGAGAGGCCAACCCCTCTCCGTGGGCCACTTGTCCTCATGGCAACTGCCCACAAACTAAGCTAGTCACCCACAGTCCACGTCAGTGCAGATTAACGCAGGTCATGGAGCCTAAAAGATCCAACACACATGCTCCTGACCCTCAGAGCAGGGTCTAGATTTGCATGACGCCTACACTCCCCCCTCTACCCCCACAAGTCAACACGCAAACTGAGCCAGTTCACAAAAAAGGGGTGTGTTGTCACAGTAGGGGGCTAGTAATGTATAAAAGCACATAACACAAAGAAAGACCCATCCACGCGCAGGCCGGATGTTCCTCTGTGTTTTTGGTTAAAAACTAAAAATTACAAATACACTACGGGCCATTAAGGATGCTGGTGGCTCAACAGATCCTGGGGTTGTTTAAATGCGATGTTGGTTGCAAAACGACAGCGCAGCGGAAAACATCCCACCTCCCACAACCCGATAATGGCAGTAAACCGGTATTTCCTCATACCTGTCTCTCGGTTCGATCCAGCTGGTAGTTTTGCTGGTGGGGTCGATGTAGTACACCTTCCCGTCAAAGTCCACGGCTTCCTCCCAACCCTCTGCCAAAGGCAGCTCCTTCCGCGGCATCTCCACCACTGGGCGATGTTCCCTATAAAGCTCCCAAAAAGTTACTCTTGGTCAAAAAATTATAAGTGGGGGAGATATAGGAGCTGACGCAGCCTCGGGGGCAGAGCTTGAGGAGCAGCATCAGCACCAGAGACCGTGCACCGGAGCGGCCCACAGCAGCAGACAAAGGCTGCAGCGGGATGGGCACGGCAGCGAGCAAAGCGGATATGTCGGGATGGCGGGCGCGCGCGCCACTGCCAGCACATGTCTTCAATTATAGCGGACGCGTCTGGCCGCGATAATTGAAGACATATGGGCTTTGGTGTGCGTAACAGACACCAATGGCCTATTGCGTGTTCTGTTTTAAAAATACACGGACACAACGCCCAATAAAAATGGACCTAGGAAATAACGCCCACGAGCTGTGTGGAATTTCCAGGTCCATTTTTAAAACCCCGAGAAAAGGACTCTGGCTGCGCGAACACTGCTGCGCAGTGTGTGCTAGGCCGAGACTTAATAACCTTCTTGTATATTGGATACTTTGAGCGCAATGGGGTTTTCATTTTTGACTCATACACTGTCAGAAACTCGCACTGCTTCCAATCTCAACTCCAAAGCTCTGAGTTGTGGTATGTTATATACAAAACACTTAACATTCTACAATTAAGAGCTTTGGTGTTAAGCCTAAAGACACTGCTGGTTTCTCACACTCCCTGTCAAAACATTAATTTTGCCCGCCCCACCATATTCATATGTAAGCAACCCCCACTGCTCTTCTAAGCAGAACGTCATCAATGAAACTGTGCAATTCATTACAGACTATTAAATCTGTCAGGATTGGTCCATCGTTATCTGCAGTTGGGCAATAAATGGGGAGGAGGTGTCACAAGAAGGTCAGTGGTACATTCCTCTTCTACATGCTATTAGTGACATTGCATCAACATTATCTTTGCTTACGGAATGCAATTCACAATAAAAAATACAAGCATTGAGAAAGTCAGTAGGTCGCACATTTAGGACCTATTGTCTTTGCCAGTGCTTTTTGGAGATGCAGTGCAGCATGGTTAAAGTACGAAAATTAAAAAGGAGGAAAAATGTAATCACTACTGCCACACCAATTCGTAGGTGGGCACCTATTTTGTTTTTTATATACCGATCCAGCATGGATCGGTAAATAAAAAAAAAAGTATAACAACAGCTTTTTTTTAAAATAAGTTTTTTGCAATCTCGGTTGACCTCTAGCTTAAATGTAGAATGATGCATGCATAGCCTGGACAGCAAGTATACCTTGTACAGAAAACACTTTCCATTAGACAGGCTGTGGGTGTGAGGAGGAAAGCGAATATTTGGTGCATGTGATGCAAAAGGAGCCACGTAAATGATGCATACCATAGGGAAAGAGAAGCAAGATCACAATCAAATTTTCAAAAACAAGGCATTGAAACCATTGTGGGAACTGAAGATGTTGCACATTTGTGAAAGGTAAAGTTATAGTTTAAGAAATGTTAGCAAGGTTTGTGAACAAAGTTGAATGGAGGCGATGGGTCTCCTCCAAAAAACCCTGTGAAAAACTGGCGAGTCTGTTTTTGAAATGGTAGAATAAAGACAAGCACTGGCAGAGCTACACAGGGGAGCTCAGGGGGAACAAGCAGGTGCCTCAGAAGTAGCATGAATGATGGCGGGGTGTAAATGCAAACATAGAGAAGCCTAGGGCAAGCCCAATAGAGATGGGGCAGGGAGCTGCACGAGGGAGAAGTTCATGAGGTAGACAGCTCGAAAACTCATGTACTCTTTGAGTGCTTAGATAAAAAAGTAGCTCCCTGACATCGAGCACAGCCACCAGGAAAACCCAGGGCCAGATTCATAATGAGCCTGTGCACTCCTGAGAAAGGCTCCGTAGTCGTGAGGGGATCTCTGCACTCATGGTGGGATCTCCTCTTTGCACTTTCTCATTGCTGAGATCCCACCACGAGTGCGGAGATCCGGTCACGGCGGCATTGCCTCCGCTACGAGTGCCAAGGCTCTTTGTGAATCAGTCTCATAGTAAAGAGCTAGTACTCCATAGGATGGACAAAGACAAGATTGAAAAGCTTGGTTACAAATAGGAAGAATGAAAATGAGAGTGACAAAAGACAAAGCCAATGGTTAGCAAGGGGAAAAATGCATTTCTAGGGTACGCACTACTTGATTTTGGCGACCAGCAGCTGGGGGACTTCATTGACAAGCATTCCCTGCTCTCCCAGGAGGGAGGAGAAGCCCTCTAGCCCTGCAGTCTCGCACTTAAAAGCGCTGAAGACCCCAGCACCGCGGGATGCACTCCTTGATTTTGGTGGCCAGCTGCTGGGGGACTTCATCGACCAGCATTCCCTGCTCTCCCAGGAGGGAGGAGTCTGAACTGCAGTCTCGCACTTAAAAGCACTAAAGACCCCCGCACTGCAGGACGTGCTGCTTGATTTTGGCATCCAGCAGCTGGGGGACTTCATCGAACAGCATTCCCTGCTCTCCCAGGAGGGAGGGGTAAGCCCTGTAGCCCTGCAGTCTCGTGCTTTAAAGCGCTAAAGACCCACGCACCGTGGGATGCACTCCTTGATTTTGGCAGCCAGCAGCTGGGGGACTTCATCGACCAGCATTCCCTGCTCTCCCAGGAGAGAGGAGTAAGCCCTGCAGCCCTGCAGTCTCGTGCTTAAAAGCGCTAAAGAACCCGCACCGTGGGACGCGCTCCTTGATTTTGGCGGCCAGCAGCTGGGGGACTTCATCGACCAGCATTCCCTGCTCTCCAAGGAGGGAGAGTGAGCCCTGCAGCCCTGCAGTCTCGAGCTTAAAAGTGCTAAAGACCCCTGCACCGCAGGACGCTCTCCTTGATTTTGGAAGGCAGCAGCTGGGGGACTTCTTCGACCAGCATTCCCTGATCTCCCTGGAGGGAGGAGTAAGCCCTGCATCCCTGCAGTCTCGCGCTTAAAAGGGCTAAAGGCAACCCCACACCGCGGGACGCACGCGGGACGTGCCCAGGCGAAGCTTGGGCCAATGGCGGGCCCGTCATCGCTCGGAGGAGGCTAGGCTAGGCCACCCCTCTTGATCCGCTGTTTTTAATTCACTCAAGTGGGACCCTGCTGGATATGAGGACTTTGGGCACTACAAACTGTGAGTTCTAGATGCATTGAGGAAGATAACTTTCCCTATTTTACACACTACATTCCTTTCTTGCTGCTGTTGTATGATCAGTCTTGTTGCTTTAATACTTATATTTATTATTAGTGTTCTCATTCATCAGCATCTGGTGTTTCTTGGGTGGGGGAGTGGAAGTCCCAGTCCCCCTGACTTGCAAGTCCATCTCTGATATGGGGAAAAGAAAAGCCACTGAGAGGGAGAACATGAAAGGGGGGAAGTTGGAACGGGGTCGTAGGAAGGTCAGTAAAGCCAAAATGGCGCATAAGTCAGCTGTTAAAAATTGTGTTGTTGATTGTATTGATGACTTACTGGCTGATTGTCATGATATTTTGGCCTCACCCATAACCTCCTGTGCCCCTTCAACTCCACCTAGAATAGCTAGTCAGCCCGCTATTATAGAACCAGCAATTCTATCTGACATGGATTCTAATCATGTCAGTAAAACTACGCGAATTTCGTCTATCTTTACCAGGCGCACTACACCAAGTACTTAAACACCTAGTTATAATAATAACAAGCAAAGCATTATAGGAGAGATTGATGGGGAATTTGGGACTCTCCCACAGTCTACTCGAGGGGTAGACAGTAGTGCAGGAAATTAAAGAAGTGACTGCATTATCACCACTACTATTCCTCTATCAAACCGATACTCACCACTTCAGGAACAGCCAGAACAAATCCTGGGAAAGCGGGTAGAGTCACTGGGATGTGAAGGACTGGGCTAATTTAAGGCCCAGCGGTGCCAGGGGACAACACCTAAAACCTTCGTGAATATACCTGTTCCGGCGTACAAATCACAGAGACACGGGACACTTCCTTCGGCGTCAAAAATCAGCATTTATTTACTGCAGGGATACAGAAATCGCTAGAAGTACAACAGAGTGAAGGTTCTGAGAGTCTGCTTCGAATTGCAAAAGCGGATCGCTCCTTTTATACACATTTTCGTCATTGCACAACATAACAAACAAAAGGTTACAGCTCAGTTCCCACAGTAAACTTCAAAAGGATCACATTCATGTTTTCAGAAGCCCGGAACATAATTACAGATACATGTCGGTTCCCAACTGTAAAAGCACGCTATCCCACCATTAAGCACATTCCATTCTAGTCGTAAATGAGCTAAGAGAAGGGACAAGAACAGGTGTAAGGGAAACAAAGACAGACAACAGATTGAAAAGAGTGTGGGGGCAATATCGGAAGCGTGATCACAGGATCAAAGGATTTGAGCCTAACGTATGCAAGGCTGAAACAATAGACCGGCACGGCAAGATGAGCCTTGAGCGGAGCCATCTGCCTTTGCCGTGTCATTCCCCTCGTCATAAGGGCACACTCAAAGGAATATGCATCTTCCGCAAGAGCTTGGGAATCCCAGGGTCACGAAGCGGACATTGTCCGTTCGCCGGCTACGTGAGGGCAAGAAACAAAATGGATGCCGTATCTAAAATGGAACCCGAGGGTCCAGATGGAGAAACCCGTAAATAAGACGAACCCTTCCAAGTAGTGTAGCGAAAACGCGTACACCTACTAATCTCGTCATTTGCGGTTCGTAGATACTAAACTCGTCCATATCCGAACAAGCCCAAAACATCGTTACGATTCTCACGGAACCTCAGACGCTCCTTTTGCCCTCATGTAGGCAAGCACTAGTCGATATCAGAATCAATATCGATATTCATCAGATCGTTTAGATGTTGCTGGAACATTATTCTATCCATCAATGTCTCTCTGGTAACAGATGGCCTTCTTATACACGTTGTAGCACAAAGGCTACATAAGGCTGGACCACACTGCACACAAAGACAACACGTGAACAGAAACATCACAACAACCCCTACAATCATCAGAATCTTCCAACCCCAAGTCGACATCAGACCCCAAAACCATCCTAGAAGCGTCCAATCACCTTCGTCCACGTGTATGGACTCGGAGATTTTATGCAACTTCGAGATGGCTTGATAAACAGTTGGAGCATTATCAGGTATGAAAATACATCAGCTCAAATGGATCACCTTGCACACACCACCTCTATCTGCGAGTACAACGTCTAGAACCATACGGTTCTGCAACGTCATAAGTCTATCCGCTTGAAGCTCTGCTGTCAGGTTACCAAGAGCACTTGCAGTTATGTTAGCAGTCGATTCTACCACACGAGTCAACTGTCTCGGGTTCCTACTATTGACCACAGGTTCCCAAAACGGTAGGAAACCCTTAAAGAAGTCTCCTGCCTCTTGACCGGCGGTGTCCTCTTTGCTAATAACGCCTCTCACAACTCTGGTCTTGTGATAGTCTGAGGCAACTGTGAAAGTCGGTGGTAAAAGATTCGCGATATAACAGGTGCCCGAGAAGTCACGAGCAAACCACGTATAAGCGCGATCATAACACACAAAATAGGTACCCTTGGCAGTCAGAAATACAGGGGAAGAGAGCATCGGTAAAACATATGTCTCAGTACAAGCACTCTTCCCAAGCTGAGCTCTCGGATTTCGACCAAGACCTTGCAGGCAGAAATGACCAAGGTGGGGTACGATCCAGATCGGAGACGAGCTCTTAAGCTGTCTATCACCCACTGACATACTATACTCGGCCTCACTCAGATCCTTATAAGCTCGCACCTCTTCCTCTGGAATAAGCGATGCATCAAAAATATCTCTATCTAGATCAGCAATCGCTATCGCCAAAGACTTGTGGTACGGGCCAGAACCAAGGTCTGTAGAGCGTGGCTCTCGACGGGGGTAGGAATCTAGTGCACTACGGAACATGGTTTGGAATGCTCGAGCTGATCCCTGGGAGCTATAGGGAAGAACCAAATACGGAATACCCTTATCCATGGTATGTGGCATTAACCCACACACCCTACAGTTGGTAGTGTTCATCACCAACTGATGCTGATGCAAAAGTTGGACAAAGGAATTGTTCATAAATTCCGCACGTCTGGCCTGTTCATGTTGGGGCAGAAGATGAAAGGAATGTGGAGAAATAGTGGGAACAGAATTCAGATCATGAGAAGGAGAAGTAGGTGAAGTGGAAGGCAATAGCGACTGAATCCCAAAATACACTCCACCCACCAGTAGCATAGAAACAGTTAGGAACAACATGAAAACCTGAAACAAAAAACATTTTGTTCGTAAAATCTTATGCAATTTAGATCTTTGCGCCGACATCCTCTCTATTTCCGACAGCTTAAAGAATTCCATCCTCTAAAGACCGTCCGTAACGTTCTTGACGCACCTGGTTCTGAGTAGCCATTATCAATTCCCAGGAGTTCCCAGAAACCGACAAAAGTAACCGACCTAGTGTCAGAAACCTGCTAAACAGAAAAAGGGACCCGCACGGCCCTACGGCCAACTCAGATGGTAGGTTTTAATCAATGAAACATTCAGTTTAATATAAGTCTCCTAGCTGCACAGAAAAGGAACACAAGTGATATATGAAAAGAACCCAAAATCAGGAAAAAAGGCAAATGTCCACAATATTCATGGCAACAGTAAGGGAGTAATGTAAATTCAAAAACAAAGGGAATTTTTTTATTAGTCCTTAATCACGCGATCGAAGAAAATATCGACATTTTCCAGGTCGAGTTTGCTCTTCAAACAACGGTTCAGATGGCAAAACAGTGTTCGATTGTTCAGGTGACAGTTCAGAACTTGAATTCTCCAATGCTGAAAACGAAGGCACAGTTCCAGATGAATCAACAGGTGTATTTGACTGAACTGGATCAATCTCTACAGGTTGAGCATCACTAAATGGCACATAGGTTGGAATGACATTGGTCTCAGTCGGGGCAAACCCTTTCCTAATCCAGTTATTTGCTGGCAATGGGAGCGGGACTTTCTTCGTGTGGGTGGCATGCACCCAGTATTTTCTGCTGGCCAGCCGAACTGCAGTCCTCGTTGCCAACAAGACTTGGTAGGGTCCCACGAACCTTGGCTCAAGATTCCGTTTTCTCCCAAAATTTCGGGTTAGCACCCAGTCGCCGGGTTGGAGACGATGTCCAGGTCCTTCTGTTTGTGCCGGTAGAGCTTCAAAAACCTGTTGATGAATCAAACTCAATTTAGCAGTCAGATCGTAAAGATAGTCAATCAACATTGGATACTCAAGTCTGTCAAACTCCTTAGGCCTTTGAACTCCCCAAACATTCGCAGGACGGCCGAACACAATCTCATATGGGCTAAGCCCTACTCGAGAGGGCACAGTCGCCCTGGTCGACAGGAGAGCTAAAGGCAATGCATCAGGCCATGATAAACCAGTTGTTGCTTGAATTTTGGCAAGTTTCAGTTTCAGAGTACCATTGTACCCTTCCACCAAACCCGCCGATTGAGGATGGTTAGCACTATGAAATTTTTGGCGAATACCCAAACCCGCACACACACTCTTCATCACACTTCCCACAAACTCACTTCCATTATCCGACCATACAATCCGTGGCATTCCATACCTGGGAAAATATTCCTTGAGTAGAACTTTTGCTGTGGACAGGGCAGTATTATCCTTAAGAGGGTAGGCCTCAATCCATCTGGAGAACGCACAAACCACAACCAAGACATATTTCAGGTTATTGCATCTCTCCATATGGATGAAGTCCAACTGGATAACTTCAAAGGGACATGTAGGAGGAGCAAAATGACCAGGTGCAGTGGGGGTGCCCTTGCCAGGATTATGCATCAAACATACCATACAGGTCTTAACCACTCTCTCAGCACACTTAGCAATTCCATCATTCTTCCATACAGGAGACAACAACTTACATATACCTTTCGCGCTAATATGTGACATGCCGTGGGCCATAGTAACAACGGCAAGCACATACGCATCCGGTAACATCCATCTCTGATATTCTGACAAGTCAACCCAACATCCATTCATGTCTAACTTCCCCGTGCTTTCTTTCCACTTAGTCTTTTCAGTCTCGGTAGCCTCATTCTGAATCACTTTCACACTCTCAACTGTGTCCTCACACATACCAGTCTCCGCCGGCCATCTCACTGAACTCGTAACATACATTCGATTCGTCAGATTCTTGGCCGTTTCCTTAGCAATCTCATCCGCAAACGCGTTACCACGACCAACATCATCTGTAACCTTTCGATGCGCGCTGCATTTAATGATTGCCAGTTGCTTAGGCAATGTAAGTGCATCTAGAAGATCGTTCACGAGCTGTCCGTGTTGGATCTTCGTGCCATGCGACGTCATAAATCCTCTTTCTCTCCACAACCGACCAAAGCTATGCACTACGCCAAATGCATACTGACTGTCGGTAAACACATTTACTCGCTTTCCTTTAGACAAAACACACGCTCTCGTTAAAGCAATCAACTCTGCCGCTTGCGCCGAATTCTGACTCAACCTCGCAGTTTCCACAACCATACTCAACGTCACTACAGCATACGCAGTCGTCACATCACCATTCGGCAACTTGAAGCATGAACCATCAACATACAGAGTACCATCGGGATCTACCAATGGAGTGTTTTTCAGGTCAATACGACCCTTCGTCTCTTCTTCAGTTCTTAAGTAACAGTCATGTGGTGCTACATCACCTGATTCCATATTAATCGGCAACAATGTCGCTGGATTCAACACATTACAACGTTTTATCTGTATATGACTTGCCAAAAGTGTCAACTCATAACCGGACAACCTTGCGCTCGTCAAGTGTTGAGTCTTCCTTCGATTCAAGAGAGTGTCAACTGCATGCAGAACCATCACTGTAAGCATATTATCCATGACCAGACCTGCGGACTGTCGAATGGACACCGCAGCTGCCGCTGTCGCCCTTAGACAACTCGGCAACGCTCTAGCTACTGGGTCTAAAGTCGAGGAAAAATATGCACATGGACGCTGTTTGCCGCCAAATTGTTGCGTCAAAACACTTAACGCACAACCTTCTCTCTCGTGAACGTATAGTGTAAACGGCTTACTGTAGTCAGGAGTACCTAACACAGGAGCCGAACACAACGCATCACGCAATTCAGAAAAACTTTTCTGACACTCTTCAGTCCATGGCAAAGGAGTCGGAACATCCTTGCACGTGAGAGCTAACAATGGCTTTGCTAACAATGAGAAGTTTGGAATCCATTGTCTGCAGTATGACGTGATACCTAGAAATGATTCAGAAAAGGGGGTGGTGATGAACAGAGTGTCTGAATTAAGCAGACCACTCTTACCCAGTCCAAAGATCAGGGCTTGATCCATCACCATTATTTATCTCACTGCACCATCCCAGCTCAGAACCTGACTATATGCAAATCAGTCTGTCCCTGGCCCAGTGCATCATGGGAACAGGGCAGACTAAACTACCAAGCCAATTCTTCACCAGAAAGGAGACAAGCTACCAGGGACCGGTTTCTGGCTTTTCAGCCGTCTTCGGCCCGGCTTGCTTGAATCCTGATGGTGCAGTGAGAAAGGGACTCATGTCTGAGTATACCCTGCCACACCTATAGTGGCCAAAAACGATTCAGAAAAGGGGGTGGTGATGAACAGAGTGTCTGAATTAAGCAGACCACTCTTACCCAGTCCAAAGATCAGGGCTTGATCCATCACCGTTATTTATCTCACTGCACCATCCCAGCTCAGAACCTGGCTATATGCAAATCAGTCTGTCCCTGGCCCAGTGCATCATGGGAACAGGGCAGACTAAACTACCAAGCCAATTCTTCACCAGAAAGGAGACAAGCTACCGGGGACCGGTTTCTGGCATTTCAGCCGTCTTCGGCCCGGCTTGCTTGAATCCTGATGGTGCAGTGAGAAAGGGATTCATGTCTGAGTATACCCTGCCACACCAATAGTGGCCAAAAACGATTCAGAAAAGGGGGTGGTGATGAACAGAGTGTCTGAATTAAGCAGACCACTCTTACCCAGTCCAAAGATCAGGGCTTGATCCATCACCGTTATTTATCTCACTGCACCATCCCAGCTCAGAACCTGGCTATATGCAAATCAGTCTGTCCCTGGCCCAGTGCATCATGGGAACAGGGCAGACTAAACTACCAAGCCAATTCTTCACCAGAAAGGAGACAAGCTACCGGGGTGCCCTTTCTAGGTATCACATATTTAACAACAAGGGGTGGTGATGGACAGAGTTTCTGAATTAAGCAGAATACTCTCACCCAGTCAAGAGATCAGGGCTAGATCCAACAACGTTTTTTAGCTCACTGCACCATCCCAGTTCAGAACCTGGCTATATGCAAATTAGTCTGTTCCTGTCCCAGTGCATGATGGGAACAGGGCAAACCAAACTACCAAGCCAATTCTTACACTTGGAAGGAAACAAGCTACCGGGGACCGATTTCTGGCATTTCAGCCGTCGTCGGCCCGGCTTGCTTGAATCCTGATGGTGCAATGAGCAAGGGACTCACATCTGAGTATACCCTTCCACGCTTATGGTGGACAAATATACTCAGACATGAGTCCCTTTCTCACTTTCTTGATCTAGCCCTGATCTCTTGACTGGGTGAGAGTATTCTGCTTAATTCAGAAACTCTGTCCATCACCACCCCTTGTTGTTAAATATGTGATACCTAGAAAGGCACGTACATCTTTCTGAGTTGTTGGCACAGTCATTCGAGCAATCGCTGCAATTCTTTCTGGGGTCAACCTTCTTCCCTCCTTTGACAATAAGTGACCGAAATAGGTTACTTCTTGACAACAATACTGTAGCTTAGAAGGTGACACCTTGTGATGTAAGTCACATAAATGCTTTAACAACGATACCGTAGCAGTTTTGCAAATTTGCTCAGTGTCAGCAGCCACTAATAGATCATCAACGTATTGAATCAAGGCCGCACCAGCAGGTAACACAAATGCATCTAGTTGACTCTTAAGGGCTTGACTGTAAATCGATGGACTCTCACAGTAGCCCTGTGGTGCGCGTTTAAACCTAAAACTGCGACCACCTAATGAGAAGCCGAATAGATCTCTGCTTTCCTCAGCAATCGGAATACTAAAGAAAGCATTCTTTAGGTCGATCACCGAAAACCAGGAGGCAGAGGCTGGAATCAGGGTCAGCAAAGCTGTAATGTCAGGCACCACTGGAAACTGTGGAATCACTATTTTATTCACTTCCCTCAGATCAATTACAAAGCAGTACACAGGAGGCTTGGATGGGTCAGTTTGTTTCAGAATAGGTAACACCGGACTATTACACACATTTCCCTGAGTTTCTTCAATAACATCCTTTTCGATCAAGTCATAAATGATCGCTAATAGCGCTCGCTCGCCATCAAGAGAGATACGATATTGGGGGATACGTGGTAATCTCACATGTGGTTTCAATTGGACTACATAAGGTGGTATGTCCAGTAGGCCCACATCATTGGGACCTGTTGCCCATAAAGACTCAGGAAGGGAACTCAATTCCGGTGGGAGCTTATCAGTTGACAAATACATAGGAGAGATCACTCTCTGACCTATTGTAAGCTCCACTCCCGTAGGAGAGCAATACAGAGTCGCATATAACCGCTTCAATAAATCCAGACTCAAGAGATTCTCACCACAACCAGTAGTTAAAATCAAAGGAGCTTCTAGCTCACGTGGCCCGATCATAAGGGACAAAGGGCTAGAAACTGGATTGCTAACCGGGGCGCCAGTGAATCCAACGGAAACATTCGTTAAGCCAGACAAAGGTGCGCCAGGGAGTTTCGAATGCATGATGGAACTTTTTGCTGCACCAGTGTCCAACAGAAAAGGCTCAACTACGCCCGATGTGGCAACTGTGACGTAAGGCCCTCTCTGATCAACCGGAACTGATACTACTCCCTCTCTTTGTCTATGGCTGTCCTAATAATTGTCGTCTGCACCAATCTCATGCTCAAAATAATAGTGATCCACATGATACTGTGCAGATCTACCAGACGATATATTTCGCTGATCAAAACAATTGTTCGCGTCCGATGAAGGAGTAGAACGCTCATTTTGATTTTGAGAGGTGCCACGACCTCTACCGCGAGATGCTTGCTGATGACCACCACGACCTCCTCGAACCGAAACACCATTCGTTCGGTCACGTAAAACAGGGCAATTAAACTTTAAATGGCCCTCACCCCTACAATATGCACACTGATTATGCCCAAGCATAGATCTGGATGCAGAGGAGTCAGAGCGTGACTGCATCCTAGAAGACTGCGCTTGCTGTCGATACTGCACATGCTGCTGTTGCGAGTCATTCTGATTCAAGCGTGGAGGATACGCTTGCTGCAACAAGACCTTAGTTTTTAGCTCTTTCGTTTTCTTGTCTGCACGATCATTCTCTTCTTTTTCCCTATTCTCATAATATTGAGCCGTTGCTAATATTTGAGCCGTGGTAGAAACAGCCCATGCACTTTCAGAATTTTTCAATTTGTTGCATAGGTCGGGCAACAGATTTAACACAAACTTATCGACAAACAATCGCTGACCTCCCTCAGTGCTCATGTCCTGACCACTATGATCGATAAATGCCTCCTCAAACCTAGTAAAGAAATCAGAGACACTCTCGTCTTTCTTTTGTTTGCAAGCAGACAATTTATCCCAGTTCACCCTCATCGCTGGCATGAGTGTTTTCATGAGCGTAATGATTCTTTGGGGCAGATCCGTAATTAGCTGTTCAGGCTTGGCCCCACCAACTTGCTGTCCATCGGCCGCCACAATTGCAGCCCAATCACCACCTAACTCAGCTGCATGATTCTCGTGACGAATCTTCGCCCAGATCGGTTACGGTACGATATTACCAAACAACATGTCGATATCAGCAAGGTTCATAATAGAAGCATCCACTAATTGGGATAACTCCTTGTAATAACCTGCTGGATTCTTCCGCGGGTCAGGCAAAGATTGTTTCACCTGCAAGACTTCTGATCGCTTCCATGGGAGATGTATCCAAACTCTCTGGAAGTGTGGCAAAATTGCAGGATTAGCAGCAGCATCACCTGGCATCCATACTGGGGGAACCTCTCTCATGGGATACTGACCAGCTTTCGTTTTCGAATCATCGGTTTCGTCATCAAACGACACTCGTGAAGGCACTGTGGACCTAAAGGCTAACAAACGCTCTAATGCACGCCGTACATCTCCACCTACAATCATACCGTTCGAAAACTGACTCTGAAGTTCAGTCAAATCGGGCGGTACGATATCTAGCTCATCATTATCCCACTCTTCTCTCAGAGATTTGCACATCTCTTCAAACACGAATCTTTGTGTGGGCTCATTAAACTGAGAAAACGTATCGAAAACTATGCACGAAGTGTACTTAGCAGGGTGTCTAATCCACCTGCGCGCCATAGTTACTAACGTCGCACTCTCCCTTCCACCAGGAATTTGACTCCGTCTCTGAGAGATGTCAGAGGCATCGGACTCAAGTAACGATCCAAAAAGTGGAGAGTAGAGATTAGCGACAGAATTAGGTATATGATTACGAACAGAAGGAGAAGAGGAGAGAAGTACAGGAGCAACAATATGAGGACTGAACGTAGGAGCGGTAGGAGTAGCCAAGACAACAGGAGTAGTAGTAACAATAGACTGAGAAGGTACAGGCAAAGGAGCAGTAGGAAGAAGAGGAGGTAAAGGAGCAGGGCCCACTTGAGGAACAAGGGGATTCGGAGGAACAGGACCAGCTACAGGCTGACCAGCAGCCGCCGGAACGACAAGCGGAAGAACAGGGGGAACTATAGGAGCTATAGCACCTTGTACATAAGGGGGTGGTGACTTTAGTAAATACGATAACAAAGGATCCTCTTTCGATTCTTCTCCCTTTTTTTCAGAACTTGACGGTAAAGCCGGATAACATTTATCCACCGCCATGCGACGCTGTCTAGTAGAAACTTCCTTTTCCTTCTCTGCTTTATCTCGCTGATACTGTTCTGCACCTTGCATCATCGTAATGATACCATCTCTCTTATTTTTCTTTATCTGCTTGATTTCTTTCTGTCTGGCCTCTTTGCGCCATAACCGAAAGGAATCAAACATTGCTGGCATAGCTTTCTTTCTAAACAATTTTGCTTCGAGATTATCTAAAATCTCAGTGTCAAAACTACCATGGGGTGGCCAACTAAGGACACCATTGTTTCTCGTATAACGGATCCAACATTCATTATATACAATGGGGCCCACTCCATGTCGACTATAGAGCTCATAAACCGGAGTTCCAACTGGAGGTATCGGACACGAGTCCTCCAGCCGGGAATCCGTGCTGCAACATTTAAAGAAACAAAACAAAATACTACGGCCAGGCATCGTGCACACTAACCGAGTTTCAAACTTCAAGGGTTATCGAATTACGATATCCTCGCAAAAATACGAGACCCTCGGTTTTTGGCAATTGCAATTGTCAAAGAAAAACCCAAAAGAGAGAACCAACAACTAAGAACCACAAATGCAATGGAACCATGCAATCAACCAAGTTTCAACAACAACAACCAAGTTTCAAAGTACGAAGCAAATGTCAAGCAAATGCCAAGTTTTCAAATTTGAAACAAATGTTCCAAAAGGAACCAAAGAATTAACCTACGAACTGGGAGCGACCCACAAATACTTAACTGAAAGAACAATGGCGTCACCAGGAAGACCCGTCTATCGTCTCGCCGTACAAAGGACTACGCCAGGCGCCAAAACAGGTCGACAGTCAGGGCATCAGTCCGTCGCAGCCGTCAGGAAGCGGGAATCTTCGCGGGAAAAATCTTCGGACCACTTATTTCGACAAAAGGATCGATGAAGCGGGGTGCACCTTCCCTCGGAGATTTCACACGAAGTTCCTCACGATCGTCAGGCTTTGAACCGGTACCGCTGATGTCGCCCCACGTTGGGCGCCAACTGAAGGACTGGGCTAATTTAAGGCCCAGCGGTGCCAGGGGACAACACCTAAAACCTTCGTGGATATACCTGTTCCGGCGTACAAATCACAGAGACACGGGACACTTCCTTCGGCGTCAAAAATCAGCATTTATTTACTGCAGGGATACAGAAATCGCTAGAAGTACAACAGAGTGTAGGTTCTGAGAGTCTGCTTCGAATTGCAAAAGCGGATCGCTCCTTTTATACACATTTTCGTCATTGCACAACATAACAAACAAAAGGTTACAGCTCAGTTCCCACAGTAAACTTCAAAAGGATCACATTCATGTTTTCAGAAGCCCGGAACATAATTACAGATACATGTCGGTTCCCAACTGTAAAAGCACGCTATCCCACCATTAAGCACATTCCATTCTAGTCGTAAATGAGCTAAGAGAAGGGACAAGAACAGGTGCAAGGAAAAGAAAGACAGACAACAGATTGAAAAGAGTGTGGGGGCAATATCGGAAGCGTGATCACAGGATCAAAGGATTCGAGCCTAACGTATGCAAGGCTGAAACAATAGACCGGCACGGCAAGATGAGCCTTGAGCGGAGCCATCTGCCTTTGCCGTGTCATTCCCCTCGTCATAAAGGCACACTCAAAGGAATATGCATCTTCCGCAAGAGCTTGGGAATCCCAGGGTCACGAAGCGGACATTGTCCGTTCGCAGGCTACGTGAGGGCAAGAAACAAAATGGATGCCGTATCTAAAATGGAACCCGAGGGTCCAGATGGAGAAACCCGTAAATAAGACGAACCCTTCCAAGTAGTGTAGCGAAAACGCGTACACCTACTTATCTCGTCATTTGCGGTTCGTATATACTAAACTCGTCCATATCCGAACAAGCCCAAAACATCGTTACGATTCTCACGGAACCTCAGATGTACTCCATCCCCAAGTCTGTATGTTGCTTGTACAACTACCCATAGTGAGGTAGTAGATAGGAGATTGGAGGTTTTCCAGTAACAGCAGCCTATACAAGAATGTGATGTTAATAAGGTCATTATTGAACTTAGGGAAGAAATCAGTTATCTAAAATCCACTATCTTAGCGCTTTTTAATCAAGTGAAGTTACTTGTGAATGAGGAGCAATTCAAAGACCAAGTGGCTGTACCATCTATTATTCTCCATTCAGCCATGCTCCAGCAACAGTAAAAAGTGTAATTACTACGCCAGTGAGTGACATTGTTCCTTTAATGTCTATTCCAGCCTATTGCCCATAAGGAAATAGGAATATAAATAGAAACATAAGCCATTTTAAAGCATACAGGATGAGAACAAATCCCCTTCTAGTATTAGGCAGAGCCTAGAGAAATGCTCAACCATGAGTATTTTTATGTTTAACGTGCCAAAAATTAAATCGAAAGGCAATCATGCAGACCAACACTCACTGCTCAACAAAACAATTCATTGGATTAGAAAAATAAGGGGCTGTAGGTCACTAATTAGGGATGATATTCTTTGGGCAAAGAGATTATCACATAGCTCCTCGCCTACAGATTCTGTTGAACTCCATCTAAGGGACGAGGGGCTAGCTCATAATCTTATAGCCCTGGAGGCAAGAACATGCTCACCTGTAGCCTCCAATATTCAGATGAAATACAGTCCCTTTACTTCATAACAGTTATGTGGAAATAGAAGGGTTGGTGACCTGATGGGATCTGACTCATCTCTAGCCCAGAATGATTCACTGTTGAGCGCCAATACCACACCCCATGTGAACCTAAACCACCAACATGACAGCAGTAACCCTCTTATGCCAGTGGCACAGTTGATAGGAGAGCTTCATATTATTCCTTCACTTATGATGTTGACATACTGTCCAGAGCCTTCTATTCCCTCACAATCTACCAGTGAAACCTTATTAACGGTATGCCCAGATCAGCAAGTAAACTCCTCACCGCCACAGGCCAGCGACGTATTAGAGGAGCCTTATCAAGTAGTTTCCCCAAGATTAGAAGAGTGGCAATCTACATTTCGTATATTTTCATGGAATGTCGCTGGGCTAAGATCAAAGTTGGCACTCCCCCACTGGATTGAATATATTGAGCAATTCGATGTATGTATCCTTCAACAAACCTGAGTGATTGAACCTATTTTTATTCCTGGGTCGGTGACATTCTCCCATCCAGCAGTTTCTAGTCATCCAGGAAGGCCTGCAGGGGGTTTGGTGACATGGGATAAAATGGAATAGCTTTGCTCTATTAAAGAGGTTAAAACGAATAGCCCTGATATACTTGCTATAAGTCTCAGGGGTAAAAATGGTAGGATGATGGATATTTTTAATGTTTATGCTAAGGGCACCAAGGCAGGTACATGATAAAAAACTCTTCAAGTGCTAGAAAATATTCTTGATGAGAGAGAGCCATTGTCACCTTTATTAGTAGCTGGAGATTTTAACACTTCATTTTAGCCGCTGGATCTGAAAGATGCATCATATTGCGATCCGATAGAGGTGCAATGGAATGTTCCCTCCCCTGATCTACTTCTGATTAGAAGATGGACTCAAACTGCATTGCAGATTCAAGCTATACCCTTAGAGTATGAGCTTAGGGCAGCAAATGGCCGTACTAAATCTGATAGGAAGGCAGCTAATACTTTCAATAGAACCACCACTAGGAGTAGAATTGATTATATTTTGTTAGATGTGAGGCTGTGGCCGTAAGTACAAGACATGGTGGTTGGTATAACCAGTGATAGCGACCACAATCCAACTGAGCTTGCCACGACTACGCCATGGAGTAAATATACTGATAGTCCGGGGGTTAGGCTTACATCCATGACGTGTATCCCACAAATGACATCAGACAATTAAAGTGGATGAGTGTAGTAATGGACGCTATGAAGATCTATACCATTAAACAAGGTATTCTAGAAACCACCATAAAGCTCCAAAGGGGTATTGAGCAGCAAGAGGATCTTGCTCTGATCACAGAAACCCACACAGGTTTTCAAACAAATATCATCTCATTTCAACTGTTGGAGACCACAGCTTAAGAAACCAATATCTACTTCGCAGCACTCATGGTATAATCAAAAGTGCAAGGAAGCCCGGTCAAATCGGGTTGATGAGATCAAAAATAAGAACTAAGGGCCAGATGTAGGTGATGAAGATTTACCGATTCTAAAATACCGAATATTACCGATTCGGTATTTTAGAATCGGTAAATAGGATGTAGGTATTTATTCGGTAAGTATTACCGAATCTGTACGATTCGGTATTTTCCGAATCGGTATTTGCCAATTCGGTAATTCCCATTCATTCCTATGGGCCTGGAGGCCCATAGGAATGAATGTGAATTACTGAAAATAGGGAAACATTCAAGGGTAGCAGGGTGTCACATTGACACCCTGTTGCATCCCTGAATAGTGCTTGTGTGCACATGTGGCACACATACATGCCCTAGGGCATGTATGTCTGCCACAATGCACTGCTGAAAATGCAAAGATTTGCATTTTCACAGGTATTCTGTATTTACCACCAACTAATAGTTGGTGGTAAATAACGAATCCTTAGAGCACATAAGCACTCTTAAAAGTGCTTCCTACATTCCATTTACCGATTCGGTAAATAACGAACCTGTAAATAATGATTCGGTAAATACCGAATCAGTAAATACGGATTCGGTATTTACCGTATCATCTCCTACATCTGAAATGGCTCAATACCGGTCAGTAAGCCTGAAATTTACCGAATTCCGGGTTTACCGACCGGTAATGGGACACCTACATCGGGCCCTTAGTGAATATTAGATAAGCTAGGAGTGCAAACAAAAAGATTCAAAGGGAAGCTAAAAAGTAGTGGGTTGAGTACAGATGGATACAGATTCGAGATGCCTGTCAAAGAAAGGACTCCGAGAAATGTTGGCGGCTTGTAACACGGCGAGATGCGGATAGACCCAGACAGCCCACCAACAACATTACAGAGCAGCCTGGTGTGATCATTTCACAGTAGTATATTCAGGATTGGAACGGATGGACACAATGGTCTTTCTATGGATTATAACCAGCATGCAGCCTATTAATGACTTATTTTCTCTAGCGGATATTGTTGAAAGTATTAATTCCATACTCAAAAGCAAAGCTACAGGGCCAGATGGTGTACCTAGTGATGTCTTTCTATCAGATATCCCAAACTGGTCATTGTACATCAGGTGTTTGGCCAATGGTATTGTAGCAGGAGCTCCTGTACCTTCATCCTGGCACGGAGCAGAGATTATACCGGTCTTAAAAGGGGGATCGGTTGCTGCCTTCCAAATATAGGCCGATTAGCCTACTGGATGTGGTGCACAAAGTTTTCTCCCCTGCCCTGTTCACTAAAATTACCGATTGGATGGAGGATAACAATATACTTTCCTCTTCCCAAGCAGGTTTCAGGAGGAAAATTAGTACCATTGACCAGGTTTTCATTTCTCCTTACTGGCCTGGAAGACCGTAACATTGGAGCAGGGTAGTCTCCACACTGCCTTTATTGATCTAAGGTCAGCCTTTGATCTTTTCCCCTGGGCCAAACTTTGGAAAGTCCTTTATAATCTGGGGCTTCCACATGACATTCTGGCTCTTTTAGTACGGCTGCATGAAGGGAGTTATGCAAAAGTACGATGGGGGGACCAAGGGCAGATGTCGGATCCAATAAAGGTCTTAAGAGGGGTTAGACAAGGCTGCGTATTGGCCCCTACTCTCTTTTCGCTTTTCATAAATGGGGTAGTTAAACATCTAGCGGAAGTCCATGCAGATGAACCTTTGTTGGGGAGTGAAAAAATGACCACTTTGTTGTTTGCGGACGATCCGCTTTTGGTCTCGAAAACCCCCAGTGGCCTCCAATTACTAATTGACCGGTTTATGTCCTTTTGTGTATCGAGAGGCCTGGAAAATAACATCACTAAGACAAAACTCTTGCTAATGAATCCACACAAATCATTCAGTGGGATATTATTACTGGATGGGATTCCATTTGAAAGAGTGGACTCCTTTGAATATCTTGGTGTAACAGTGACAGAGAAATTACCCTGGAAACTGCATATCTCAAAGCGTAATCTCCAGCAGAGGAAAACATCTGGGGCCTTCATTTTACAGCATAGGGTGTCACAAGCAAGACCGATTGCTGATATATGACCAGAAGGTGGTTGGTTCAGCCATGTATGCGTCAGAACTCTGGGGTTTTGACAACCTAGAGGGTTTGCTTCGTACTGAAAACAAATTTTTAAGATCACTTTGTTCTCTCCTCCAGAGCACCTGTTAATTCCATTAAGGTTGGATATGGGCAGAACAACAATAGTGGATAAGGTGAGGCTTCGCCCACTTCTTTTTTGGATCCATCTAAAACAGACTCCTGAGCTTTCCCACTACTCAGCTGCCATGAAGAAGTGCTTAAGCTTGACCGTTTAAAAAAAATTGGCTGGTTTAATAACATTCTGAAATGGCTTGAAGTACTAGGGTTGGGCAATCTATGGAAGGCAACAGATGCCAGTTCTCTTCCCAACAGAGAGTGGGTTAAGTCACACTATTGGAATTGGGTGGCAGAGAGAGTTATTACACACACACACAAGCAGGCCGACATACGTTAGCATTCCTGAAATTCAAGCTGTTTGGAATATATGAGCAAAATATGGAGCTTATTGCTATTCCTCAGGAAAGAAAGTTGTACATTCAATTTAGGTTCGAATGTCTCCCTTTGAGATCTCAATTAATGTGTCACCATATCACCTTGGTGACATCCCTGTGTTTTGGGCACACCTTTGGTGCTCGAACAAGCAAGCTTCCACAATGAAGATGATTGAGGTAGTTTATTGAAGTATCATCATTAATTTCATGATGTAGACAATCTTTTTTTCATGCTTTACATGTTGTATGTTTCAAAACTGCTCCAATGCATTTCGGGTGGTATACCCTTCGTCCGGGAGCTCTGTGGGTGAATAGAAGATATAGCACTGAGTGTGTGGTCGTGTATTGAGAATATTATTAACGTAGCATGCAGGTAGGGATCGGTGCGGTGTGTTTATCGGGGTGACCGGCATCAAGAATAGTGCAGTGGGGGTGTACAGATGGTGACATATAATTAAAACAATAGTGTGTTCTGTTGTGTTTTACGTGCCTAAACGCTGGTGAAGGTGGAAGTTAAAGGGACGTTTCGAACACTCACGTGTCATCCGGTGTTGGGATTATCTAAATATAAGGAGTCATGTGAAGATACGCTAGTAACTGGCTTTACGTTCATTTTGCAATGCGCGTTATCGCGTCTATGCATAAGAGTATTTTCCTACTTATTACACCTCCGTTTCCTTTCACACGTCCCCTTCCGGGTTACACCAGGACGATGCACACCGGAGAGATGTCTAACAGCCACGGAGCACACTAACAATCCAGTAAGTCGATGCGTCGCGACCCGTTTAACTCTTATGCATAGACGCGATAACGCGCATTGCAAAATGAACGTAAAGCCAGATACTAACGTATCTTCACATGACTCCTTATATTTAGATAATCCTAACACCGGATGACACGTGAGTGTTCGAAACGTCCCTTTAACTTCCACCTTCACCAGCGTTTAGGCACGTAAAACACAACCGAACACACTATTGTTTTAATTATATGTCACCATCTGTACACCCCCATTGCACTATTCTTGATGCCGGTCACCCCGATAAAAACACCGCACCGATCCCTACCTGCATGCTACGTTAATAATATCCTCAATACACGACCACACACTCAGTGCTATATCTTCTATTCACCCACAGAGATCCCGGACGAAGGTTATACCACCCGAAATGCATTGGAGCAGTTTTGAAACAGACAACATGTAAAGCATGAAAAAAAGATTGTCTACATCATGAAATTAATGATGATACTTCAATAAACTACGTCAATCATCTTCATTGTGGAAGCTTGCTTGTTCGAGCACCAAAGGTGTGCCCAAAACACAGGGATGTCACCAAGGTGATATGGTGACACATTAATTGAGTTCATTACGGACGTGTGCCAGGACGGACACGCTACCTGTTTGGAGCACCCAACCTTGAAATACTGATTCCCAATCATAAACAGACTTTGCTAAATTAGCTGTGGGCCCCCCACACATTTTTTCTAGTCATTTCCACATTCCGCCCACTGGAGGACAGCACGCCAAATCAATAGACATGCAGTATGAAGAGATCGCAAGATCAACCGAAGCCAGAGCTGACATTCTGGCTTTTGATGAAGGAGAAACGGCTCGCATATACGCTTTGATCAACGAAGATATAGCCACTAGCACCTCCAGCCGCACGAAGGAACAATGTATCCAACAGATACTATATCTATCCAAACGGGAAATTAACCAGAAACTCCACGCTAGTACTCTACTTAAATATCATCGCTCGATGCAGATTCCCAGAGGGTTACGGATAGCGCTAAAACCATCGCTATGCAAAAATTCAAAAGCCTTTCTAGAAAAATGGAACGCAGTTCTGAACAAATGTAGCCTGGACTTGATTTTACTCATTGTACAAGAATTATCTAATATAATCACAGAGCTGAATAAAGAAATAAAAGAGGTAGAATCCGAATTATCAAACATGGCCACCACAGAGGAGTTGACAAAGATCTTGGCAGACACTAAAGTACAAATTGAGAAACATACCAGAGAAATCAACGACCGGAAAATAAGGAAATTCAGGAGAGACACGCAAGATTACAAACTCGGGGAGGTATACACGTGGGCAGACGTGTATGCCCAACAAAGACGCAATAAACCGTTCAATCCCTAAAGTGATACTTCATCCTCAGGCAGCGACTCTTCGAACCGTCCACCAAGAAAAGATAACGTACATGACCAATCCCGGACCAATAAAACCACACAGGCTACTAACAAGGAAACTAACGCAGCAGGACCATCTACTGCGGTACCTTTTTTAGACGAAGGACAAGACACCCCAGACGACCCAGGAGGGGCCTCAGAAAAAACAAAAGAGAAAGAAACCACACTATCCAACTTGCGAAGCATGAAAAAGAACAAAAAAAAAAACACCTAGTCATTAATATTTCCGACACAATTTTGAACCCCTATGAAATGAAGTTACTATCCAGAGGCACATCTTTCATACCTACCACAAAGACTAACCATCTAGAACTTCAGATAAGCACGTATAAATTCATACGGAAGCTCAGACTGAAACATTTTTTTGACCATGTAACTCCTCCAACCACTAGGAAACCGGACCAACTCATGGGACTTAGACCTACTAGCACATTTGAAGCTCCCATAAGTCACAAGAGCATAGATCTCTTTGAAACTTTAGTCAAGCAAGACATCTCGAAGCTTAACTACAACAAATCCTCACACAAAAACATGACACAGAAGGACTTTGACACTCTGCAGAGGATTGCAGGAAACACACAAATCAAATGTATTAAGGCGGACAAAGGAGGCGCACTGGTGGGGATGAACTCCACCATGTACAGACAGAAAATGGATGAACACATCCACGATGAGCAAATTTATATGAAGCTTCCAAATAATCCAACCAGCCAATTCAAAGAAAGACTCAACCTGATTGTAAACAAAGCACATGAAATGTCAACCATTGACAATAGAACCAAGAAATATCTGACAATACCGTTTCCTAGAAGCCCTACAATCACCATGATTCCCAAGATTCACAAGAACCTAATGGACCCCCCGTTCAGACCCATAGTCTCAACGAGAGGCTCTCTTCATGAACCAGTTGGCAAATTTTTAGACCGATATCTACAACCCATCGTGAGAAGCACGAGAAGTTACATTCAGGACACCACTGATTTTTTAACTAAACTCGCTCAAATTGAAACAGACAACAATCAACAACTGATCTTATGCACAGCGGACGTACGATCCCTTTACACTTCAATCCCTCATGACGGTGGAATAGAAGCAATAGAAATAGCCATTCTCGAAAGTAACATAGAAACGGGGATGCAAACATTCCTGATGGAATTAATGATTTTTACGCTCTATCACAGCTATTTCCGACAAGAAGACGACTGGTACCTCCAACTATCCGGGACTTCTATGGGCAATTGAGCCGCACCGACCTACGCCAATATCTATATGAAATACTTCGAAGAAGAACATATTTACAACAACCTGACCTGGACTGAGAACATCAAAATGTATGCAAGATACATCGATGATGTATTCATCATGTCGAAGAACTCAGAAGAAACCCTGATACAATCACTAACGGCTCTGAACTCAGCCAACGAAAGGATACAATTTACATGGGAGACCAACAACAGAAGCATAACTTTTTTGGACGTAAAAATCACCATCACCGAATCAGGTATAGAAACAGACCTTTTTCGTAAGAACACAGACAGAAACAATACACTCCTATACACAAGATTTCACCAAGGATCATTGAAACAGCACTTACCACCATCACAAATGTTACGAGTAAAAAGGATCATCTCCAACCCCACACAAATAGAGATGCGATTGAATGAAATGGGAAGAAGATTTCACGAGAGAGGATACCCAGAGGGGATAATTCAGAAGGCTAAAACAAGAGCCTTAGAAACTCCCAGAGAAAAACCTTTGGCCAGAACCATCCAACAACACTAAGACAGAATGGTCCTAGTGTCCAAATTCTCAACGCTTAGCATAACTTCCAAAAAAATTATCCTGAAGCACTGGCCGATCCTAACCGCAGAACCAGACTTTGGAACCACTTTTGAAAATCCTCCCATTTTCGCATATACCCGCAGCGCAAATTTCAAGGAGATTCTAAGCAAAAAGACACTTACCCAAGGCAATTACAGAGGCACAAAACCATGCATGAACTGTGGCAATTGCAATTGCATCATCAAGGGCAATTCCATAAACCACCCTATGAAAGGGAATGAAATAAAATTGAAAGTCAACGCAGCATGCGATACTCAGAACTTTATTTACCTAATCAAATGCCCGTGTGGCATGACATATATCGGCAAAACCGAAAGGAAAATCAAGACTCGTATTAATGAGCATACATTGAACATCAGGACGCAGAATTCCAAATCAAACGTGGCAGTACATTTCACTGAATCCAGACACAACGTTTCACAATAAAAATGTCTGATACTTGAAGTGGTCGAAAAACAAGAAGGCACAGACAACAACAAACAACTATTAAGAAGAGAGATGGCATGGATTTTCAAAATGCAGTCCATGAAGCCAATGGGACTGAATGACCATCTGGAATTTTCTTGTTATTTATAAAAAAAACTATTTAATGGTGCATTATGTCGCATACTGCCATTCCTTAAGTACTGCTGTTAATCAGTTTATTATTCCAATGTGTTATTATTTTGATGTTTCATTTTCAGGTTTCAGTATTATAAATGCTTTTGGTTTACTCCCATCCATTGCTAGCCCAGCACGCCCTCCCACTTTCACGAAGTTCACATTAGTTCACCCAACATGGCCGCCACACCTTAGTCCTATTTTCCTACTTATTGCACCTCCGTTTCCTTCCACACGTCCCCTTCCGGGTTGCACCAGGACGATGCACACCGGAGAGATGTCTAACAGCCACGGAGCACACTAACAATCCAGTAAGTCGATGTGTCGCGACCCGTTTAACTCTTATGCATAGACGCGATAACGTGCATTGCAAAATTAACGTAAAGCCAGTTACTAACATATCTTCACATGACTCCTTATATTTAGATAATCCTAACACCGGATGACACGTGAGTGTTTGAAACGTCCCTTTAACTTTCACCTTCACCAGCGTTTAGGCACGTAAAACACAACCGAACACACAATTGTTTTAATTATATGTCACTATCTGTACACCCCCACTGCACTATTCTTGATGCCGGTCACCCCGACAAACACACCACACCAATCCCTACCTGCATGCTACGTTAATAATATCCTCAATACACGACCACACAATCAGTGCTATATCTTCTATTCACTCACAGAGCTCCCGGACGAAGGGTATACCACCCGAAATGCATTGGAGCAGTTTTGAAACATACAACATGTAAAGCATGAAAAGAAGATTGTCTACATCATGAAATTAATGATGATACTTCAATAAACTACGTCAATCATCTTCATTGTGGAAGCTTGCTTGTTCGAGCACCAAAGGTGTGCCCAAAACACAGGGATGTCACCAAGGTGATATGGTGACACATTAATTGAATTCATTACGGACGTGTGCCAGGACGGACACACTACCTGTTTGGAGCACCCAACCTTGAAATACTGATTCCCAACCATAAACAGACTTTGCTAAATTAGCGGTGCGCCCCCCACACATTTTTTCTAGTCCCTTTGAGATCTCTCACAGGATCATGCAACAGTGGCGCTTTGGTTACATCACGTCACTGTCCATGTTGCCCTGAGATTAAGGAAACGATAAAACACGTTCTTTTTGCATGTTTGTCTTACAAATCTGTAAGACAAAAATGGCTAGCCCTTTTTGTAGACAACTGGGTACCCGTTGCCTTCAGGAGGCACTGCACATCCTTGAACAGATATGAGGTCGGTTGTGGTATGCGCAGTGGCCACATTCTTGGGGGAAATGTGGCTCATCAGGAGGCTGGTAATACAGTATGTTTCAAGCAGATCCTTATCAAGTGATGTAACTTTAGCTCCCTCAGCTACTAATCTAACTTGATGTCTCTATACCCATTTTTTCTAAATTGAATACCGGAATAAGGCACAATCTACTTAGATTGTGTTCATGGTTTCCAGTCAGTGCATACTTTTGCATTAGGGCTAGGCCTAGAGATTGAGTGAGGTCCATATAGATATATATGCTCCTCTGCATGGCCCAAAGTATCCTTATACATGACTCTAGGACTTTATTCACTTTAGAAGGCCCTTTTTTCTTGAGGCTTTTATGGAAAGGTTGCCTGGCTCTAGCAAACGGGCTATTATATATGAAATATTGTTTTAGATTGAGATTTTATCTGATGGATTCATCTTAATGATATTGATGTTTAATACTTCTTAATTTTTTTACTTATATTTGTATTCCTATTTTTATATTGTATAGTCCACAGGCAAGAGCCTTTGTGGGTATTTGTACTTGGATTTTATTTTTGGGGAGATACTGTCAATAGTAGTTCAGTTCAGTTCAGTAATCTTTATGTCGGTTTAAAAAACCATAAAAGATATACATACACACCTTATAAAAACATTTCAAAAGGTACTGATTGTCCACTACTTTACCAATGGAAATACATTCCCAAAGAAGATCTGTTTTGTCAATTAGAAATAATAAAATATATAAAAAAATGTAAAAACGTTGAGGAGAAAAAATAGAACACATACACATTTAGAATAAAAAAGAGAGCAAATAATATATACAAAATCAGCCGTGCAATTGATTCATTTTCCTCCAATAAAATACAAAATCAGTCTATATGGTATTAACAATGATTTCCATATGAACAACTTAAAGTGCAGTGCAAGACTGAGAGCAATTCATATACTTTCCATTAAAATGTAATTCCTTCCCTTTTCGTTATTAAATTCACACCAAACAAGTACCTACTCAAGCTAAAAACTACAGGTTGAGATGTATCTGATCTCATTATTCTCTCTGTCTCAATACAGGATCTTGTATCCAATAATCGGCGAATGGGTTTGATCCATTTCCTTCTACATTTTTGGTATGCTTGGCAGAAGAATAGTAGATGTGATTAATTTTCTTTTACACCCATGGTACACAGATCACAACATTCAGAACTTGCATTTTCATTTTTTGGGACCCATTTTAATGTATTGGCATTTATCTGTAGCACACCATATCGATATTCAAGACATAACGATTTTGCCAACTGTGGCTGGACTTCATCTAGAAATTGCTCAAAGTTCCAAGATGGTTTCATCAAAAGAAACTATATTGTCAAGGTACCTATCACTGAACTGTGTGATAGGCCATCTTGAATTTGAGCCCAAAATGTTTGTTTTAATACTTTTTTAGAGGCCATAGTCAGTTCTACCGGACATTCCCAAAAATGTTTGAGTCCTAATTTGTGGAACCAACCTTGAATGTGTTTCAGCCACACTAACACTTTGTTATTTTTGAACTTTAGAATTTCCTCTAGTCCTTCTCTGTAAAGGGCAAGTTCTGCTGTAGATCACAGGCGAACCCAAAACAATAATGGACGTAAACTCGCCTGGTGGTCTATGCAGCATATATTGAGGTCCATTGCTAATGGGAATTAGCGGTTTACGCTTTGGAAGGCTCAATAGCTTTCTAAAACACCTGGGCCCCATAATTCTGCTCCATATAAACATGCCGATTGTACCTATATTTATACACCTCAAGGGCCGGGGAGACTGCTTTGGATATAGAGCTCTCATGTCTCTTAACAATTGGTATAGAATTTGGATATAGAATAGTCCTGCTCTTCTCCAACTGTGTTTTCTCATTCATTTTAGTATCCAGGGTAATGCCTAAATAGCTAAAATTATAAACATATTCCAATATCTGGTTTTTAATGGTTAAAACCTTGCAAAAAGTTTCATGCGGATTTATTGCCATATATTTAGTTTTACTCGAGTTAATCTCCAGGCCTTTAGACTCACAGTAAGTCCCAAAGGTATCTAGTAATCTTTGCAAACCTTTGGGAGTTTGTGAAATTAAAATGGTATAGTCAGCAAATAAAAGAGCCGGTACTCGCACACCACACAGTTTGGGAGAATTGTGTTTGCAGCCCAACAAATATTCTGGAATATCATTAACATATAATGAAAACAAGGTGGGTGCCAGTACACATCCCTGCCTTACACCCCTGCTGATCTTAATGGGATCTGTAAGTTCATACCCCGGTCCCCATCCGACCTTTGCAAAGTTGTCCTCATGCAGTCTTATTATCTGCACAAGTATTTCTCCCGGTACTCCTTGTTCTTTTAGGGAGTTCCACAGGAGATTTCTGGGGATGAGGTCGAAGGTGGCTTTTAAATCGACAAAGGCAATATACAAGTGTCCTTTCTTAAATATTGTGTATTTCCAATTTACACAAAGGAATCTAAAAACCTGGTCAATAGTATTCGTTTTAGCTCAAAAGCCTGCCTGGTACGTTGATAAAATGCTGTTCTCCTCAATCCAATCATTCAATTTACTTACAATTTGACGAGCATATATTTTCTGTAAAACATCTAATAAGCTAATCGGTCGGTAGTTTAAAGGATCATATTGGTTGCCTTTTTTAAAAATAGTTGTAATCTCAGCTCCTTTCCATGATTTGGGTATTGCTGCACCTGCAGCCACTGAGTTACATATAAAATTAATATAGGGGCCCCAGACCTCCTTATCATGTTTCTACAGGTCACCTGGTATCTTGTCTGGACCTGGAGCCTTTCCAGGTTTGATTGCATCTATTGCTGCTAAGGTTTCTTCTAAACTAAAGTGTAATGGGACTAGAACTGTAGACATTTCATTTTCTGGTGGACTAAGCTCTATGTCACATTCAGCTTTAGAGTAGAGGCTGGAAAAATGGTTTACCCATGTATTTGCATCCAGAGAAAGATCTTTAGAACGTCCTCCCTTTTTGCTGCCTTTAGCTATTAGGCGCCAAAAGCTTAGTTGGTCTTTCGCTTTTGCTGCACTAATTAGCTCTGTCCTTGTATTATCATCCCAATTTTTCTTAGTTTGGATTAATAACTTCCTATATATATATTCCTTTTGTCCCTTAAAACCATAGCATTTTTTCCTTTGCTGCCAGAATAAACTCTTTTTTTGCTTCACTGCATTCTTTTGTACGATAGGTTGCCTGATTCGCTCACCCCTGTTGTTCCCTTTTTGCATTTCTTTGGTATCGTGCTTAAAATTGGTGTGAGGGACTCTATCAGTCCTTGGTGTATGTTCATAACTGGGATCTCTGCAATAGGTAGACTTATATACGGTGAGATAATTTCTACAAAACTTCATAGCCATCTCATTTCCCCCTTTTGAAGGCCATCTTAGATCTCTACGATTATTTGTTAGTACTGGTTCTATCACATCATCAGCATCATCATTGGCCCTTATACTAGTTGGTTTAAAGATGTCGGCCGCAAGTGTCAGGCACAACTGGAAGTGGTCACTCTCAGATCTATTGTCGATTTTTAAATCATAAAGAATAGACCACAGTGCGATAGATACCAAGATATAATCTATACAGCTCTTAGGATTACCACTTTTAAATGTGGGGGCATTCGGGCTATCGGAGGGCAACCTACCATCTAGTCAACTGCGCCACTGCAGTGGTACAAGGTACTGCCGGACTACTGTTTAGCAAGGGAATATTATTTGCCACGTCTTCGATGTTTCCTAATCCTGTCACTGGTTCAAATTTACTGTTGAAGTCTCCACCCACAATTACCTCAGCCATAGGGGTATCGGAAGCTAAGAATTGATCTAGTTGTTCAACAAACCTAGTCTCCTTGTCGCTACCCCCGGTCCGTTATAAATATTTATTACATATAGATCTTTGTTCTTTGGTATTGGAATTTTTGTCACCAGGATTTCCGGGGTTGGAAGTTCTATTTGCTTTATTTCTATGCCTAGGGTGACTTTTGCCCAAATTAGGAGGGCCCCTGAGGACCTTCCTCTAACTGACTGGATAGCAGCTGTACTAAAGGTTTTATATCCTACCTTATGTGGGATTTCAACCATCCACGTTTCTTGGAGAATTATTTCATTTTTGCAAATATACTCCTGCCATACCTCGTCCCCCTGATTTCCTTTCAGCCCTGCAATGTTCCATGAGCTTAATCTTAACTCAGTTTGGCATTTCTTCATACTCAATTTAAGTTGAGCATCTTTTGCTTTACCTGAACTTGATATTCTCTGCCGTTCAACTATATTAGGTATGGGCGAAATTTGCGAATTCGCCTTCCGCGAATTCACGCGAAATCGAATTGGCAATCCGATTCACGCGAAATCGAATTGGCAATCCGCAAAATCCGCGAATTCGTGTGAATTTGCAGATTTTTGTTTGTTTGCGTTTGCGCTGGGTTTTTGCATGTTCGCGGGTTTTTTGTGTGTTTGCAGGGCTTTTTGTGTGTTCGCGGGCCGCTTGCATGGCGAAGTTACCCAAGCGGTCGTGTAGGGGCACAGCACCCTCTTGTTCACCACTGCCACCCTCTGGTTCATCACTGCCACCCTCTGGTACACCACTGCCACCCTCTGGTTCACCCCTGCCACCCTCTGGTTCACCCCTACCACCCTCTGGTTCAGCACTGCCACTCACTGGTTCACCCCTGCCACCCTCTGGTTCAGCACTGTCACCCTCTGGTTCACCACTGCCACCCTCTGGTTCACGACTGCCACCCTCTGGTTCATCACAGCACCTCTGGTTCACCACTGCCACTCTCTAGTTAACCACTGTCACCCTATGGTTCAGCACTGCCACCCTCTGGTTCACCACTGCCACCCTCTGGTTCACCCCTTCCACCCTCTGGTTCACCACTGCCACCCTCTGGTTCATCACAGCACCCTCTGGTTCACCCCTGCCACCCTCTGGTTCAGCACTGTCACCCTCTGGTTCACCACTGCCGCCCTCTAGTTCACGACTGCCACCCTCTGGTTCATCACAGCACCTCTGGTTCACCACTGCCACCCTCTGGTTAACCACTGTCACCCTCTGGTTCAGCACTGCCACCCTCTGGTCAACCACTGCCACTCTCGGGTTCACCACTGCCACCCTCTGGTTCACCCATGCCACCCTCTGGTTCACCACTGCCACCCTCTTTTTCACCACTGCCACCATCTGGTTCATCACTGCCACCCTCTGGTTCAACCCTGCCACCCTCTGGTTTGTTTGCGTTTACGCTGGGTTTTTTGCATGTTCGCGGGTTTTTTGTGTGTTTGCAGGGCTTTTTGCGTGTTCGCAGGCCGCTTGCATGGCGAAGTTACCCAAGCGGTCGTGTAGGGGCACAGCACCCTCTTGTTCACCACTGCCACCCTCTGGTTCATCACTGCCACCCTCTGGTACACCACTGCCACCCTCTGGTTCACCCCTGCCACCCTCTGGTTCACCCCTGCCACCCTCTGGTTCAGCACTGCCACTCACTGGTTCACCCCTGCCACCCTCTGGTTCAGCACTGTCACCCTCTGGTTCACCACTGCCACCCTCTGGTTCACGACTGCCACCCTCTGGTTCATCACAGCACCTCTGGTTCACCACTGCCACTCTCTAGTTAACCACTGTCACCCTATGGTTCAGCACTGCCACCCTCTGGTTCACCACTGCCACCCTCTGGTTCACCCCTGCCACCCTCTGGTTCACCACTGCCACCCTCTGGTTCATCACAGCACCCTCTGGTTCACCCCTGCCACCCTCTGGTTCAGCACTGTCACCCTTTGGTTCACCACTGCCGCCCTCTGGTTCACCACTGCCACCCTCTGGTTCATCACAGCACCTCTGGTTCACCACTGCTACCCTCTGGTTAACCACTGTCACCCTCTGGTTCAGCACTGCCACCCTCTGGTCAACCACTGCCACTCTCGGGTTCACCACTGCCACCCTCTGGTTCACCCATGCCACCCTCTGGTTCACCACTGCCACCCTCTTTTTCACCCCTGCCACCATCTGGTTCATCACTGCCACCCTCTGGTTCAACCCTGCCACCCTCTGGTTCACCCCTGCCACCCTCTGGTTCAGCTCTGCCACTCTCTGGTTCAGCACTGTCACCCTCTGGTTCACCCCTACCACGCAGCCCAGCGGCAGCACAAATGATGCACCATGGTGCTGGGTATTAACAACGTGACGATTCTGAGAGATGCATCACGTTGTAAAGTCCTGCGCCATCAGGTGGCGTTCCGGTACAGGGTAGGGCGTTGCTGCACAGGAACGCCTCCTAAAAGTGGCTGAGTGAAATCTACAAGATTTCACTCAGTCACTTTTAGGCCAATGCTGCGTCAAAACCCTGCGCCAGCTTGAAGCAGGTGCAGGGTTTGATGCAGCATTGGGGAGATAGAGCCCCCCAGAGCATTGCTGGAGCTGCGACGCAAGCGCGACGCAGCTCCAGCAATGCGCTGCTTTTACGGCACAGATGCGTGAAGCATCTGTGCCGTTTTTGCCACATGGTGCGCCGCATTGTAAATGCAGAGCACCATGGGTGGCGGAGCTGCGTCGCACAATAACTGGCGCATCCCTGGGGATGCACCAGTTATTGTAAATCTGTCCCTATACATTTAGCCAACGAGGGAGCACTTACTGATTAAACAGTAGAAAGTACTTCAGTTGAGTAGAGGTATTGCACAAAAAGGTGGCATCTTTGTGGACAAACACGCAGGGCGGGATTAATTCTGCCCCCTGTTAGACTCGTTTTTTGTGCCCTTCTGCCCTCTGTTAGACTCGTTTTTCCCTTGTTTTTCTGCCCTTCTGCCTTCTGTTAGACTCGTTTTCCCCTTGTTTTTCTGCCCTTCTGCCCCCTGTTAGACTCGTTTTTTGTGCCCTTCTGCCCTCTGTTAGACTCGTTTTTGTGCCTTTCTGCCCATTAGACTTGTTTTTTGTGGCCGTCTGCCCTCTGTTAGACTCATTTTTCCCTTGTTTTTCTGCCCTTCTGTCCTCTGTTAGACTGTTTTTTTGGGCCCTTCTGCCCTCTGTTAGACTCGTTTTCCCTTGTTTTTCTGCCCTTCTGCCCTTTGTTAGACTGCTTTTGTGCCTTTTTGCCCTCTGCATCACCACATCATCACTCAGCGCTACCCCAGCATCACTCAGCCCCACCACATTATCACTCAGCACCACCACATTATCACTCAGCACCACCACAGCACCACTCAGCACCCCCACAGTACCACTCAGCACCACCTCAGCACCACTCAGCACCACCACAGCACCTCTCAGTGCCACCACAGCACCACTCAGCACAACCACAGCATCACTCAGCACCACCACAGCACCACTCAGCACCAACACAGCACCACTCAGCACCACCACAGCACCACTCAGCGCCACCACAGCATCACTCATCGCCACCACAGCATCACTCAGCACCACCACATATTCACTGAGCACCACCACAGCACCACTCAGCACCATCACAGCATCACTCAGCACCACCACAGCATCACTCAGCACCACCACAGCATCAATCAGCACCACCACAGCACCACTCAGCGCCACCATAGCATCACTCAGCACCACCACAGCATCACTCAGCACTACCACATTATCACTCAGCACCACCACAGCACCACCACATTATCACTCAGCACCACCACAGCATCAATCAGCACCACCACAGCACCACTCAGCACCACCCCAGCATCTCTCAGCACCATCCCAGTATCACTCCGCACCACAACAGCACCACTCAGCATCACCACAGCACCACTCAGCACCACCACAGCACCACTCAGCGCCACCCCAGCATCAATATGCACAACCATTCAACAACAACTGGTTCAAATATGTTCTCTCAATATTTCAAACTTTATTACAAATGCCACAAATAGATGTTAATATTTCACTTCTGTTCTTGGATTTTCGACACAATAAAATACACTGAACATAATCTTCACAAAAGTTATTTACAAAAGTTTAAGCTATTGCCATTATAAATTAAAATCACTTTTATTTAAGTATTAATTATTTAAAAAAATGAAAAGCCATTGTAATTTGTAATATCAATACAGCTGAGTCACGTAAATACAAAACATGTTGCATTACAAATGCTATAGGTGTCACATTTGCGAAAGTTATAACTATTGGCATTGTAAATGACAAAGCTATTAATTTAGTTATTTTCAAAGCCAACACATAAATAAAAAAAATTGTCATTTACAAGACCAATAGCTCAAACTTTCCTAATTCGAGACCTATTGCATTGCAAATGCTTGCTTTTATATCTGTCAGTGCTTCCTGTTGAGGTTTAATTTTCGTGACAGGCGCCTCATTGCCTACTTGTAACTATTCTCTGACCCTGCTTCAAGGGTCAGAGCAGGGTCAGAGAATAGTTGCAAGTAGGCAACGAGGCGCCAGGAAGCCCTTACAGGCTTACAGCAGCAGGTGCCCAAGTTCAAGTTAATTTCTTTGTAACCCTTTTGTAAAAGGTTACAAAAAATTAGCTTCAACTTTTGCACCTGCTGCTGTAACCCTGTAAGTGCTTGGCTAAAAATTCGTCCCCGCTGATTCGCGGGTTTTACATCATTACATGTATCAATCCCATCGTTCTGCAAAAAGTAAGGGGTACCAACCATCATCCTATTTTCCTCAGATACATGAATAACTTAAGTATTTAGAATATCATTCATTATCCCTTTGTTCCCAGCAAAAGTATCATCATCAATTAAAAAGCTGGTCTCTGTTTCTTCATTCACCAAAGCGGTCTTGGGTACATTTAAATCTTTAACAATTAATTTTGGCTTCAACGGCAAAACTGTCTCAGTAAATGTCACCTTTTGGTTTATTCCAGATAATTTTCAGTCCTGCTCATCCAGTCCTGACAATACCTGGAATCTGTTAGACATTAAAATTGGGGAAAATCTATTTACGAGGGGTTGACTTGTGGTTTGTAGAAGTATCCCAAGGGATGTGCGCAGATACTGCTATTAGATGTTAGGTTCGGCTCATTATAGTTCAATGGTGAACAGTCAAAATATCGAGTCCAAATTATCGAATAGACATAATATCGAGTTTAAAATATAGAATGGACAAAATATCGAATGGACAGAATATAGACATAAAAAATATTGTTTTTAAGGTAAGTAAAGTAATATCGAATGTTAAAAATATAGAAAGTTAAAATATCGAAGTATATAATATAGGTTATTAAAATTATCGATTTCTTAATAATATCGAATTTCTTATAGTGTTTTTTATGTTATTATATGTGTGAAAAGTGTGTATTTATGTTATAATTAATTTTAATTAATGAATTGTTTTTTTTATTTTTGCATAATTTAATTCTGTAGCGGGTTGTGGGTTTATAGGGGAATAAGGTGGGAAGTAATTTAATTATAATTATTAAATATGTAAATTTATTTATTGGTATTAATTTTTAATAATTGTTAATTAATTTATATGTGGTAAATAATTATACTTTAATTGGTAATTAAGTTTAATTAATTGATTAATTGCTAATTATGTTACTTTTACTAATTTATTTTCTGTAGCAGGTTGTGGGTTTACAGGGGAATTGGGCGGGAAGTAATTTAATTATAATTAATTAAATATGTAAAATTATTTATTGTTATTTATTTAGAATTAATTGTTAATTAAGTTTTTATGGGTAATTAATAAAGTTTTAATTGCCAATTAATTTGATTTAATTGATTAATTGCTAATTATGTTAATGTTACTAATTTATTTTCTGTAGCGGGTTGTGGGTTTATAGGGGAATAGGGTGGGAAGTAATTTATTTATAATTAATTAAATAATTAAATGTATTTAATTGTGTTTAAATTGAATTAATTGTTAATTAAATTTTAATTCTTAAATAATTAATTGTTAATTTGTAATTAATTTGTATTAATAGGTAACTAAGTGTAATAATTAATGATAATTAGTAATTTTTATAGATTAATTATTATATTATATTAAATTGGTAATTACTTTTCAATAATTTTTTATAGATATTAATTTATATATTTTTAAAAATTATATGAAGTATTTACTTTCCTTAATGTTACACTCTCTGGAGTGGGAATAGTAATTTTAACCCTTAGGTTATCCAATGCTTTCCCTACTGTTGCACTCTTTGGAGTGGGAATAGTAATTTTGAGCCCTACGCTATCCAACGCTTCCCTACTGTTGCACTCTTTGGAGTGGGAATAGTAATTTTTACCTCTACGCTATCCAACGCTTTCCCTACTGTTGCACTCTTTGGAGTGGGAATAGTAATTTTTACCCCTACGCTATCCAACGCTTTCCCTACTGTTGCACTCACTGGAGTGGGAATAGTAATTTTTACCCCTACGCTATCCAACGCTTTCCCTACTGTTGCACCCACTGGAGTGGGAATAGTAAATTTTACCTCTACTCTATCCAACGCTTTCCCTACTGTTGCACCCATAAATTTTACCTCTACGCTATCCAATGCTTTCCCTAATGTTGCACCCACTGGAGTGGGAATAGAAATTTTAACCCCTACGCTATCCAACGCTTTCCCTACTGTTGCACTCTTTGGAGTGGGAATAGTAATTTTTACCCCTACGCTATCCAACGCTTTCCCTACTGTTGCACCCACTGGAGTGGGAATAGTAATTTTTACCCCTACGCTATCTAGCGGTTTCCCTACTGTTGCACTCTTTGGAGTGGGAATAGTAATTTTAACCCCTACGCTATCAAACGCTTTTCCTACTGTTGCACTATTTGGAGTGGGACAAGTAATTTTTACCCCTACGCTATCCAACTCTTTCCCTACTGTTGCACTCCTTGGAGTTGGAATAGTAATTTTTGCCCCAACGCTATCCAACGCTTTCCCTACTGTTGCACCCACTGGAGTGGGAATAGTAATTTTTACCCCTACGCTATCCAACGCTTTCCCTACGGTTGCACCCACTGGAGTGGGAATAGTAATTTTAACCCCTACGCTATCCAACGCTTTCCCTACTATTGCACTCTTTGGAGTGGGAATAGTAATTTTTACCCCTACGCTATCCAACGCTTTCCCTACTGTTGCACCCACTGGAGTGGGAATAGTAATGTTTACCCCTACGCTATCCAACGCTTTCCCTACTGTTGTACTCACTGGAGTGGGAATAGTAATTTTTATCCCTACGCTATCCAACGCTTTCCCTACTGTTGCATTCTCTGGAGTGGGAATAGTAATTTTTACACTTCCGCTATTGTACGGTTATAATATTGGATATTATTTAATTATATTATGTTACTATATATATATGTTTTAACAAATATGATGTAAACATTTTTTTTATAACTTTCATTAAATATTTAATTATTATAAGTTAATTTAAGTATTTTAAGTATATTTTAGTAGTTAATTTTTAATATTAATTTAATTTAACATTGTTTTTAATAAAGTCGATATTTCTATAAACTATATTTTAGTAAACGATATTTTTTACTCAATATTTTTGTACTTACCTGTTTGTAGATATAAACTCGATATTCTGTCTGTCGATATTTTGTCAACGATATTTTTGATAGTCGATATTATGTCCCTCGATATTATGTCAGTGATCCCGGCCTAGCCACCCCAATCTCCGGACCATTAAGATCTCCCTTATATATATAAAGGGTGAAACCCTTTATACTTTATCAACCAGTCAACGCTCTTGTTATGTAAATCACTCCACGTCTCCTTTTGCCCTTCCTTAAGGGCAGGAAAACCAGCCAGGATTAAGACATATGGGCATGAGGCTGGGGGTAGGTTTAGTATATCCACATTGAATTTTGGGCCATTATTTCTTGAGTCCGTTGTCACGTTCTTATGAGTAGTGTTCAATTTGGGTCCTGCATCTACATAGACCTGTTTTTTGTGCACCTTGGATATCTACTATCTTTGGTCTATTACATATACCATGTGTTACTCCTTTTATATTATTTACTCTGGTGTTAGTGGAAATTTTACCTCTGTCGTCTCTTCCCTCTCTGTTTTGGATTACATTAGGGAAGTTATTTGCCGGAGTTCTAGAACCTGAAATGTCTGTTGGATCTGATATGTCAGCACAATTCAGCTGTTTGTCCCCCTTAAAACAACCACGTTGTTTTATTGCAGTGTCTATCTGGTTCTTTTTTCCCCATAGAATTGTGAGATTTCTTTCAACTACATCATGAACCTGAGATATCATTCCTCCTAGTGCCAAATTATCAGGAGCTACATTAGTTACACCCATTTCAGTCGTAGCATCTGCATTATTTACATTCCCTTGGAACGGGAAAGGCAGTACTGCCTAAGTTTGTGTGCCAACAGAAATGCACCTCAAAATGTCACACTTCCCAGTGTTCACACTTTCAGCGCAATTAAACACCATAAGTCCCTTTAAAGGTTTTTTCTTTTGCCCAGCAGTTCCCCGTTTCCGTTTTGTCACGGGTTCTACCACCGGCTTCTTAGTGACGGGGTTCTTGGAGGTTCGTGTCCTAGTAGACCTACTGGGCTCATCTGTCGGGACAGGAGCTTAAACCTTTGAAGTTGGTATCGGGGATTTGGAGGATACAAAAGAGGAAAAAAAGGGGTTAAAGAAGCATTCTTTAAGTCCACAGGCAAGGGCACTTGTACAAGGTCCCCCAAGCCAGTCTGAAGATTGTCTAATGATAAGCACTTGAAAAAAGTGGCCGGATCCAAAGAAAGACGCCGCTCTGTCAGCTGTATTTCATGGGTCAGTAACGATTCTGCTCTCACTAAAAATGCAGCCAATGTTCCCGCCACTCCCTTTCGTTTATCCATTTAGTCTCTCTTATGTCAACCAGAATGATAATAAATATTTAATGTGTTTGTTCACGGTACCTTTCCATGCGCTGGAAGAGTTCCAGTTGCAACGCATGGAAGATTAATTCTCGGGGGTAGGGCCCGCCCATTGGCCCGGGTACCCCCGAGCATGTCCCGCGTTGTGGGAGTCCTAGCACCCTCTTAGGCGCCTCCTGGCGCATTGGTCGAGGAACACGACATGCACGCCGCAAGGGGTGATGGGAAACGTAGTTCCCTGGTCATTAGCGGCACTTCAACCTGGTCAGCCCGGTCAGCGCCAAGAATCCCCGGCTCTCTGTAGGTCTCAGCGGCAACAGCAACTGCCAAAACAGGATAACGGGCTCCTGCGCTGCGGGAGCCCTAGCCCCCTCTTAAGCGCCTCCTGGCAAGTTGGTCACAGAACGCTGCATGTGTGCCGCAAGGGTTGATAGGAAACGTAGTTCCCTGGTCGTTAGCAGCACTTCAACCTGGTCAGCTCGGCAACAGCAAGTATCCCTGGCTCTGTGTAGGTCTCAGCGGCAACAGCAACTGCTAAAACAGGAAAACAGTACATTCTATGTTTTATGTAAATCGAGATTTTATTAATTAAGGTGCTATTTAAAACTGTTATCATAGGCTTTATAGTATAATACGTTAAGTTCTGCTTTTTAATATCATTGACTGTGTATTGTACTGTTCGCCTATATACTTTGAAAGACCGAATAAAGTCGGATGATGATGCATTTCTAGTTAAGCTGTCAGCATGCCTCAAATTTGTCTTGGCAACCAGACAGCATCACTGTCTGGTAGGCTTCGACTTAAAAAAAAAAAAGACCTGGTGTTATATTGCACTTAAAACAAAGCTCCCTATCAGGGGTGGCCTTAGGAATGTGCAAGCTCTGCACCTGCACAGGGCCACCAAACTCCAGGGGCCACCACGCCAATATATATCCTTAATATAATAATCCTCTGAGGATGGATACATATTTGCGTGGCGGCCCCTGGCAGGAATTTGGCGGGCTCCGGTTCTGTTCCACTTCCAAACACCCTGATCCCCCCCCTCCCCCCTTCACTGGCCTCTTCGCTCCGCCCCACCCGGGCCCCCTCTTACGGGGCCCCCTACCTACGCTCCCTGCCCAGGGCCGCCATGAGCCTAGAGTCGCCCCTGTCCCTATACCAGGTGGTTGGCCGTGCAAAAGTGTACGGCCACACCAGTCGAATATGGTTTGCAATTGATAATGAAAAGCACATTACAAGAGCTGAGCACAAGGTTACTGAATTAAGCTTGTACTTGTTTTAGGATATTTACACTAAGGGGTGTTCATCGATTTGTGTGTACTAAATAGAAACTTTTGTTTTCTCACAGCCGCTCTTTTCTGTTTTTGGTGATTATTTAGAACTCGCTCATGAAGAAGCCGCAGAGATAATCAGCTACAGGTTGTATTTATCATATATATCTTCAAAACACGGAGCTAATTAGTATTCGTAAAGCGGGTTTAACGTGCAAAAATAAACATTATAAATCCAGCATGTTTTCATATTAGAGAAAATTGCTGAGCATAATCATGCAATAATGCAAAAGTGACAGCGGACGTGAACTACATTATACTATCTACTAAACTGCTATGGACACATTTTAAGCTGAATCTATTGTGCACCAAAGAACGATTTATATTGATTACTATTAATTTATGTAAATTACAGTTTTCTAGAACTTTCACAGATCTCTAGGAATGCCAAAGCACAGTATATTAAATTACTTGTTTTTATGCTGCACATAAATAGGGTTTGAATCCACGTAGAGCAGTGTTCCTGTAGCTGGAATGACTGGGCGTGTGAACTCTGAGCTCGAGTTTATGGAATGGGTTTCCACACCCATTGTAGTCACTGTAGTCTCCCGGGTCGGGCTGCAGTTACTTGACCATCCTGACTCCTACCTGAAACTTTCCTTCACCGTGGGGAACACAAAATGTTCCCCCCAAGCTGCAAGAGAGTCTGCCCTGACACCCAGCTCCCTCCTCTCACTCGACCTCTCACCTGCAGTCTGCACATGCCCTTGACTCCCGCTTGCCTTCTGATCACTGAAGGTGGTAAAGAGGTCAGAGAGTGCCCTGAAAGAGGGACAGCCATACGGAAGGACACCTGGGGTCGTGTTACCGATAGGGTGCACTGTTCCTGTAAGCACTGCGGCACACCTTATAATTGGTGTATGGGGTGCCAATGGGCGGAGTATGCCCCCTTACTGAGAATGTGCTGCCCCCGACGCAGCCAAGAGCTGCCAGCTGCCCTGGGAGTAGGCCATCAGTAAAAGACAGAGCAACTGTTTGAAGCAGCCGCTCCCTCTTTTCCCGGTGTAAGCAGCATCTGCCTGCACTTCAAATGGGGTACAGAGATCCGCCAAGAGGTGGGTGCACTGAGTGTCTGCACTGACTGAAGAGGGCTGCCTGAGGGTCCCACTCTCTTCCATCCAGGGGCATCATCAGAGGTGCACTGACTGCATGCCATCTCTTTGTGTCATGCAGTCAGTTGTCCTCCTGCCTTCCTCTTTGCCTCTACACCTGCCTCCATAATACATACAGAACAAACACAATTGTTCTGTGAGACTCATGAAACCAATACTTCTGTAGGGAATTTCGAGGAACTCAAATCAATTGTTCATATGTGTTATATCAGATCCATATTGTACATTATATATATTAATGTTCTTGTGGGTTAAAATACAGTTGTCCTTGTTTTCAATACACTGCGTCCATAATACAGCAAAGGCACAAAGGCAAAGTGCTTCCCTCAAGTGCATGAGGCCACCATCCCATGCAAATGAGGGAATGTCTCTTTAACATAGTGCTACCACTACATGTGTACAGGTTCAATCTGTAGTAGAGCAGGTACCACACAAGTGTTTGCAGACACTTCTGTAATACCAAAGTTCTTCAGGGGCACAGAGAGAGGGAGGACATGCCAATTGCGCCTCTGTGGCACTTTCCATTCGACTTCCCTGGTAATCCTTGGACCACATTCCAGGTACTTCAACTCGTAATTGCACTGTACAATAAAGGAATTACAAGCCAGGATCAATGATTCTGACTCTGGTAATGTTGGCCAAATTGCATCATGCATCATGTACTTGGCCCTATAGTCTAACATACCAAGACGAATAATCCCAAATGCATGAGGTAGAAACAAGCTGTAAATGGTCAATAAGAATGTTACCAGGTGGTCTTCACAAGCATGATGCAGTTTTCCTAACCAGTTGCCTATGAAATAAAAAGATGCCCTCTTACTCCTCGAGCCCAAAGTTATGGAGCCATCAACCCATGGAAGTAAATGGGTTGCTCTGCAGTCTTTGCAGAATCAATTTTATACTTTAGTCATCTTCCCCTGCAAGACATTGCTACAAACGATAGGGCACCATATTAACTTTGTATCCACAAAAGACTATGCAGATGGGTAATTGTTGCAATTTTATTGTGCTAGAATCTTCCATTTAGAGCATAAACAATTCTGCCTCGCTAACTAAGGGAAACGGAGGGGCATATTAGCAATCTCCTGCGATAATTATCGCTCAGCGCTTTTAGCGCGAGAATAATTATCGCAGGCTACAGCTGGATTCCATTGCGGAGATAGCGTGCTCTACTCCCAAGCGGTAGGAATCCATGCGTTAGCTGGAAAACAGTGTGATTATCGCTGGAAATCCCGCGATAATCACACTGCTACCAGAGCTACCTTGCTGATAGGGCAGGGTGATTTTAGCCATGTAATCCACCTCCCATTCGATTACATGGCTAAGTCAGGTCACAAGCAACCATTAGGAAAGTAGCGTTAACTGTGGTTAGCGCTACTTTTCTTAACGCTCTGCTTGTTAGCGTGTAGCTTGATAATTAGAGAAATGTTGGTTAGCGACATTTCTCCAGTTATTTTGTCACGGAACGCCCACTTTGCATCTCATTAGAGATGCAAAGCTGGGCTTTGTTGAAAGGGGCGCTAAATCAGCAGAACACGCAATAGCGTGTCTTTGCTGATAAGGCAATGAAATTATCCCCGCTTTTCGGCCGAAAAATGGCTGCAAAAGCGACGATAATTTCATATCTCCGCTTTGGTAATGTGCCGCGGAGTACCATAGTTGTCACATAGCACCCAGTGATGCACTAGAACCTTTGTGATGCATTGTGCTCTGATAGTGTAGCCCATCAATCATGACCCCCTTCAGTGCAAACATTCTCTTTTTGGATAGCTAGCCATCCAAAATATTATTCAACCAATACATTATGAATTTATGGTTATTCATCCTTTCAACATAACCCAGCCCTACATTTTAATTGGACAGAAAGAATGACATGTAATAAAATAAAAGTGCAAGGTGCAAAAAATTGTTAATATAATGTGAACAACAAGGACCCCCTGATTAGAACAACTGCTCAAATATAATGATATTAGTTTTGTAACTTGTCTAGCAAATATTACATTGCAATAGCACGTAGGGAGGGTGTGTTGCATAGAGAAATTGTTTTAAACTTATCGAATTATTCATGTCTTATGTGATGTTTTACTATTAAATGAAACAAATCTGTTTTTAATAAATGTAAGTGATTGTACTTTTATGTTTATTAATTGTGTTTTTCAGATTTAATTTTGGGGCTCCTGAAGAAGGCGTTTTTTCAGAACGCCGAAACGCGCGTCGAAAGTATTGATTGCCACTTTCGTTCCTTTTAACATTGTGTGATTATATTTTATTCATATTTTATAATTTGTGTTTTGTGTCAATTTTTATATAATATGGATGTATAGAAAAATTGGTTTTAATATGAAAACTCATTAAAAAGAATATAGTTTTATATCGAAATAAATTTGTAGGTTCCTTTTTGCAACTACCCTTCCTTTTGTTAGGATTGCTTGAATTACATACACATTGCAAAAAATGGTTAAAGCACACATCCCCCTCTTTCGGTCAAAAAGAGCAGCTGCGTTCCCAGCCTATACGCATAGGACCACCTACCTCTCAAATAACAGAATGTTGTGATATCAAACTGCATGTAACAGCCTAGTAAATAATATTAGACTTTATCCCTCCAACTAACTAAACAAAAGATAGCATTAAGTTGAAATATATTATTTATCTTCCAATCGTTCTTCTGTTACACAATTTATCAGCAACCATCTGCATATTCATGAATGTGCTGATAGCTAGTGAACATTTACAAATGTTCATAATAATTCCGGGTTCAATGGTGAAATGTTTTCACAATATGTGCACAGTTTCAGTGCTGGCTCCCTTGTCTCAGCAAAACTGTCTCTATATGGTCAAAAATTATCCTTGATTCCTAGAGCATGGAGTTGTGGAGTTCTCCTGCGTGCCATTAGCATTTTTGTCCCGGATTTTAGGGATTAATTACTAAAGGTTACATACTATCCTTTCCAATAGATTCTTGTAGGGTCACTTGTGTATTGAAAAACATAGAAGTTGACTGTATAGACTGTATGTTCATTCAAAGGCTTGTAGTACAGATACAATGGCATGATGGTGCTCCCTAGGGACAGAGTTCTGTACAACCTGTTCTATGCACACAGTTCTTGAAAACTGTACCCAAAATGGTAGTTGCCATGCAGTCTAACGTGGGTGAACTTCAAGCATTACTGTTATTAATAATGTAATTATTGAAACCTTCAAACATTGTTCCTGCAAGCTAGAGAGTTCACAGCTTGCATCACTTCCAGGGACCACTCTGCCTCCTAAGGCCATGAAGTCATGTGGCTGAACTGACAATGTGCACCCGTTTCTTGTTGTACCCTTTTGTACATCCTCGACCTATGAGCCTCAGACCTGTGTGCTTTGTTTCTAATGCTTCATTTCATGCGTCTCTTTTTTTTGGGGCCTATATAACAGTGATCTACCACTTTTTCTATTTCTACAACCACCAGAATACCATGGCTCTGCCCAACTGCCACGTATAGGAGTTTTTCACCTATGTAAATCACTACAGTACATGTGTGGTGCATTATGTTTAAGACATCTTCAAATCCATGTTTCATACTCCATCATCAGTTAGCTTCCTTGTCTGGAGGTAATGTTCCTGGAGGAGACTTTTTTTGGCCTCAGACTGCTCAACACCAATCTAAGGTGCAGGACAGTGATGAGGGAAACTGTAGCAAGCTCAAGTTAAATGTAGTTATTCTTCGTAACGGAGCAGCTATGAGTGTCTAGAAAGAATTCAAACATTTATAAACCTTTCTCCGTGAATTTCCATGAATCGTCTGTGGTTGGGTATGGGTGGGTACCTACAGTATGGGCTTTGTAAGAGGGAATGCTCTGAGGATAAAAGAATTTTAGCAGGTGATATCTTTGTTAAAAAAGTTAGTATTTACTGAAACAGCAGTACACAATTTATTTGAGTGCTTTGCTCCTATATATGGGTCCTGTCTGTCATTTTCATATATAACCTGTTTGTAGTGTGTTAACATTAAGGGCCTAATAATGAGAATGGCGGTCCAGGACTGCCATACTTGCGGTGGCAGTCCAACCACCGCCACCACTGCGGGTCCGCCTGTAAGATTTCGAGTGTGGTGGTTGGACCACCGCAGGACTGCAGCCCTGGTGATTCAGGATCCCGTGGTGGTGGTGGTGTGGATAAGGGAAGTAATATGCTGGCAGTGCCACGCATATTTCGTGTAAATACGTAGTGCTCTGCTTTGATCCCAGACGTGTGTGAGCTCCGTGTTGGCTGATACCCGCACATTGCACTTTATTTTGCCACTAATTTTGATTCTTATGTATTTTTAAAAAATAAATGTAAAATATTTTTCTTAACTGAATTGTGATGAGCTATTCCCCCCGATCTTCCTGACCTGCGGTGTCCGTCTGTTAGAGCGGACCCACCATAGTTGTGGTAAGCGCTCTAGTCTCTCTGGCAACGCAGCGGGTGTGCCGCTGGCATGCCAAAGGCAAGCCCTTCTGTGCCCGTCCGCGCACCGGCTGCGCACAGCGCCAGCCATGCTGCCCATTTGGAGTGGCATGAGGCTAACAACAAGAGACACCACCATATAAGTTACACAAGCAATCACCTGCGGAATATAGGTGAGAGTGGAGGTGGGATGGAAGAATATAAGCTTGAGGAGACAGCGAGACCTATGTCGGACTTTGTTAGATGAGCTACCCTCACATGATGTTTGTTAAATGTCAGATCCCTGCCTAAACACTATTTGGAGATCCAACTATTGTTGGAAACTCAGGAACTGGATGCACTATTCATGACGGATACATGGACACACCCTGGCTCAGACTTAGAGCCAGGGCTGGCCTGCCCACCTGGATATAAAGTATTTAATAAACCGCGAATCAGTGGCAGGAGAGGTGGAGTAGGGATTATTTCTAAAGAGATATGGGACTTTGTAACCATGGATATCGATGAGATAGAGGGCTTTGAAATGTTGGGATTCTCGCTAAAGGACCCTAAGGGACATGTGCTGACTGGCATGGTGTGCTATAGGCCCCCTGGGGTTGTTAGCCACCAACATCAGTAGGCGCTGATTGAGGTCCTTAGCAATATGGCGATTGCACACTCCAGATTGCTCATTGTAGGAGATTTTAACTTGTGGTTAAATGGAACCCTAGATTCAGGCTCTAATAATATCATCCAATCTTGTGAAGGCTTAAACCTACAACAATGGGTTAATGAGCCAACACATAAGGGAGTACATATATTAGATTTAATTTTCTCTGAAAAACAGATCATAGAAACCGTGAACGTATTGCCAGTGGGTTGGTCCGACCACCACATGATTAAATTCCGGGTATATAACCCGAGGATGAGCATTCCGGTTATTAGTGAGGTGAGAAAATTTATAAGCAGGGATTGGAAGATGCTCCTGAATAAGGCAAAAACATCCACTGTATTCCCCCTTAATGGGTGCTTTGATGTTAATAAGTAGGTGGAAGAAAACTATATGGCTTTCTGTGCGCAGGTAACTCTAAGGCTGTACCAGATTCCCCCTTTAAAAAATCATAAAAAAGTGGGTAGGCCCTCAGCACCATGGTTTAATGAGAAATATAAAAATATGAAACAGGGATGTAGGCTGGCAGAGGAAATGGAGAAAGATCTACGCTGATGAGGATACAACTGCTTGGAAATCAGCGATTACTAACTATAAAAAAGAGATTTCTATAGCAAAGGCAGAATACTTTGCTGACACCATCATGATGGCTTCTAATAGCACAAGAAGTATGTTCAAAAGAATGAGTTATATGATTAACCCAGAATGCTCAAAAAATAAGATCTAACCTACTCAGGACCTCTGGGATAGTTTAGCAACCTTTTTTGAGGATAAGATTAGAAAGGTCATTGAGGGATTCAAAACGGGCGATTTGTCTAAGGAAGAAGATCACGGCGGTAATACTAGAGACTTACCATATGTAGAAATGTCAAGAAGGACAGGAATGGAGAACCCAAATTCCTTAGACCAGCTAGAAGCATTTACGGTGAAGGATCTCAATAGAGTGGCTCTGGGTGTCTCCTACGGATCACCTATGGATCCACTATCACACAATATCTGTAAGGAACTGGCAACAGAACTGTTCCCAATACTCCGGCAGATCTGCAATCAATCGTTGCCTAATGGCTCAGTGCCAGCTGGATGGAAACAAGCGTTGGTGACACCACTTCTGAAAAAAACAACACTAGATCCTACTTGCCCAAAGAACTACAGACCTATCTCTTTGTTACCCTACCCAGTAAAGATCTTAGAGCGACAGGTCAGTAGGACAACTTCAAATTCCTAGAAACCAACAACATTCTGGAGGACGTGCAATTTGGCTTCCATCCCGGACATGGAACGGAGATTGCTCTGGTGACTGTGTTGAACGATTTTCAAATGCGAGCAGACGGAGACAATCAGCCACACTGATTTTGCTTGATCTGTCCGCCGCATTTGACACGGTCAACCATGAAGTTCTTCTGACCAGACTCGAAGAGGTTGGGGTAGTGGGCTGAGAGTTGAAGTGGTTTTAATCCTACCTTTCCAACAGACGACAGGCAGTGGCCCTTCCTCCCTTTCAATCTGAATTTACTAATATTCTGCATGGTGTCCCCAAGGGATCTGCAATTAGTCCTATATTGTTTAACATCTACATGAGCCCTCTGATTGCTGTCATGCAGGCTCATAATGTCAATATTGTAAACAACGCAGATGATACCCAACTTATTTTATCACTAGAGGGGGTACAGTCCATATACTTGGATGACTTTCCTGCCTCTATGTAGGATACTGCCCACTGGCTGAGAGAGAACTTCTTACAATGTAATGCTGATAAGACTGAGGTCCTTTACTGTTCAGCGGGGAAGATTCCTCCACCACTTCCTATCAATTTCTGGCTCCTATCCGTAGCCGCTCCACCGCCTCCCTGTGAGACAGTGCGTAACTTAGGAGTTATGTTCAATGACATCTTGAGCCTAGAAACACAAGTAAATAAAACAGTGGAGAGCTTTTCTTTATTATTAGAGCCCTTCGTAAGATTCTCCCGCTACTACCAGCTCAGGCCCGAGCGCTGACAGTAAGAAGCACCATCCTGAGCAGGCTGGATTATTGTAATGCCTTGCTGCTGGAGTCACCAAGATTTTTGATTGAGAGACTCCAGAAGATCCAGATAATGGCATCTAAGTTAGCTTTGGTAAGGCCACGGTGCTCATCTGCCTCTCAGGCGCTTTCGGAGCTGCATTGGCTTCCTGTATTGCAAAGAATACATTTTAAGTCACTTTACATAGTGTTCAAGACTCTGCATGGGGCTGGACCTCTACCAATGCAGAACAAGTTTACCTGGTATGCCCCTGCTAGGAGCCTTTGCTCTTCCTCCGGCAAACTGGTGAAAGTGCCAAGATTTACAAAAACAAAATCAGGAGACAGGGCTTTCAGCACCGCCGCTGCGCTGCTCTGGACCGTCTTTCACATGAGTTGAGCAGCTGGAGGGTCTTCTTCAATTTAGAAAAAGGATGAAGACATGGCTCTATCCTAGGGCATGATTCCATTGATTAATTTTAAATACTTTCTGCTAACTTCGATTCACGCATTATGAGTGCAATCGGGGTACATGTATGACAAGCACCAAGATAACCGTAGGGGGATAGTGCGCTATATGAGTGCTGATAACAATAACAATTATGACTTGTCTCTCCACCACCCTTTTCATGGCTTGGAGCCCGCCATGAAATGGGTGGCAGAGATGCTGTTAAGGGGGCCATGACAGGGCCCCAGGCCGCATCTGGACATGGGGATGCATGTGGGGGCACATGCTATGCCCCCCCTACAATTGCACATTTGTTCCTGCACAGAGTGGCATGCACGACATGGTGCATGCCACACCATGCAAGAATGTGCAGTCAGCAGTCTCACAGCGGCAGTCTGCATTTTAGGCTCTCCTATGAGCCTAACATACCACCGCTGTGAAACCGTCACCCCTCCATCAGCCCGCCGTGGATTCAATCATAATGTGGTTGGTTGGGGCAACATGGCCTTGCCGGGGTTTCCTGTTGGCATGGTGATGGCGGTCCTACAGGAGGACCGCCATAGACAAAATAAGGCCTCAAGCCTTTGCAGATCATCAGAAGTTAAAACAAAGTTTACAAGCTGTATTGGTAATGCCAAGTTCATAAAATAATTTACTAGGTATGCCAGACCAACATATGTTATTGTTGATTTGGAAAATAAAATTAACATTTACAAAAAACAATAAGCATTTGCTGTATGAAAAGATAATTTGAAGTAAAAGTTTGATAATATATTTTTTAACTCAACATACGTAAGGACATACTTTGGAAATACCATACTGGCCTTTGCAGTGCTTGTAAAAAATGTTGGAGTACATTAACAATAAATTAATAGTAAAAACTAACAAACACACACACATATATATGAAAACCATGCATGATACCTAATTTACAAAATAACAATGAATACAAAGAATTTCTTTAATGAATGATGTGAATTAAATATATAGCTTAAATAAAAATACATATATACTCAGAAAATATAAAACAATTTTAAAATTACATAAAAAGAGTAGTAGTAACTTAACAAGTCAAAATTAACATGTATATATATATATATAACACCATAAATTTGTATATTTGAAATAAAAATAACAATAAATCTTATAGCCCGAAATAAACAGCAATACAAAAATGATTTAACAAATATTAAACAAAATAAATACATTTTAAATAAATATACATATCTTCCTACTGCCCCCAAAATTGCTAGCAATGATAATAAATACTTTATGAATACAATATGAATAACAACAAATTGTGATGAAATCAAACAAATGAAATTAAAAGAAATAAAACATGTAAAATGAAATTTAAAATGTCATTAATCACACTTATCGACAAATTAACAATTAATTAACATGCGGCAAATAATTAAAATTACATATAATCGAATAAATAATTTACATAATTTATTACCAATTTAATGTTTAAATGAAATAAAACATTTTGAATAAACTGTAATACAACATTTTAATACATTCTTACCCTCTTTCCCTACGAACCCTACTACTGAATTATTAATTATAAATGAAGCTGTATAGAAACTACATTGCATATTAAAAATCACAAATACATGTAAATAATGAAAATAACAACTAATCAATTAAACAGTTGAATTAAATAACTACTAATTAAATACTGAATTTACATAAAACACTAATTTAATATAACAAACCATAATTTCCATATAACAACTTCCCACACTTTTCGACTGCAAACCACCACTAAATTATAAATTGCTAATTAAATGTAAAAGCATTTGAATTACGCAATAAACCTTATAAATGATATTGAAAAAAAACAGAATATTATAGTACTACGAATACCCAAAAATAATATAATAAATAATATTTGTTAAACTATTTAAAAATGACATTTATTACAACTATAGTAAAGTAAACAATATTACATATACCATTTTCTTTTTAAATGAAGTAAATTGAAACACAATATTCTTACCTTCTATGTTCTGCCCCTCGATGTTTGACAATTATATTTTTGCCATAATACTGTTGCACCACAAACAATATTTTGGTAATTTACATATAGCTAGATTTAAAACAAATTGAATAGAACAAACCAAACAATGCAGATATAACATTAACATTGTTATAAATGTAAATATAGAGCAAAAAGAACAATATTTAAAAAATAACTACACTAAAAAATAAACAGCACAAACAAAAGTGTTGGACTTCAAAAGAGTCAAATTGACTATTGTAACTCCGATTTAAGTAAAAGTAGGGACAGTTTTTGATTTTGGTGGGCTTAGATGTACTATTCCCACTTTAACATAAGCAATAGCACGGAAAATGTTGGGCACTGGAAGGGTTAGATTTAATATTCCCACTCCAATGTAGTCAACAGCTGGAAAAGTGATTTACTTTGGAAGAGTTCGATTTACTGTCACCACTCCAATCTAAGCGTCAGTAGGAACGGTGTTGGACCTTTGATGGGATGAGTTATTGTTTCCATTCCAACTTAAGCAAAACCATGAAAAGTATTGGATTTTGGAAGAGTTAAATATATAATTCCAATTCCTAATCATTTTTAAGAAACAATTTAAATAACTAACACCATAAATTTGTATATTTGAAATAAAAATAACAATAAATCTTATAGCCTGAAATAAACAGCAATACAAAAATGATTTAACAAATATTAAACAAAATAAATACATTTTAAATAAATATACATATCTTACTACTGCCCCCAAAATTGCTAGCAATAATAATAAATACTTTATGAATACAATATGAATAACAACAAATTGTGATGAAATCAAACAAATGAAATTAAAAGAAATAAAACATGTAAAATGAAATTTAAAATGTCATTAATCACACTTATCGACAAATTAACAATTAATTAACATGCGGCAAATAATTAAAATGACATATAATCGAATAAATAATTTACATAATTTATTACCAATTTAATGTTTAAATGAAATAAAACATTTTGAATAAACTGTAATACAACATTTTATTACATTCTTACCCTCTTTCCCTACGAACCCTACTACTGAATTATTAATTATAAATGAAGCTGTATAGAAACTACATTGCATATTAAAAATCACAAATACATGTAAATAATGAAAATAACAACTAATCAATTAAACAGTTGAATTAAATAACTACTAATTAAATACTGAATTTACATAAAACACTAATTTAATATAACAAACCATAATTTCCATATAACAACTTCCCACACTTTTCGACTGCAAACCACCACTAAATTATAAATTGCTAATTAAATGTAAAAGCATTTGAATTACGCAATAAACCTTATAAATGATATTGAAAAAAAACAGAATATTATAGTACTACGAATACCCAAAAATAATATAATAAATAATATTTGTTAAACTATTTAAAAATGACATTTATTACAACTATAGTAAAGTAAACAATATTACATATACCATTTTTTTTTAAATGAAGTAAATTGAAACACAATATTCTTACCTTCTATGTTCTGCCCCTCGATGTTTGACAATTATATTTTTGCCATAATACTGTTGCACCACAAACAATATTTTGGTAATTTACCCAAAAAGTACACATACTTATAGGTGAGTAATAGTGACTAATGGGGATGTTCTCCACGAAGTTCCGAGTGATATCTGTAGCAAACAAGAGTTCAGTTTCCTGCTCGGAGCTGTCATTGACCAGCTGCTGCTTCACATAGTGTGGTAAGCTTACATGGAATCCTTGGACCAGATGTATCAAGCTAAACTGTGTTCGCCAACACTGAAATTCGCAATTTAGCTGTGTGCTATGTAGGTAGGCAAAAACCTACTCACAAAATAACCGCTTCGCAGCTGATGATGAGCTCAGCTCGTCATCAGCCACGGTAGTCGTGTGCGGATGCCGAGCTGAGCTCGTCATGTAACGCGGCTTTTCGCAAATTGCCGCACACAGCGGGAAAAGCCGCCGCTGCGATGCGGTTAAGGAATCGCAAAAATTGCGATTCCATATTTTGCACACGCATTTAGAGAATCGCAATTTGCGATTTCCTAAATGCTATGCTAGCAGGCATCGCAAATTGCGATATTGCCGTAAGGAATAGCAAATTACCACCAACTTCAAGTTGGTGGTAATTTGTAATTTCCTGGAAAAAAGCATTTTTTTTGCTTTGGGGCATGTATGTGCGCCACATGTACAGACCTGCACATTTCAGGGGTGCAACAGGGTGTCCTTTTGGAATCCTTGCACCCTTGAAATTGCGTGCACAGTTGCGATTACCTATTGGGTACTCGCAATTTGCGCACGCAATTCGCAATTAAGGAATGCGTAAGAATCTCAATTATTATTGCGATTCCTACATACATAGCAGTTTGCGAGTCCTTAATAGCGATTCCCAAAAAATCACTATTAAGGGCTCGCAAATCGTTTTTTGATATATATGCCGCCTAGAGTGGTGGCTGCTGCTTAAAGAAAGGGAGGCATGGATCCCACTGGAGTGCAGCTCACAACAGAGCTGCTAAAGATGGTTATCCTCGCCACGGAAAGTGGTCAAGAATCACATTGGAGGAATATTTTTTAATCTATCTTCAGAAAATCTATACATACACAAAATGGCATAAAACACCCCGTCAAGTCAAAGTTTAATGGAGACTCATCTAAATTAACAAGTGGCTGAATGGTGTTAACCCAAAGACATTCTCTGCCTATAGTATGTTTATATATCATGTGCCATTGGTAACAGTTCTAGCAAGAATGAAAATATTTTTTGAACGAGGCCCACTATTTCTTAAAAGTTGGACATTTCAAATATTGGAGTGATTCTACAAGAACACATTTTTTACTTTCTAACAGGGTGTTTTGTATATTGTCCCCAGGTAAATGCCTACTGCTGCACGCCAGTCTATGTTACCCCTCGACTTGCACATAATGAACAAAAGACCTTTCTTCAGATGTCAGTGTTGCAATTGGAACCATATGCTTACATTTTCTGATATGCATGAGTGATGTTTTACTGCTTCATTTCATTTCTGACTGACTTGTTGTCATTAACAGAGTTTTGGTTACAGACGTATGTAGCAAGTCCAGTTTTTAAATTGAATTATAGTGAAACCAACAGTATTTTGGTGACTTTGATATGGGGTTATTGAATCGGCATTAATTCATGTGCTTCCTGAGACACAAGAAGGACGAGAAGTAGGCGATTTAAAATGTTCGTAATATTTTGGTAAAAGCCAGGAAGCAAAATGTACCAACAACTTTTTACTCGCTCAGATTAATTCACTCTTAACTTTAAGGGCCGTTTTATATATGTAGTGCATGGCAATCCCAGTAGAAGCGCCCCCACAAATTTAGGCATTAAATGAAGTGATAGATATAAATCCAATTCTGCAGGTAGACCTGGCACTAAGTGAAGCTAGTTTGCATGGTCATAAATGTATGCAAATTACATTTTCCACACTCCACACATTCATTCTAGGAACATCATTTTCACATGCAGTCTAATAATTTTGATTCCCTAACCTGGAGATGGTCTGAATTTGACCATGGCCCAGAAAATAGATGTTCAGCAACAGACCGCCTTAGTGCTGCACCTGGAGACAACAGTCTAAGATTGTGGGCTGGCTTTGTGCAGCATTGGCATTCAGAGAGAGTTACTGCAGGTGGGTGGATTTTAGAATTGCAATGCGCCGGTGCAATTACACTCTGGCAGTCCTTGACGTAACAGGCATTCAAGCATTTTTCAACCTGTTCATTACATGGCCTTGCTATCTAAGAGTATATATTTCCTCCTTCATAAATTATTGGCAAGATGATTACATCCTTGAAATGTCTCATATGCATTTTCAGAAATCACAATTAGACTACCATAATAGCAGAGTCGAAATAAACATTATGCTCATTTTATTTTTGCTTCAAAAGTTTTGCATGTATTTTTCAAGCATAATAATAGAGAACTATAATAACAGTGTACCAAAACATATCACTGTGGTGCATAACAATAAATAAAAATCCCGCACACAACTACTGATCAATAAGAGCTTGATGACAAAAGAAATCAGTTCCCCATATCTGCATGAATCTTTCCTTAGTGCTTCTGAAAAATAAAGCAAATCAATGTGTCCAGTGTGGAGAAAGTGAGGCAACTAAAATAATGGTAATAGCGACCTGAATTACAGCCAATCAGCACAACGTAGTACCTTTTATTGGAAATATTCTAATATATGAATATCAGTGGATTCTGGGTTCTTGCTTGACTTGAAATTGTTCTTTGCCTAGAGAAATGAAGGCTTTTATATTCGACCCAACACGTTAGAAAGTCAATGTTATTTTTTAACGAAATTGAAAATGTTGCCTTAAGGGTCTGCAATTAATTACTGTTCTCAGATCCTTCTGAACACATGACATCAAAGGCCAAAATATTATGCAATATTTTATGAACGCATGTTTGCACAGTTCAGGGATATAATACTTTAATTGCGGTTAAGAACCGATTAAAAGCTGAGCAGTTTCAAAGAAGATTGTGAATGTTCAAGTTTTATTTAACACCAATAACATGAACATGCCAATACCATGCAAAATATATTGCAGATGCCATGTTTTTGGAAATGTGCCATGACACATTGCTTGAGCACCAACATTTCCTATTATGGGTAATGACTCAAGATTTTGTAGGGACATGAGATTTCTCTAAACTAAAAATGTTGTTGGCCAGTAAATGTACAAACTACAGGTGGCCACCAGACCTGTGAAAGGATGAATGCTGGAGTTGAGTTTGTTATTGCACAATATTTCAACCACAAATATGTGGATCAACAATAGGGCCCTACAAGAAGATGTCATTATGGGCTAGTCAAGAAAAATATTTGTGGCCTTGGTATAACAGCATATTTTCTACATTTCAGACACAATACAATTTCCTGGGGGAACTGGTTTGTTTGCTTGTTTACCTATTTATTTATTTAATTACAGGTTTCAATGCACTCACATAAAAATGATATAAGTTGTTGCAAATTACACACCAACATTTACCAAATCCATTCTTTATTTGTGAATCGACCTATGAACTAAGAGTTCAGTTCACAAAAACTGAATTCATAGTGGGTCACAATTCGACATACCTCATGAATAGTAATGAAGTAGGTTGCAAATTGCGACCCACTAGGAATCGCAGCCATCAACAGGCATGAAGGCCAGTCAAGGTCAGCAAATGACCATGTCTGTGACTGCCTATAATACAGCAATTTTGTGTTAGAAATGCATTCAGTTATTGGTAAAGGAAAACAGGATGCATTGTTAAAAAAGGGTAACTAATATTTTTTTACCTTAAGCGGAGGTCGATGAGACCACTGCCTACTCTTAAAACATATTGTTTTTAACTTTCTCAAAGGTGAGGGAATCTCTTGGGGACCCCTTCCGGTTTGTGCATACCTTACCACTACCTTTCAGTAATCAGCAAAAAATGTATGTATGGACAAAGGTTTCAAAACATTAATGCATGCTACTCCAAATCGATATTTGAAAGGGACGTCCTAAACACACCCTTTCTAAATACTGATTTGGAATTTGGCTGTAACCGATAATGGTTCAGTAGGGACCTATATTTCTTTTTTACATTAAGTAAATCTAATCAGTTTGTGTGAGAGATGCCAAAGAGAGAAGCTGTAAGGTGTTATTCAAACAAATTTATTATTATTTTTGCATTTTTTTAAAAGAATTTTTTAGACACATTTTTACAACTAAATTGTTCATAATGTAAACAGCAGAGAGTTAATCAGGTTTACATACATACTTTCATAAGAAACAAAACATTGAGAGTGCCCTCTAATGACAACTAGTCTAAGCATTCAAACACACATACTCACATACCAATCATACTGTTATCTATTTAAAAGAGCATATCTTTCATCACAAACACAAGAGACTAGATTATACAAGACAATAGACTAATACAATTGGCAACTCTAAGGTGTACTAAGTTGAATACACATGGGAAACAAGATGGTATAGTTCTACTCGTTGTGATGGAGTTAACTAGTTCGTATCCAAGACAAATGATGTTGGGCCGACGTACGTTTCAGTGAGAGCCACCTTCCTCAGGGCCAAGGACAACGTAAACAACAATTTATCAAAAAATGGTATTAAAAGATTGAGGGCATCAGACAAATTTCTATGATGTGATCTATGTAGACACTGAGTGTGTCATGGGACAGATCCTGGTCAGTCTATAGTTATGGCAAGAACTCTGGTTTTGGCGCAAGGTCTACAAGTTATGGAGACCGTATTTTCAAGAGGGACTAGTCTCAAGAACCCCCGGTCGCGGCAACAGCTGTTTATGGACGAGGCTCTGTGACGAATATCCTCAACTTTGGACTAAAAATCAAGGAACCCACAGTAGCGGCAATAATACGTTTAAACATAAGTATACAATTAAAGGCGCACTGAAATATTTTACAAGAGTCTAAAACATCTACAATTACATACGACCAGAATACACGCCATCCTTACGGAAGCTCTCTGTCTCTTGAAAATACGGTCTCCATAACTTGTAGACCTTGCGCCAAAACCAGAGTTCTTGCCATAACTATAGACTGACCAGGATCTGTCCCATGACACACTCAGTGTCTACATAGATCACATCATAGAAATTTGTCTGATGCCCTCAATCTTTTAATATCATTTTTTGATAAATTGTTGTTTACGTTGTCCTTGGCCCTGAGGAAGGTGGCTCTCACCGAAACGTACGTTGGCCCAACATCATTTGTCTTGGATACGAACTAGTTAACTCCATCACAACTAGTAGAACTATACCATCTTGTTTCCCATGTGTATTCAACTTAGTAAACCTTAGAGTTGCCAATTGTATTAGTCTATTGTCTTGTATAATCTAGTCTCTTGTGTTTGTGATGAAAGAAATGCTCTTTTAAATAGATAACAGTTTGATTGGTATGTGAGTATGTGTGTTTGAATGCTTAGACTAGTTGTCATTAGAGGGCACTCTCAATGTTTTGTTTCTTATGAAAGTATGTATGTAAACCTGATTAACTCTCTGCTGTTTACATTATGAACAATTTAGTTGTAAAAATGTGTCTAAAAAATTCTTTTAAAAAAATGCAAAAATATTAATAAATTTGTTTGAATAACACCTTACAGCTTCTCTCTTTGGCATCTCTCACACAAACTGATTAGATTTACTCAATGTAAAAAAGAAATATAGGTCCCTACTGAGGTTTTGTACTTTTTGCTTGGTTTGTCTCTCCCCCCTCTGGACCTAAAATTACCTAGGAGAACTCTTTCTTACTTTATTTGTAACCGATAATGGTTACGTGTTACAATTTTTGGTTTATACATATCAATAGCCTTTTTGCAATTGTAAATGACCCGATTCTGGAAATTGATCCATTTGTACTGAAAAAGGCTGTGTAAATCTGGGCCTAAACCACATACTTGAAAGGGAAATGGCCATTTACATACATATCATCATACATATTAGGCCTGGGCATGAAATTCTGCTCTACTTCGCACCCCATATAGCATGCAGAGTTCTAAAAAACTCTGCAGAGCGCAGTTTGTTGTTCGCTCGCGCTCGCCAACGTTGGGTTAAGGCATGAGCGAGGAATATCAAACTTGAGACCACCTACCAGCCAGATTTCACAGGTGGCCGCTACCGCTCTCTTTGAGAAACCTTCCGTTCACGCTGAGGAAGCTGCTACTCGAGTAGAACATCTACTTCAGCACCAGAAAGAAGCAGCGACCTCTTGCGCTGCCCGTGTTGCCATTCTTGCTGCATTTACAGCACAGGACAAACACCCGGGGCTAAAACTCAGCACAAACGACGCAATGTAATGCACTCCACCACTTGTGGAACTCTGCATAGCATGGCAAAGCTTTTTGGTCACTTTGCAGAGTTCCCCGCTGCAAAACTCTGTCTTGGCCTAATACATTTCAGAAGGTACTGCACATGTCTTACAACTTATAGTTTTGACAGGTTTCTCAAAAGTGAAAATGGTGACAAGTTCCTTTGTTTCCATACGGTGGTTGCCTTCTGAGTTTGATTACAACAATGCAGAAAGTTTCAGTTGGGAGCTATCTTGAATGAGGAAATTGCTGAAGGGTGATTATGGGCACATCTTATGTTTCTGTTTGAGTATAAGAAACTATATCATATTGAAGTTGATGTGGCAAGCACAAGGCAAAGGGGATCTTCGTGCCATTTATAGGTGGAACAAAGGGCTTCAAGCTTGAGTCTAAGACTGAGCCGGGTCAAATGGAGTTTTCTTAAAAAAGCAAATCTTGGATCCTATTGTGAGAAATTAATTATGTAGCTGCAGTAGGTGGCCTCTTGTTAGCCAGTCATGATGTTGAAGGTCACACAGGAATGTTTTGTGGTGTGTTGGCAGCAAGGGAGCAGATGGGACTTCACTTGGGTTGAATAAGAGGCCTGGAGCACAAGGTACAGTGCAGTTAGAAAAGAAAGTTGAGTGGAAAATGAATTGTTCATGCTGAGCAGGTCGCAGGCCACAGCTCACATTTCTTTGTCCTCCACGTACATGACTCGCTGCTAAGAAGCAAACATGAAAATAAACTTCACTCATGGTTTTCTTAATTAAAGAAGGGAGGATAAATGAATGTGTGCTTTAGTGTAATGGATGGATGTGGCAGCACAGCAATGAAGAGCCTTTATATTGTTTGTACAAATCAGCTTTAGTTAAGTAGTTTGGCTTCCTTCTGCACTGGGGAGAAAAGTTCTGTATGAGACATATTTATGAAATTATCACACAGAGCAGCATGTCACCTTGCTGCACTGTTTTATAGAGAAAGGGCGGGAATGTCCCGTACTTAAGAATATACAATGCATTCCTGTCACTTCCCAGCGCTAGGGAACAGTGTGCTGCCTACCGCCAAAGCAGGCACCCTTGCACCATGCCTTCGTTGGAAGCAGGATTGTTTCTGTGCAGGAAGGAACACCTTCCTGCACAAAAACAATCCTGAGAGACGTTTTCCTCTTTCTATGTGAGCTGGAGAATGCTGCACATATCGAATGAGGAAATAACTAGAAGAAATAAAGATATATCTCCTTGTTGCGCCTCACCTGGGGAGGAGTAGTATTTACATGCATTCCCAGATCCCCCACTGATGGTAAATCTGGGAATTTGTCAAAATTCATGGGTGGATGCGCGGGAACACCCACACTCCACCCATGGAATGCCGTCTTGGTGCAGAGCGACACAATGCAGCAGGTGGCCTTGCACAACTTGATAAATCAAATATAAGAGTTTCATCGCTCTTCCTCTTATGAAGATCATGGCTACAACAACCCCTAATTATCCATTTTATCCTCACTCACTAACAATGCAGAGATGCAAACTACAGAGATTATACCAAAAAAACAACAGCTATAATGCTCATAGAAGTTTAGGTTTAATCAAAATGTATTTAAAAATGGCTTTGGAAGGCACAGAGACGGTTTTTCGACCATCAGTGGAGAATGGTCTACAAATAATCTGCATTGAGGGACTAAAGCACTGCAACACTGCACTCTATGCCATTCTAGTCTGCACTTCTGCATTTTATGTGAATGCACTGTACACAACTGCACTCTCTGGCACTCTGCTCTGCATTACTCCCCTCTATGCCACTGCATTCTGCAACACTGCAGTATACGATGCAACACTCTAATCTACACCGCTGCATTCTACGAGGCTTAATTGTAGGCTGCTGAATTCAATGCAGCTGCACTGTATGACAATATGTTCTGCAATATTCAACACCAGTCCACTCTACTCTACCTCACTCTGCGACACGCCACTCTACACGACTCAACTATATATCACTCCAATACACAACACTCTATGCCACTCCACTCTATGACACTCTACTCCACTCTTTCCCATTCCACTCTTCGACACTCCATGCCACTCTCCTCTATGCCACTGACTTTTAGCCATGCTGAACAGCAGCCACACTGGTGTACAACATGGCTAAAACACATTGGCAAAGTCAATAGCTCATTACTCTTTACCCCCCAACATAAGATCCACGGACAGCCACCTTATCTTCGGAAAACTACTCAAGAATTTGCTGTTCCCCACATAAGCACCCTACGCAAACAGAAATTTACAGCAGATCCCTCTGTACATAATCATTTATTTTTTACTATTGATATGTACCTATCTTTGTGTATTGCTGAGTATAAACATGTAGAATAATTATGTTAAAACATTTTTTTAAAGTTCTATAACACTTGAAAACCGGAGTTTACCTGGTGCATCTTTGGTCTACATATACTTCTTCCATTGTGCATCTATGTACCTTCCATGTTCTTGGATCTGTGTGTTTGTTACTTTCCTCCTGAAAAGCATATCCAATGCACTACCCTATTTCTCATCCTGTACCTCTATTAATATCTTTAATCTACATATACCTACCCCCGTTATGCATCTATATACTTTCAATGTACCTATAGATCCATATATTTATCACTTACTTCTAATTCAGCATATCCAATGCACTACTCATTTCTCACCCTATAATTCTCTCAATATATCTTCTAACCCAACTTCCTGACCCATCTAAAACTTCTTTCTACTACTCTTTCCAATGCACCACCCTATTTCTCATCCTATACCCCTATCAATATATTCTCTACACCCACTCTCTCATTTATCCCAAACCCCATGCCACTACTGAGATCCCCCAAATAACCCTTTCTAGACTCCCCCTTCCTCTACCCTTCCTTGCATCACCTGACACCTCTTTTACAATACCGATCCTCAAAACAAACCTTTCTAAACTCGTCCCTCTGACTCTTCCCCTCCACAACCCCTTTTTACTCATCCAAAAGACTGCTCCTACTGCTATGACCTCCCCCCCAAAAAATCAAACCCTTCACTCCCCTATCCCTCCACTATCCTTTTCAATCAAAATAACAGACTAACATGTTCACTTCTCAAATTTCATATTCCACCATACTAATTCACCACTAATCCTTTATGGGTCCCAGAGTAGCGTGCTACTCGCCAAACAAGCGCTTCAACCACCTCATCAGAGGTAAGCAAGCATTATATTAATGCAAACCTTTTTCCCTCTTCTATTCCTCCGCTACCTTTCTCTATCCTACTGAATTACTCATCCACCACTCACACTACTTTCATATTTTACTATACTAATTTTCAACACTAATCCTTTATGGGTTACCGAGTAGCGTGTGACTCGCCAATAAAGCGCTTCAAATCCCATTAGGGCTAGCAAGCACTATATAAACACAAACCTCTTTCACTCTTATATCCTGCCACTACCCTTCTCTATCCAAATAACTGAATAACATATCCACCCCTCAAATTACTTCATATTTCACTATACTGATTTTCAACACTAAACCTTTTTGGGTTCTATGAGTAGCGTGCTAATCTTCAGAAAAGAGCTTCAACACCCTATCAGAGGTAACAAGCACAATATAATTCCAAACCTTTCTCCCCCTTCTATCCTTCCGCTAGCCTTCTCGCGGATATATGATGTTACAACGCATACTTTTACTCCGCATACCATTACAACGCGGTATTTACAACGCATACCGTTACAACGCATAGCGCTTTGGGGTGCTGGATAGTGGTAAGTATAATTTACTATTCTAACTCCAGTCCCCGTGGACCCTAGGGAAGGTGTTGGATAGTAAATTAAACTTACCTCTTATCCTAGAGCGCCCCCCAGCGCAATGCGTTGTAATGGTATGCGTTGTAATGCCTGCGTTGTAGTGGTAGTGCGGAGTAAAAAATGCGTTGTAACAGGTGCATACCCTTCTCACTCCAAATAACTGACTAATATCCACCACTCAAATTACTTTCATATTTCACCATACTAATTTACCACTAATCCTTTATGGGTTTCCGGAGTAGGGTGCTACTGCCCCCCACCCCCAAAAAAGGCATTTCAGTTACCCTTCTCAGGGGTAACAATCGTCATATAAATACAAACCGTTTTTCCTCTTCTAACCTTCCGCTATCCTTTCTAACTTATCCACCACTTTAATTACTTTCATATTTCACTATACTAATTCAACACTAATCCTTTATGGGTCCCGGAGTAGGGTGCTACTCGCTGAAAAAGCATTTCGATGCCTTTTCAGGGCTAGTAAGCGCTATATAAATGCAATAACAATACAATGTGCAGGAGACCTAATGGCTTTGCCAATGCTTGTTTCTCTAGGTGATTGAGGTGGCGTGTAGACCTCAGAGGGTACTCTTATTTGTAATCCAGAGAAGTACTGATATCTGCTAGTTTACAGTGATTTTCATCCTTTATTCCTTCAGTAGCCAAAGGAAGGCTGACTTGAGAACCTAGGATGACATCTGCTGCCCCAGGCATTTTGGGGGAGCTTTGTCCATACATTTCGGCCATTACAAGACATTTTAAAGTGCTGCAGAGATGTTAGAAATATAATTGTTGAGAAAAGTCTCACAACTACTAAGAAAAAGTGAGGTAATGGTTCCTGGTATAAATTATAGAAGCGTATGTAGCTGTGAATGTTGCATAATTTGTTCCAGGAACTGTTTCCAGTTCATTCCATGGTGTACGTGTGGTAATGTTTTCAACTTGGAAATAATATTAACACTTTTCTGTCAACATATTTCACGGAAAACAAAAATACTGCTCTACACTGATGTCCTGTAGCGTATTCAATGCATTTGAAAATAAAACATCGGCACCTTGCTGCTGGTAGAATGTTTTGACAGTGAGAATTCCATTTTCCATGGCAGCATCTTTTATTTTCAAGATTGAGACAAGATTTTACAAAGATAAAGGGAATGCGGACTGGTATACGTTTTGTGAAAAAGACAGTTCTCATTTAAGCTTCCAAGAAACATAAATCTTCCGAGCAATCTTTCAATATTTCCAAATGGTAAAGTCTTACGGGGCTACATGAGGCGATAGTACGAAATGAAAAACAAGATGAAGACATTTGTAAAGATATTTTTTTTCCTTTTGTGTTGTAGATCAGAACTGTAGTGTAATATTGTTGGAAACTACAAGACGTGATTGAATACTCCTGCCGACAAGGAGATCTCAGTGACAGTGTAAGATAGGAAGCAGGCCACAGGGCCGGACTGGCCGTTGCGGGCACCGGGCAATCCCCCGGTGGGCCGCAAGGGTGGGGACAGGTTTTGGGCCCCTAGGGGCCGTTTTTGTTACACTGCCGTTTTTGCAGCCGGGGGCTGGCCGAGCACTTTGCCAGGGCTGGTTTTGGTTCCCAGTCCGGCCCTGGCAGGCCACATACACAATAAGGCCTGAGGGAAAGGCTTTACCATCAGCTCTGAAAAACGACAACGTGAGACAGGTCACAAGGTTTTGGGGAGCTGGGGAGAGAATAGAGAAATGCAAAGTGACATCGAACACATGGGGAGATGATTCTGAGTGGAATATGGTTGGACAAGAGCAGGTGAAGGTCATACTGTTAAAGCTTGGTGACTTCCAACCGCGGCCCGTCCAGGTAAGAGAGGGTGGAGAATTCGACGGACGATGACGAGGGAAAATTAAATAAATAATTAAGTTTCCCTTGTCATCGTCTGTCAAAATCCCCCCTTACCCGGCCCTACCGCTCTTACCTGCACGGGCCGCGGCTGGTGACTGCCAAACCCTGCCCGTGAAGGGAGACTAAAAGGACAGTCAAGAAGAACTCAGTCAGCCATCAATCTTTATTATCGACCATAGGCCATAAAAGCAATACAAGAATTAAAACAACATTAGACTGGTCACAGCATGCAAGAGTATGTAGTAATACGTTTTTAGCATAAAACACTGAGGTTAAAACTAGAAGGATATCCAATAAAATACCGTAAAATTGATTTAAAAATTTTGGTAAGAGTAAATAATCACAGAACAGTTCTATTACTGAAAAATGGGACTCTAGATGCTAGGCTGGTGGACTAAACTTATAAATCTGACCGCTTGCCGACCCCCTTCTTTGATGGTAAGAAATTAGAGCCACCTAGGCGCTAGGAACAATTTCGAGTACCTTAAGCTTAGCAGTTCTATGGCACCACATGGAAAATAAAAACCTATAGGTCACAAATACCAACACAGGGGTAGAATCATATTTTAAAATGTAATACACTTCCTGGTAATTCCTGATGCCTCAGTTTTTACAGATTTGAATGATCCATTTGGCTCTTACTTTGGCATATAAAGGACAGAATAGTAAAATGTGCAAATCAGATTCTACACTGGAGTTACAACCTGGGCAGCCCTTGGGTGGAGAGTTTGCACCTACCCACTTATTCGTGAAGTCCCTTACTGGTAGTGTTCCATGTCTAAATTGCACATAACGTTTTTTTGCTAGGGGGGCTGGATACAGTCCAAAGAATTGTTCAAAACGATATGTGCACTTAACCTCCAGAAATATTGAGCTTAACACCCCTATAGCGCTATTCTGCAGTGTATTGGCAAGATGGCATTCCTTGAGTGTGAGTGCAAGAGATTTTTTGGAGATACTGGGACATGTCTGTTCTGGTGTAAGCCGTAAATCAGCCCTTCCCAATGAGTAGCATAGATGTTTAATATGCATGAGCCAAGGGATCTTCCCTGCACCCAGAGTAAGTAGGAAGTCCTTCAATTCCTCCCTGAAGTTAATAAGCTCGGGGGTGCTCCAGAGATGTCTCCAATAAAGTAGGGGGCGATTGGCAATTATATCCCTAATTGGGGTCAAGCCCACATCCAGACGTAATGGCAGCAGGGGGGTGCTCTGGGGAAGACGTAGAAGACGTCTGAGAAACCATTCTCGATCGCAACCAAGGAGGTAGCGTTGGCATGTCCTCAGAGCTCAACTCCATACAGCGCACCTCCTCTTGCTTGGGCCTTGTATATTTCTAGTGGAGGGCGTAGAATTTTTTGAGGGAAATCATTATGTACCTTCAAAATGCCCCCCGAAACTTGTGCAATTTTTAAGTCTGCTTTGGCCACATGGGACCGCCAGTCCATCCGATCATTCAAGGCAATCCCCAGATAAACAAAGGTGGAGGTTCTTTCCAGGGCCAGACCGTTCATTTGAAGATGGGGACAGTTTACTGATCTGGTGTGGTGAACCATGTATTTAGTTTTGGAAAGATTAATCTCCAGGTTCCTTATTGAGCAGAAATTGCAAAATGCTTCCAATGTTCGCTGAATGCCCATTGATGATTTGAAAAGAAGTAAAGTATTGTCAGCGAACATTAGAGCTGGTACAATGCGATCTGCCAAGCGAGGAGAATCTAGATCCTTCGTTCCTTGAAGGTGGTCAACCAGGCCATTGAGGAATAAGGAGGAAAGTGTGGGGGCCAAAACACACCACTGCCTTACCCCCTTTTCAACTCTGAAGGGTGCCGAAAGCTCCCCCTTTTTTCCATAACGCACCCTTGCATAATTGCCTAGGAGCAGGCGTTGGAGCATATGGCAGAGATAAGATGAAATGCCCATTTTTTGCACTATGGCCAGAGCTTGTCTCTGTGTATGAGGTCAAATGCAGATCGGAGATCTATGAAGATCAAGTACAGGCTACCTCCCCCTTGACCACCACTTTCCAGTGGTTTAGTTGTAATCTGAAAAGTTGGCCTGTGGTGGAGACCTTAGCCCGAAACCCCGCCTGTAAAGGGGTGAGAATCTTGTGTTCGTTTAGCCATAGCAGTAGCCTTGAGAGTAGTATTCGGGCAAACAGTTTTTGTAAGATGTCAATTAGGCTGATCGGGCGATAGTTCACCTGATCAAGGGGGGAGTCCTTTTTGAAGATGGGAATGATTTCTGCTCCTAACCAGGTGCGCGGAACCTCCATGTCCTGGAGAATGGCATTGAATATCACCCAGATATACGGAGCCCATACCTTCTGCTCACTAAGGAACAAGTCACCCGGGATCCTGTCCAGGCCCGTCGCTTTCCCTGGCGGTAAGTTCCTCAGGACCACTAAAACTTCTGTCATGGTACAGAGTGGGACAACTGAATCTGTATGTTCAGAAACTTTGCACTCTAATAACACTTCACAGGAGCAAAAGGAGGCATCAGAGGAAAAGCTGTTGTTTGGGAATACAATTTTTTTAAATGCAAGGTCCAGGCCTCTTCGCTTACATTAGGGGCTATGGCAGAAGAGCCATCAGCCCTGCCTGTTTTTACCAGATTCCAAAAGGCCCTATAATCACAATTATCAAGTGCCATTTTGATATCAGCCCATCTATCTTCCTCCCATTCTAGCTTAGACTTCGCAATGGTGTTCTTATAATGAGACCTTGCTAGTCTGATTGTTTCACTGTTACCGCTTTTAACCTCACGTAGGAGAATGGATTTCGCCTGTCTGCACAGTTTAGTGTACCAATTATTTTGGCGAGGTGGCCGAGCCTTATTAATAGCAGTAGAATAAAAAAAAGTAGCCAATTTGTCAATGAAATCGGTATGGGTATTGTGCAATACATTTAAGTGGACGGTTTCAAGCTTGTCCACAGGAAGAGTGAAAACCCTCTATAGAGTGTTTGCAACTTGCTGGTACATTTGAGCAACCTTATCATTTGATTGCACAAAGTTCCCCCATATGATTCGTCCACCTCTACTAGTGGCGAGCCGGACTGGGAACCAGAACCGGCCCTGGAAAAGTGCTCGGCCGGCCCCCTCCCCCCCTCCGGGAGGAGAGGGGAGGGGGGAGAGGTGCAACTGCGCTCTGTGACAGGGCCGGTTTTTGGCCGTTTTTGTTACAGGGCCGTTTTTGCAGCATAACGGCCCTGTAACAAAAACGGCCCCAGGGGCCCAAAACCGGCCCTCAACCATGCGGCCCACCGGGGCATTGCCCGGTGCCCTCAACGGCCAGTCCGGGCCTGGTGGCGATTACGTTTTGGTTGTAGGATCCCTCATCACGTCGGGGATTTTGGATTGGTCCGATTATGTACTTTAAATCTAAAAGGATAGAAGATTGTGATAACTATCTGCTCTTGAGATGACTGCGAAGGCCCTAATGTGTGACCAGAGTTCGAGATTGACCATTATATAGTCAATAGTGGTACTTTTTCCTGGTCTCTTGAATGTTACCTTGCCAGGAGTATCCGTGAGAAATCCGCTGTTGCAGGCTCTAAGGGAGTATGAGATAGTTAATCTGTTTAGTTGTAAAACAAGCGAGGTCCAACCCTTTGTTGGATACATGGTGCAATCAGGAATGGACCAAACTGAATTATCCTCCTGGGTAACAGATGTAGTGCCTCCTAAGTGTTCAAAGTGGCAGTTAAGGTCACCCCCTATGATTTTGTGAATCGAGGCTGGGAGCGATTAAAGGAGTTCTTCTAACTGGTTTAAAGTTGTGAAGGCCTCTGTTGGTGGTGAGGAACGAAGGTAGACGTTGACCACTGCCACCTTTAGGCCATCTAGAAAATTGAGAAGGATAGAAAGGATGTCAGGGGATTGGGTGTCTAACACTTTCACTGTACAACCCAGGTGGGTGGCCACCCAGATGCAAAGTCCACCATAGGGTCTGCCCCTAATCCCCCGGAGAGCAGTAGTACAAAAGGTCGCAAAGCCCACTCTATGGGGGCGGTCAGGGCCCAAGTTTCTTGAAATAGACAAAGGTCGTACTGGTCTATTAATTTCCCCCACTCCAGGGGGTCCAATTTTGAATTAATCCCAGCTAGATTCCATGAAGTGAGCTTGAGAGTAGGGGTCTCCTCTTGTAGAGTGGTGGGAGCAGGAAGGGAGCACCTCCCAGGGTTTGGACTCGCCATCTCGATTTGGTCATGATCGGTAAGTACGGGGGACCGGGGAGCGAGGCAGGGTGGCGACATTACCTTCCTCTCCGCTTGGCCACTAATCCTAGTAAGGGAGAGCCGCCTATTTGTCCCCTTCGTCTCCAAAGAAGTACCTTGACCGGATGTAGTTTGGTCGATCTCGGGGGTAGGTAGTGGAGATAGTCAGTCTACAGCATTCAAGGGATTGAATCTGTTTTTTAAAGGGAGGATACAATCTTTTCCCTGTGCTTAAAGAGGATATTGATTTATAGTACTGATTCTAGATGTAGAATCTAGGGGGTAGAAGTAGGCTAGGGGGAGGGTGTGGCTTAGGCCATGCAAATCAAAATTGTCCCACTTGAGAATATGGTTAACCACCCCCCTGTCTCTGAAGTTTATTACCACATAATCCCCGTCAATATCCTTGTTTTTCAGTCCCAACCACCAAACTCTACGGGGAAATTACATTTCTCCTTGCCCTTGTCCTGTTAATGGTCTGTTCCTACTGAGCCAATGTACGATCTTATTCTTGAGCTCAGAAAACAGTTTCAGCCGATCTGGGGATAGGGGAGTTACCCCCGCGAGAACGACTACGTAGGGTGAAGCTGCAGGGGGTAAGTGCAAGCATGGTAGTGGGTGTCGAAATTCAGAGGGTTCCGATTGTAGATTACTAACTTGATTTGCCTCTGGCGGTTCTAATTGCCTCAAATTATTACCCTGGGGATGCCTTCCCTGAGAGGTGTGTCGAGGCTTTGTGAAGATAGCCTCATTTGTGGTGGTGGGAACTATCAGACTTGTTCTTGGAGCAGTTAAGTTAGGGTTCCCCTGGGCCTTATCAGGTACAGGATTTACTGCGTGGGAGCCATTACTGGTAAAGGGACCTGGGGCAGAACGAGGGATGGTATCTGAAACAGTATCATCAGTGCTATTCCTGTTATGGGGGAGAGAATTACTACCACCCTTAAGCCTGTTGTTTAACAGGGAGACTACCCTGTCAATCCGGCTCACTGCAGACTTGAACTGGGTCTTGATAAATGGTTTTTGATGAGTTTGCATGTCAATTAAAACATAGGTGTCCCTAAGGGGAGGTAGTGGGGTTTGATTTGCGGATGCCGAGGCAACCGACGGGCCCTCTAGTGGATCGGGTTCCTCTGTTGAGATTATCTTCGTGTTTTTAGATTTCTTTGGTCTAGGATGGCGCTTATAGGGCTTTTTGGTAGATTTCGGGGCTTGGGTAGGAGGTGGGCAGGGGCTAAGAAGAACGTGTTGTATGGGCTGGGCACATGGAATTTCATTAGTAAATGGGTCATGGGATGTGCCAGAAGTGTCCAAAGATCCCCCTGAGTCTGTGCAGGTGTAGGCATAGGTTCACCCTGGGGACTGTAGTCCTGTCCCCGGGTGTAGGCGTTGTTACGGTCAGGTCATGGTGGCAGGCAACCCCCTGAGTCTCGGAATCATGCGCTCTTCTCCGCTTCAAGCAAACAGCAAAAGGGAACCCACTTTACAGGGGTAGAGGCTGCGCTTATGTGCGTGATGTCCACGCCTACCCCGGAGTCTGTGCAGGTGTGTAGGCACAGGTTCACCCTGGGGAGTGAGTTCCTGTCCCCAAGTGTAGGCGTTGTTACGGTCAGGTCGTGGCGGCAAGCAACCACCTGAGTCTCGGAATCCTGCGCTCTTCTCCGCTTCAAGCAAACAGCAAAAGGGAACCCCATGTCAAGAAAAACTGCCATGTATGGAGTCGATGTCACAGGACTAGTGATGCAATGCTCTGAATATTCCTCAGCCGTGGTAAACATGCACTGCCCCCACAGCTTAGCACCAACCCAAAATGTAAACAATAAACGCAAAATATTTAACTGTCAAAATGAATAAACTGGGAAGTAAGTTACCGTGAAGACAAAATACGTTAGTTAACAGACAGCACAATATGGTCCATAGCTTTACTTGCAGGTTCCCCCATTCTCCATCACACACACCTTTCTATCCACATTATCCGACTCTAGAACCTTTCCTCTGTGGTACATGAGATATCAGACCTTGTTCTCCAAAGCACACATCATCATCACAATAATACTACTACTTCCACTGCTGCTAATAATAATAATAATAATAATAATAATAACAACAACAACAACAACAACAACAACAATAATAATAATAATAATAATAATAATAATAATACTATAAACAACAATAATACATTTATTATTACTGCTAGTATTATTAACAATAATTATAATACCTACCTTATCAATATTATGATACTTTTTGTTATCAAATTGTAATTGTTTACTATAACATTTAAAATAATTATAACAATTATACATTTTTCAACCAATCGAACAAATGTATCATCTTAATTTAAATTAGTTCATATGGGGTGTTTTTAAAATTCACTTCCATCACTGTTTTCTATGGGTGTTTGTTGCAGTACCAGTGGTTGCCATGTGTGGTGCCTGACTTACTCCAAGGTTGGGGCAAGAGTACATTTGCACATGTTTTAACTTCTCCAGAGCTGTAATAACTTTAGATTGGTATTTAATGTATTTCAATTGTTTTGCGAATTTGTGCTTTGAAAGAGCATGTCCCTCCCAAACCCAAAAGTATTCATATCGTATTTTCGCTCCACAACTGCTTTCCTTCCCACTTTTATTACAAAATAGCATGCTTACATATGCAGATTTCTCCAAGACAACATAAGAGCTCTCCACACCCAAAAAATAGGACAGGTGGAAGCAGAGGCTTTGGTTTGTAAATTGCATTTTCTAGTACGTAGAACTACTGTAGTGCTACTTTACGTTACGTGCTACAAAAGGCAGTTTATGAATTGATACCATGTTAGTTTCAAACTCTACCTCATTTGCCACTTGATAATGCAAATAGCAGTCAGGAACATGTAATTTGGGATCAGGCCAACCATTTACTGAACACCTTTTAACAGTTTTTAAAACCTCACACTTGTTTTCAACATCTTCCCTGTAACTCAAATTTTCCAATAAATTTTGCACTCACCACTTCCTTGATGGTCGCTAGGCCTTTTAATGGTACTGTTGTCAAACACAGACCTACCCTCACTAGACTCACATGCAATCTTGATGGGCAATCTACCACAATTGTCTTCTTTCCAGGGATGTAAACTTTGTGAAAATTATACCGATCCAATCTGGAACATAACCTGAGGTGTCAAATTCCAATCTCCTCCATGAAATAATATGACACTTAACAATGTATGATTTGAAAACAAGACGAATTGACAACCCCACATGTCATGCCTATTCAAAGTGCCCGTATGCATGCCAACAACTCTTTCTCAATGATAACATATCTGTTTTCTGTGGTGTTTAATGAGTGTGAGGCAAACACTGCATTCCACTCTTCCCTACCCACTCTTTCAAACATTGTAAGCCCACCCCTTCCATCCTGCCATTCCTTGTCACAATGTACTAACTTCCCTGCACAAAATGGTTTCACATTTTAAACATGGAGAATATCACATTTGACCCTTTCAAATGCAGATAGTTTCTTTTTGACTACTCAATTTATGCATCTTTTCTCAACAATGTCATTAATGGCTTCATCGTGTGGGCCAAAATGATTATAAATTTACTACAATATTCTCAGAATTCTGCAAATGAGAATCGTCCATTCACGGAATCAGAAGCTTTGGGTTTTGGATCGCTCTTCTAATACAGATTTCTTCGACACAACTCTAGTCCCTATAATGTTTTGTGGCAAATAGTCAACTTCATTTTGAAACAACTTGCATTGTTCTTTTTTTAAAGTCAGCACTTTCCTCTGTATTCTTTCATATGCTTTCTTAATGCATCCTCTATACTCATCTAACTTTCTTGAAAATATCATCTTGGAAGCACCTTATCAAGTGATCAGCATCCTTAAATATGTGATACATCACCCTTTAGAACAAGGATACTGCTGATGCCAAACAAGGTTCTCTTACCTGTAACAGACCATGGAGGTTGATAATTGTTGTAAGTGGTTTGAATTGAGGGAACTAAGACTATCGAACGACATGCTGATCTTAACTCGAGCATGGGAAGCGTTGTTGCCTCTTTCAGATTGGTGAAAGATTTGTTAATATTGCTTAAAGGGTGGCTGTCAACCACAATGTTGGTGATAGAGCATGGCTATTGTACATCTGATCTTTATGAACTCGCCCTGGAAAAATGATTTACGCCCATAATTTGGGAATATGACAAATGTGGAGAGTAAGTAATTATCAAAAGAGGGAAATAGAAGCATGCGGTAATCCCACTCCGCTTCCAAATGTATCGCAAAAAATCAAAAAGAGAGTGGGGCCTTTGGGGCTAGAGGGATCTTAATGGAAAGTCTGTAGGACCCTCAACAGCCATTTTTCGCCAGTGGTGTATGCTTTGTCATCAGCGTGTTCATGGTTGATAGCATCATCATTGAGTCTTGTTTCCTTCACCAGAAGGTGATCCCGAAGGGTTGACTGGGATCTGACAATGAAACCACAGAATGCACAGGCTGAATTTCATGAAGGCCTAAAAGTTTTCCCTCTTAGCATTAACTAATGAACTGAAAAGTCTGAGGCTTATGAGAACGTTTCGTAAACGTTCTACTTGTGCTCTAACACTCAGTAATTCCTTTCACGCTTGCAGCCTATTTGACTGGACTTGAAACTAATTTCTTACTTTCAAGAATACATGCGTGGGAAAAGACTGCAAAGGATGAAAGCATGGACTCGCCTACTTCCTACCTGTCATGACCAATTGGATAAATACAATCAGTGGTATTTTGAAAAGTAATGGATTACTTATTTTTCCGGATTTTGTACATTTTACCTACTACATCATATCATCCCAACTGACCAATGGGACAGAATGGTCCAATCAAATTGGAGATGTCAAGCGGTGTCAACCTGAAATTGATGGAGTATATTTGCCTAAAGTACAGGCAGGGGCCCCCCTATCTTGCCCACCTTCTCAATCCTACTTGTGGTACAGAGACTGATGTTTTGGACTTTCATAAACGAAAGCAAACTGGGACATATACTGTGTTTGCTAGTATGCTTCTGATGGAGCGAGCTTCAGAAATAATTTTATTCTGACTCGTGAAGTTTATTCCCTGTAATATGAACTAATCTATTAATGAGCTGTTGCATGATTTGTTTAATTAATTCAACTTAGATTAAGATTGCACCACACACTCGAACACGCGGTAACTAATAACATGTGCTCTTGTTGCATTTGCAAATCTGTTTTGTAACTCATGATTAATATTGTTTTGTTTGTCATGTACGTCCTATTGTCTTGGTCACTATTAATATGCGGCTGATCATTTATGGCATGTGCTTTATTATATGTGCTTACATGTTTGTCCTATGTTGTGATTGTCTGTCTGTGTATCATTTAATCATCTTTTTACTTTTTCAGAAATTTAAAGCTGGACTATATGAAGAATGGTAGCTATTTTATGTGCTGCTTTATTTGTTTGCTTCTGCTAGATGTCATTTATTAATGGGTTAATTATTAGCAATGGTCGGGTGGGTAACAGAAGGGTTTATTTTACCTGAATTAATCATTCTTTTGTGTTTGTTTAAATACTAGCCCGAGAGAGAGGCTTGAGGCCTAGTACTGGTTCTGAAGAATATTGGTTGGCCTGTACGTGAGCAGAATCGGAGCCAAGTGCAGTCATATTGGAACTTTTCCATGGAGAGCTTTACTTTTGAAAGGACTGTGGCTCAGACAAAAGAGACTTGCACCCGGACTGCTCTGAATGTTCTTTTTACAAGGCCAAGGAAGTGACAGGGATGATTTTGCCGAGCTTTGGAGGAAATCAGAGAAACAACTTTTAAAATTGTTGCAAACGCTCGGAAGCTGGTGTCACTTCATGTCAATGAACAATAATGTGGTGACGTTCTCTCTCTGGAAGAGGTGGTTTTGGTGGTCTGACAGTCAGCAACCAATCAGGGTGTTGAAGTTTATTAAAATATTACATTTAGTTAGATTAGCGAGCAAGAAAGGTATAAAAATTGGGCCTCTTGAGGGGAACAGGGCTGACTGTTTCCTGAGGGCGAAGTGCTGTCCGATTTCCTATGGACGCGTAAGAAATTAACTGTTTATTAAAATTGTTACCTTTTCAGGTCAGAAAGCTAACATAGGGTATAGGGTTAATGTTTTCTTAAATTCGTTATTTTATGCAATGTTGAACTGTCGGATCGTTGAGCCAATGATTAATGAATTAAACTGAATTACTAAAATTAAATGTTTGATATTAATAAATAGCTAATAAAATGTATGCAATTTGAGAATCACTAAATAAACTTTTAAAAATGACAAGCTGGTCTTGTTTATTGTAGAAAGTTTAAACAACATATCAGATTCATTCGCCTCATGATTCAGCTGCTCTGTTATTCTTATGGGCCTGGTATTGATTGGTAAGTCTGGTGGTAGATAGTGACATCATTTATGCAGAATTTTAGTAGGAGCGCTGGATCACTTCCATAAGGGAAACCTCTACAGCTGGAAGGTTTTCCGACAACAATCGTGGCATTCATTGCTATAATACGGACAGAGACAGGTGAACCTGTTCATAAACTGGAACCGGTCATTTGGTGATTACTAAACTTTCTATCTAGGGTTCTTATGAGGGTTATATGCTTTAAAAATTGATTTCCTCATGATTTAGTCTATCTCTGCAGAGAAAGGTTTCCTTTTTAAACTGTATTCCTGTAGCTTATTAACGTGCATTAGATCTATAAAATCCTTTTCAAATTTGATAACTTTTTCCTTAAGTGGCAATAAAGATACCAACTGAGACAACCATTCTGCTGTTTCTGTTTCATTTATTGTGTTGGGGTCAGTTGTCCTATGTAAAATTCATGATCTATATAGCTGCTGCCTGAACTAGACCATTTGATAAGGAAGTGAACTTACCTACTATCTTATTTCAGGGCCTCATATGATAATAGTTCATCCCCTAATTATTCTAGTTCATTTCAGCTAGAACAAGATCCATCTGAGGACCAAAGGGAAGACACTTAATTGGTAGCTTAGTTTATTCTGGGAAATGTATTCGGTAATGAAATTGTAAATGAGGCGGAAAGCCGGGAGCAGGGCTATTCACTTTTTAAACTATTTGTACTTGAAATACTGTGTTTTTATCAGGCATCCTCACTTACCTGCATCTCTTGACTTCCACAAACAGCGCTACTTGCTGCAACGATCCCCGCCATTCCCGAGGGCGAGGCGAGACACGCCCCCTCGGCTGGCCACGCCCCCGCCATACCTACTAATAGAGCGCTCCGCTGACTAGCGTCGCATTAATGATTGGCTCCTGAGGCGGAAAGCCGGGAGCAGGGCTATTCACTTTTTAAACTATTTGTACTTGAAATACTGTGTTTTTATCAGGCATCCTCACTTACCTGCATCTCTTGACTTCCACAAACAGCGCTACTCGCTGCAACGATCCCCGCCATTCCCGAGGGCGAGGCGAGACACGCCCCCTCGGCTGGCCACGCCCCCCGCCATACCTACTAATAGAGCGCGCCGCTGACTAGCGTCGCATTAATGATTGGCTCCTGAGGCGGAAAGCCGGGAGCAGGGCTATTCACTTTTTAAACTATTTGTACTTGAAATACTGTGTTTTTATCAGGCATCCTCACTTACCTGCATCTCTTGACTTCCACAAACAGCGCTACTCGCTGCAACGATCCCCGCCATTCCCGAGGGCGAGGCGAGACACGCCCCCTCGGCTGGCCACGCCCCCCGCCATACCTACTAATAGAGCGCGCCGCTGACTAGCGTCGCATTAATGTTTGGCTCCTGAGGCGAAAAGCCGGGAGCAGGGCTATTCACTTTTTAAACTATTTGTACTTGAAATACTGTGTTTTTATCAGGCATCCTCACTTACCTGCATCTCTTGACTTTCACAAACAGCGCTACTCGCTGCAACGATCCCCGCCATTCCCGAGGGCGAGGCGAGACACGCCCCCTCGGCTGGCCACGCCCCTCCAACCTCCTGACCCGCCAACATAATGCATGTGTCTTGCCAGGAAGCGCAGCGGACGTGCGCAGCGGGCGCGTCTTTTGCGCGCCGAAGGCGCGCCTAAGGCAAGCCCGTCTGCGCCCGTCCGCGGCCGGACGGGGCTAGGGGCACGACTCTATGCTAAAACTATGTCTTACACTACCAAGGACTTAATTGCCCTCCAAGGCCACTGGCCACTCCCGGATCCCACCCGCAGTCTGATCTCCTCACTAGGCCTCGCTCCCTCTTACCCCATTGCATCCCACCCCCTGCAGCACGCCCCCCGTCACCTTGCCCCCCTCACCTTGACCCCCTCCCCCGCTCTCCGGCATTGTCTGTTGTCCTACTCAATACCAGGTCAGCGGTCAAGCACCACCACGAGCTGTTCGTCTTACTCGACTCGGAGAAACCTGACATACTGCTCCTGACCGAAACCTGGTACTGTGATTCTTCCCTCCCTATTCTCCTGGCCACCCTACCCCCCTCCTATGTGGCCCTACGGGCCGACCGGCCGACAGGCAAGGCTGGTGGTGGGGTCGCCCTAATTGCTCGGTCGGAGCTGAACTTCCAACAACTCCCTTTTCCCCTTATTCCCCCTGCTGACTTCCTGGTAGTCCGCTCTCTTTCATTTCCCCCCCCCATCACTTGTCTCCTCATGTACCGCCCACCTCAGCCCTCGCCCTTATTCTTGCCGGCATTTCAAGACCTGTTGGCTAACCTGATGGTCAACTATGCCTCGGTCCTGGTCCTAGGGGACTTCAATTACTGGCCCTCAGACCCACATGAGTGCTCAGCCTCTAAAGAATTTACAGATTACCTTTCATCCCTCAACTTCGTGTCACACATATCCGTCCCCACTCATTCCCATGGGCACACATTGGACCAGGTCTGGTCCCTTAACCTCCCTGTGGCCTCGGCTGCTGTCTCGCCGTGCCTATGGTCCGACCATTCCCTCATTTCCTTCTCCATTCTCCGAAACCCGATGCCCAAAATTCCGCATACCAAAAACATGTGGGCACGGAACTGGAACAGACTGGATTATCCCTCCTTGACCTCCTCACTCCGCAACTCCACCCCCACTCTCGCTGGCTTATCATCTGCCTCTCAAGCCAAGGCCATTGACACCTGGCTGGCTGGAGGCTGCGACTCAGTGGCGCCCTTACGCCGCATCTCCATCCGCCGACCTAAGGACTCCAATAGATGGTTCAATGACCACCTAAAAGATCTCAAACTGAGCGCCCGACGGGTGGAGAGGCAATGGAGGAAAAATTACAGCCCCTTATCTAGAACCCACTTTTTATCAGCACTGGCTAAATACAAAACTGCAATCCTGGATGCAAAAACCTCCTACTTCTCTTCAAAAATAACTTCTGCAGAAAACAAAACAAGGGAAATCTTCAACATAGTGAATGACCTGGCATTCTCAGACCGAACCTCGTCCCAAATTCCTCCTTCCCAGCTTCTCTGTGATCAACTTAATACTTATTTCTTAGAGAAAATTGCTACCATCAAGACCAACATCCCACCACCCTCGTCTGCCTTCGTCGATCCCTCCCCCCCTTCCGTCCTATGTCCATTCACCTCCATTCCCCCCCTCACCCAGGACTCTTTTCTGGAGATACTCCCCAAAGTGAAGTCGGGGTCTCCTGCGGACGTCTGCCCGGCACGAGTCCTACAGCAAATCTACTCCAGCTGCCCTGACCTCCCCATCGCTTTCCTCAACAGCTCTCTGGCACAGGGCGTTGTGCCCTCCGTCCTAAAGGCAGCTACTATAGTGCCCATCCTAAAAAAAACCTGGCGCGGACCCTTCCATCTCGGCTAACTACCGCCCATCTCCCTGTTACCCTTTTTGGGCAAAGTGATGGAACGCCACGTCACCGCGGCACTTAGCGCCCATGTCGAGGCAAACGGAGGACTGGCATCCCGCCAAGCCGGGTTCAGTCCCAGGCACTCGACAGAATCAGTTGTGGTCGCAGTCTTAGACAACCTCAGAAAGGGCATGGATGAGAACAAACACCAGGCACTGGTCCTCCTTGATCTCTCCGCCGCCTTTGACACTGTGGACCATACCATCTTACTTACCCGTGTCAGGGCGGCCGGTATTGGGGGATCAGCTCTGGTTTGGCTCTCCTCCTTTCTGAGGGACCGCACTCAGGCGGTTCGGCTAGGCAACTTCACGGCCTCTCCTCTCCCTGTCACTTGCGGTGTACCTCAGGGTTCCTCTCTCTCCCCTTTGCTTTTCAATCTCTATATCTTTCCTCTCATTTTCGCACTCCAGCAGCTGGAGGTCACCGTTTATAATTACGCGGACGACCTCCAGCTCATCTTTGATCTGTCCCCCTCTCCTCTCTCTGTCTCTAACTTCCAGTCAACTATGACATTCATCAGGGACTGGATGAACCACAACCATCTCAAGCTGAACCCGGATAAAACCGAGCTGGTTCTCACGGGTGGTTCATCCAGCCCCTGGAACTCTCTCTTCTGGCCCCCCTCTCTCGGCCCCTCACCTACCCCTTTCACCATGGTCAAAACACTTGGTGTCAAAATAAACAACCAGCTCACTCTCCACTCACAAATTAGCTCTGTGGTATCCTCTTGCTTCCTCACTCTCCGCACTATCCGCACTATTTCCCGTTTCTTTTCCCCCCAGGCACTCAAGATCATCATGGCCGCACTTGTGATATCGCGACTGGACTACGCAAACGCTCTCTACCATGGTATCCCCGCGTACAGCCTGCGTAGACTCCAGATTATCCAAAACCAGGCAGCCCGACTGGTGTATGGCCTTCCTCGTTATCACCATTCCACCCCCCTTCTCAGGGAGCTTCACTGGCTCCCTGTAAAAGAACGCTCCCTTTTTAAGATCGGCTGCATGGCCTTCCAGGCCCGCCAGGGCACTGCCCCCGCTTTTATCACTTCATTGATCCATCCGTATGTACCTGCAAGAGAACTTCGGTCTTCCTCCAAGTTCGTTCTTCAGACCCCTCGCTTCACACGCAAAAAGTGGGGCGGGGCCAGCTTTTCCACCCTGGCTCCAAACTTCTGGAACTCACTCCCTGACCACCTCCGCTCTGCCACTCAGTACCTCCCCTTTCGTAGAGACCTGAAAACGTTCCTCTTCAGCCAGGCCTTCCCCTCTTAAACTCTCTTAATACCTTCTCTTATCCTTTCTTCTGGTCTCTTTCCCTCAGTTGCCAATCCCCCCAGCGCCAAGAAACCGTAAGGTGTACGCTGCGCTCTAGAAATATTTTAAATTAGAAATTAGAAATTAGAAATTAGCCCAACACGTCTGCACTACAACAGTTTTTCTGGTAGCGTGTCGGATGGTTTACTGTCTGACAAAACTGGGATATAAGGAGGTTGTGTAAGGACAGTTATACAGATTCTTGAGTTCAGGGCCGAATGTCAGTTCTGAAGACGATGAGACGACAAGACAAATGGTGTGAGTATTAATAGGGTTATGAAAATATTGTACTTGTATGTGATACTAATGACAGTTAGTAAAGCTTTGTTTTAGTGTTTGATTGTAGACTAGAAGTTGTTGATGGAAGTTGTTAGCAGGTCCGAAGTGACTTAAAATGGCGGCATATACACCTAAGGGTGGTCTCAGTGTGGCATACACTGAGTAAGTTTGTCTGCTATTATGAAGGTGCTGTACATGAGACGTCATCGGCAGTACCACCAGAGAAGGGAACTTTGTGAGAGTGTGAAAAGCTGAAATCGTTTGGATTTTTCTCAAGTACACAGAGCTCAAACGTAAGGTTTTTTCAGGTGAACACGCTTGTCAAGGTTTGCTTAAGATTAGAACAATAATTCTTGGTTGTGTGGAGATCTATAATTCCTTTAGTAGCGCAGACAAGAGTTTAATTGTGATTATTAGTTTGATTGAAGTCGGATTTGAAGGAGTTGGATTTTAAAGGGAGGGCCAGCTGCTGCGAGGAGTTAGCCTGACATCATAGAATGCCGTGCTGTAAAAGGGCGGTTGGTGTGGAGCCACTCTGGGATTGGTTGCTAGCATTGCAGGGAAGTTGCGCAGTGGTTGGTGAATAGAACAATTATAAGGAAGTAAATTATTCTCATGACTAATAGACATTTGGGAAGGATATAACAATTAAATAGACCAGAAAATATGAAAATCCTAAAGGGCTAAAAAACATTGATACATGGGGATTTGCCTGTGCCCACAAGAGAAGGAGTACCATTAGCACCTGAAGGCACTCCTGTATTATACATGTCTTTAGAGAAAGGATATAACACATGTACATGGTTAGAAAATTAGATGACATTAACTGAGAAAGACAGATCCTTAGCTTCACTTCAATATGGTACCTTTAATGTACGAATTCTTGAAAATTTAAGGAAACAGATGAATAAAATCAGCCCATCAACTAGACCGATGCAATTTGAGGAGCTTGAAGAATGGGAGCATGTGGCCCAACAGAAAGAAAAGGAGAAATATCAGGGCAGATCTAAAAATACCCTAAATAGATATGTAGAGGATAAGTGGGAGTCACAATGAAAAATATGGAGAGGAGATATTGCAGAAGGAGCACAACTGTATCCTGTATTAGTTGCTGGTAAGGGAGACCAAGAAAATACAAAGAAAAGAAAAAACATCCAGAAAATGCTCAAGCTCTCACATTAACTGAGGAAAGCAGGAATGACATCAATGATGAGCTTTTGAGCAAATTATTAATTAATCAACCAGCATCTTATAATGAAGAACAGCCACAAATAGGGAAACATCCCTTTGTCGTAACTCAGTAAGATGTATCTGCCAGACCAAATAGTTCTAATTCCGTAAATCCCTTTTTGACTGAGGAGAAAATGCCAGGAGGAGCAGGGATTAATAAATCTATAACACCCAATGCTACAGATGCTATTTCATTTACTAAGGCACAAGTGAGTTCAAATTTATCATTTCCTGAGGGTTTTTCTCAGCAGGGAAATGTATCAGGAATTTGTGAAGGGACAATTCAGACAAATGTACCGCCAAACCAGGAAAAATCAAATCCATTGATTGGGACTGCAGAAAGGATTATTGAAACCCCTAAAAAAAAGACCTCAGGTTCTGACAACTACAACTTTACAAATGGGAGCTCAAGGTACTGAATCTAATGTTGATTCGCAACCGGAGGGAGCTAGTGGAGGATCCCAATAAGGTGTGTTAAATCAAAGTGTGGGACCCACCCCACAGGAACCAGATGATTGGATTAAGGAGATAGCACCTTCTACCCTTTAAAGGAATGTGGCAGAACAAGGAGTCTCAGATGCAGGAAGTTCAAATGATAAAACACTGGACATAGCTAAATTAAAAGTGGGATTGGAAGAGATGATTTGGGGAAATATTAGTCCAGGAAGAATTGCCCATTACAGTGACACTGAATTCTTTTTCATATGCAATGATATCACCAGAAGAGCTAGGACCACACATGAAATGTTCGCTGAGGAGGCACAACGGTATGGGGTGGGCATACAGAAGTCCAATGCTTTACAAAAAACATATCAATTAGATTTTAGTGATAAGAATTTGGACAGCTTAAATCCATCAGGGAAACTATTACAATTTAAAGAATGATTGGCAAAGCTCAGGAAATAGGATGAGTTAGAGAGAATGGGAAGACAGATGGGCTAAAAAGAAGTAAACAGCAAAGGTAACCATGCCATTATACCCAGTGTTTGAGAGAAAGGCTGAAAATTCTGAAACAAAGACATTTCCAATCAGGGAGGTGCCAGGAGGAGAGTAAGTTCATGTTCCTTGGACTGGACCGGATATATTGTCTTTCACAAATGACTTTCTGAAGTTGAAAGACAAGCCAGTTGAATGGTACAGGCAGGTTGAGAGGTTTGTGAACATTTTGAAGGTTCTATTGAAGGATTTAGATACCTTGTTTGATATTGTGGTACCAAGCGACTTGTGGACTGAATGTAAGATTGCGGTAGACTGGCCAGAGACAGAACCCGCGAGAGACTCGAGAACTGGTACACCATTGCCTGAGGTAATGAGGAAGTACAACCAGGTCATTAAGTATCTAAATCTCTCCGAAGGAGACTGACTGGGTAATGATTGACAGGATGACACAGGAGTTGAAAGAGACAGTGCATGCCTATTATGAAAGACTCACAGGCATTTAAACAATATAGTGGAATGGAGAATGTAACTGGAACAGATCTGGGACACTTTGTCTATTGATTTGTGTATTGATTGAGACCTGAGATTAGTGCAATGATTCAACAGCATTTGATATGCTGGCAGAGCAAACCGATAGATGAGATTTTCAGATATTCCAAGTAATGTGGAGATGAAGTGGATTCCAGGAATAACAGGTTGAAGGAAAAGTTGATATTGTCTCAGATGAAGGCAGCCAAGAAGGGTTACTTAGGATTTGGTACTGATTGTTCTGTCATAGTACAGGGAAATAATCAAACAGACACTGGCATGCGAGGAGAAGCAGAGGGACAGCAACAGAATGTGACATCTCAAGGCAGGGGAGAGGTATTCCCATCGACATATTGAAGAAGACTCATCCGACATATTAGGCAAGTTCAGGCATTGGAAGCACAAGTGTAGATTTAATCCACTGAATGAGATGAATGGGCAGATTGGACAGGGTAAGTTTACTCTAGCCCCGACTGGAAGGATTTTGCATAATCAGCATAATCAAAGGCATTACATTTTTAATTTGGCCATGCCACAAGCCCCTTTGCCTCAACTAAATGGCCAAGTGCAGAAGCATAATGTGAACATGGGATTTCATACAGGTAATCAGATCGATGCTAATTCAAATGTGATACAGATCGATGACAGTGCCTGAGGGGGAGAAGGAATGCATGCTTGGGACATCCTTAGAGGTAGACCAGAGCGGCCCTTTTGTGGATGGCAAGGTAAATGGAATGCCTGTCTCATTCCTACGCTGATACTGGTCCTACCGGTTCCACTGTGAGACCAGCAGAAGTTCCCAACCTACCCCTCTTGGCAGAAAAAATCCAAGTTGTAGGAGTTTCAAACCAATTGATATCAACACCTGTATCAGAACCTGTTACAGTGCAGATTGGAGCAGTTGAGTATTTGCACAAATTTGTGACATGTGATTTCAGCTTGGTGAAAGATTTAGAATTAGATCTGTTATGCACATTGAATTGCTCCATTTATTGTACTCTGAAAGGAACAGAACTTCATAGCAATGATGAAGATGTTGTCTTCAAAATGTCAAAGCCAGGCACAGGAATTGAGGGGCTATTTCCTTAAGTAACAAGTAAGGATCTACCTTTAGAATTGAGAGACACCGTGTTCTCAGAGGTTTGGGATTTTACAGGAAAGGATATTGGATTAATCAAAGGAGTAGCTCCAATACGAATCACTTTGAAACCAAATGCAGAATTTTCTTGGACTCCATCATTTAATTTGAGTCCTGAAACCATTGCAGGTATAACTCCCTTGATTGAGACACAGATTAAGCAAGGAATGTTAAGAGAAATCATGGGAAGCCCATGCAATTCACCTATCATGGGAATTCAGAAACAAACAGAAAGAATAGGATTGCGCAGGATTTTAGCAAAATGTATCAGATTGTGGTACCATGTTGCCCAATCATGCCAAATCCAGCTGTGATACTATATCAGGTTCTGTGTGAAGCTGAATGGTTTTCTGTCATTGATTTGTGTCAAGCTTTTGTCTCCATCCCTTTGCATCCGGAAAGCCCATTTTTAGTTGCATACCGGTTTGGGAATCATTTCTTGGCATGGTGCAGAGTTCCACAAGAGTATACAGAGAGTCATTCTATTTTCCATCAAATATGGGAAAAGAATTGGGAGTCATTAGTAATGCCAAACCACTCTGTTCTGATACAGTACATTGACGACTTTTTGGTAGTGTCAGGTACACAGGAGGCTTGAATATGTGACACAATTGCATTATTAAACAACCTGGTTGTGAATGGGCATACAATGTCACCTACTAAGATTCAGTTTGCAAAAGGAAGTTCCTCTACCTAGGACATCACATTGAGAAGGGAGCCGGAAAGGTGTCTCAAGATTGAATTGCCTGCCATTTTGCAGATGAATCCCCCGAGAACTCAAAAGGAATTTTGCATGTTTCCAGGAATGGTTGCATACTGCCGACAATTGATTCCAAAGTTTTCATTGACTGCTAAGCCACTTCAAAGGCTTACACACAAAGATGTGTCAGATCCAGTTCATTGGAGTGATGAATGCATGCGTTCATTCAATGAACTGAGAGAGTGTCTGTGTCGAGCTCCAGCATTGGGAATGCCCGAATTTAACGAAAGTTTCACTGTGTTCTACAGTGAGAGCGAAGGTTCTGCACTATCAGTTTTAATGCAGATACATGGAACTGCACACAGACCTTTTGCATACTTCTCAGCTACATTAGATCCTGTAGCCACAGAATTACCTTTTTTTTCAAAGGCAATCGCAGCTACGTGTGTACGTTTGGGACAGTGTGAAAGCTTCATGATGGGTCACCCGCTGAAAGTGCATGTACTGCATCTGTTGAGATCTTGCTTACTTGTACTTAAATGCAATATCTTACAAGCAGTCAATCAACCAAGTATGAATAAGGAGATATTGGGTGCTGAGAATGTGTCATTGGTGAGATTCATGAGTGTGAATCCAGCTACCTTGATGCCTTTGCCAGGAAATGAAGTTGTGATTGATGAAGCGGGTCATGATTACCTGGATGTAAATGAGCTGTGTACAAAACCTCGTCCAGATATTTTGGATGTTTCATTACCTGAATCAGATCATTTCCTGTTCCTGGATGAATTGTGCTTGAGAGATGCTTGAGGAAACTTGACAGCTGCGTATGCCATTTGTACAGTTGTGAGAGTGGTGGAAGCATCATGGTTGTAGAGAGTGTATGTACATCAGGAGGCTGAGTTGATAAACTTAACTAGGGCTTACTACATTACTGAACATCTGAGAGTTACCATCTTCACAGACAGCCAATATAGATTTGGGGTTGTCCATGATTTTGGGAAGTTGAAGTCTCAGCGTGGATTCATGACCTCTTTGGGTTCATCTATCCGAAACGGAAAGAGCGTGAAAAATCTACTGCTGCCTTTACAATTGCCAGCCCAGATTGTAGTTGTGAAGTGCCCATCCAACCAACAGGGAAATCATGATATAATGGTCGGTAACCGCTATGCGGATAAGATCGCACACTTTTGCGCTCTAGGTTCTTACATCTTTAATGGGGACCCGTTGAAAGAAAAAACTGATGCCACAGAGTGTAGGCTGATGTTTTCAGATGTGGAAACATGGGAAGAAATCAAAGCATAGCAGGATGAGGTGCCAGACACTTTGAGACAAGGGTGGATTAAAATAGGATGTATATAGAGACAAGAGGATGAGGTGTGGGTGTACACTGATAGGAGACCTGTCTTACCAGATAGTTGTCACCCTTGGCAAGAAACTGTCACAGACCTGCACACAATCCCTGATTCAGAGCTGTGGTGGAAGTGTTATGTTAGAGGTATGTAATATGTCAACAACAAAATGTGGGTAAGAAAACACTGGTCACCATGAGTCATGTAGGGAGATCTGGAGGACCCTTAAATAGAATGCAACTTGACTTCATTGAAATACCCCCTTGCAATAGATCAATATACGTTCTATTGATTGTATGTTTGCTCTCTCATTGGGTTGAAGCCTATTCCAACCTGGCATAATAACAGTCTAACTGTAGCAAAATAACTCCTTAGAGAGCTTATACCACGGTTTGGATTTCAAACCTCATTGGAATTAGATAGAGGGACACATTTTAATAATGAGGTGAAACGAATGCTTTGTGCAGCATTACAAATTTTGCAGAAGTTACACTGTGCATATCGACCTGAGGCATCCGGTGTGGTCGAGCAAGTAAATGAAACACTAAAGGATTGTTTGGAAAAGGTATGTGCGTCCACATTTCTGAAATGGCCAGATGCTTTGCCCTTGGTGTTTATGAGTTTAAGAAGTATCCAAGACAGAAGAACTGAACTGTCCCCTCATGAGATCATAATGGAGAGGGCTATGAGACAGAGTACAGTCCCAGAAACTCAGCTAGTGACTGTATAACTGATGATCTGGTACTCAATTACTGTAAAGGATTGCCTGATATGGTCCATTCTGTGTCCCACCAGGTTGGAGAAGCTGCCAATTCCACACAGCAGGAGCAGTGCCATGACTTGTCCCTTGGAGACTGGGTGGTAGTCAAGAAGCACATGCACAAAACGTGTTCGGAGCCTTGTTGGCGTGGGCCCTATCAAGTGATTCTTGTTACCACAACTGCCGTCAAATATAGTGGTATGCTTAATTGGGTGCATGCTGCCCATACTACCCGAGTCCCATGTCCTTGAAAATGATGTGCCTGCAGAGGCTGTACCAGTGGTTGCAGTGAGACGTCCAACTCAGGTCAGTCACAGAGTAGAGGGGGCACTAGCTACTGGATCTCAAAGCACTGGTTCAAATGAGGGTCCAAAGAGTCATTCCCTGTAGGAAACGAGGGCCAGGCGTAAAGGGACCTGACTAGACGTAATACTGACCTCTCTGTTGGGAACAGTGCCAGAGAAAAGCAAGTAAGAAATGGAGACCAATGGCCCAAAGGAAATGAGAGACTGAGGCAAGTTTCAGCAGAAGAAAAAATACCTCCAACTGAAATTGAAGTTCCAAGCCAAGTTGAACAAGGCGATACAGACGATGATGAGACTACAGTGAGAAAATCAAAAAGAGCAAGGGTTCCAAGTCAGAGATATGCTGCACCAGAGTGGGCTTATCGAGCAGCAGTGAATCACTTGGAGAGAGCATATACATGCTTTTTACTTCAAGAGCTTAAACTCACAAAAAAACACTGAAACTGATGACAAGAGACATTTGTGCAAAGCAGAGAAAATACTTAGAAAATGACTTTAAAATATTGAAGAGACCAAAATACACCGGATGATGGTAAACCATCGAAACTTGGGCATTGTGACAGTCGGAGGAGCAAAGAACATTTGTTCCTGCCTTGAAGAAGTTGTACCTACTGCAAAGCTCTACGTTATAAAGGCATTCCTAAATGTTGACAAAACTTATAAGTCCCTCTATCTGGAGAGACAGAAGATTCCAAAACGGTATTGTTAAAACATAAATGCATGTGTGCTGGTTTTCTAGCTGCTTTTGTATAACTCTTGTGTTAGTACTAATTGTCCTAAATCTACCTCATCATATCTATGTGAAACATGCCATTAACCCTATCTCTGTTACTAAACCAATAGAAGACAAGAATGATGAACCTGTAACTCAAGATATGACTGATAACATTTCACATCATCATCAATCTATCAACGATTTCTCTTTGAATTGTTTTACTAAACTCCCCTATGAGTACATAGCTACTTTGAATGCAAGAGTTTTTTATGTGTGCATGCAACTACCTAGCTCAGTATCAGAGGGAGTGACTGACCATCACTCACCTTTAACATATGGAATTTCTTGTAGTGTACTAACTAGTTTGTTTTATCAAAAGGGGCAATTTCAATATTAATACTCAAATTATGATTTGATCTTCACAGAAACACCCATTACCTGACTCACGAACGGCTGAAATAATGGGTGAATTTTTACAACCTACGCAGTGCATAGATACAGTATATGTACATAGGCATAAACTGACTGCTTTGTTACATAATGTAGAAAAAGATTTATTAAATTCTGTTGATGATAGACGTGGAGATAGAAAGAAGAAGGCTGAAACCCATTCAAAAATTCCACCATGGGCACATCGAGAGTAGGCATGGGCGGAAAATCCGTTCCGCTCGCGGATTTTGCGGATTTTCGGGAAATCCGCAATCCGCGAGATTTGCGAATTTCCTGCAAAATCCGCAAATCCGCGAGCAGCGGATTTTGCTCGCACTGCTCGCACTGTTCGCGTGAGTTCGCGCCCCGCGAATAAGTGCGAAATTGCAGAAATACGATCTAAGCAAAACTGAAAGTAACTACTTACCAGGTTCAAAAGTTCAGGCACATCATTAGTAGCCATTTCCTGTAGTGCTTCCTGAGGGGCCCCTCCAGAGTTCAGTTGCCAGTTGAAACTATTATGTGACCCTGCTCTGAACCTCAGAATAGTTACACATATGCCACAAAGGTCATGAATTACAGCTAAGGGAGACAAGCAGGAGCCAGGCTGGAAGTTAAAATCCATTAATCAGCCCCTAATTCATTATTGTCAGTTGGGGCAGGGCAGGTGTTGTAACTAATTTTGCAACAATGAAAGCACTTAGCAAGTGCAAAAGATCACTAATCAGGGCGCACTAAGGAAGCAGGTGCCAGCTAAAAAAATATTCTGTGACACATTAATCAGCCCCAAATTAATTCAGGTCACTTGAGGCAGGGAAGGTGTGCTTTGCTTTGCCGAAAATAATGTACACTGGACAACCAGAGGGTGTGGTGATGAAACAGAGGGTGGCATGGGTGGGCCAGAGGGTGGCATGAGTAGTCAGAGAGTGGCAGTGGTGACAGAGAGTGGCAGTGATGAAGAAGAGTGTCCCAAACAGGTTGGACACGTAGAAACAACAAGTTCGCAAAACTTGCGACCCGACAGGTAAGTTCGCAAATTGCGAAATTGTAAAAACCCTCGCGAATTGGCAGAAATACATTACAGCTAAGGGAGACAAGCAGGAGCCAGGCTGGAAGTTAAAATCCATTAATCAGCCCCTAATTCATTATTGTCAGTTGGGGCAGGGCAGGTGTTGTAACTAATTTTGCAACAATGAAAGCACTTAGCAAGTGCAAAAGATCACTAATCAAGGCGCACTAAGGAAGCAGGTGCCAGCTAAAAAAATATTCTGTGACACATTAATCAGCCCCAAATTAATTCAGGTCACTTGAGGCAGGGAAGGTGTGCTTTGCTTTGCCGAAAATAATGTACACTGGACAACCAGAGGGTGTGGTGATGAAACAGAGGGTGGCATGGGTGGGCCAGAGGGTGGCATGAGTAGTCAGAGAGTGGCAGTGGTGACAGAGAGTGGCAGTGATGAAGAAGAGTGTCCCAAACAGGTTGGACACGTAGAAACAACAAGTTCGCAAAACTTGCGACCCGACAGGTAAGTTCGCAAATTGCGAAATTGTAAAAACCCTCGCGAACTGGCAGAAACACGGGCGAACACAAAAAAAAAAAAAATTCGCGGGAATTCGCGGATTTTGCGGATTGCGAATCCGCAAATCCGCAAAATTCGCGAACGCGAGATCCGCAAAATTCGCTCATGCTTAATCGAGAGGATGAAATTAAAAAGGGGGAAGCACACTCAGCAATGGCTCTGGATTGTCAACACATGGGGAAGCTATGCATATTAAGATGAAAAACCGAATTTAACATTACATTCATTAGTTCCAGAGAATGTGATCACACTTTCGCTACTGGGAGAGGTTGGAACTTATAACTTGCAGGGTCTGATCCTGTTGTCTCAGGGGTATACTATATGTGTGGGAGAAATGCCTATTACAGATTGCCAAAACAATGGTATGAATGCTGGTATATGGGGATAGTTTTTTCAAACATTTATCATGTAGGTCAAACAAATAGAACCAGTGAATTTAAACACACTAGTTTAAGAATGGGAATACGTGCTGCTGAAATAATTGGAGACATTCTAGGTGCAATAATACCATTAGTTGGGGTGATACTAAATTCTCACAAAATTTGAAAACTCACTGTGGTTGATCATTTGTCAACCAATACAGGGGGAGGCTTCCTTGTTATTGATACTCAAATCGTTGCTATTAGGTCTATGGTTCTACAAAACAGACTTGCTTTAGATGTCCTTCTCACAAGAGAGAGTGGGGTCTGTCGCATTCTGAAAGTCCAACCGTGTTGCACTTATAGCCCTGACAAAAGCAAAGATTTGCAGGGATATATCAGCAACATCACAAAATTGGGATTTGACTGAATTAAAAGCTGATGGTGCATGCCAATCTATTGGAAACGTATTTCCCTCAGTGGGAAAATGGTTTGCCAACTTGGGAAGTAGTTTAGTGGGAAAAATATTAACCCCCTATAATAATGATTGCTATTGAGTTACTAATATTAATAATAATTTACAAAGATTGTAAATGCACACAATTCACTAGGAGAAAAGAGGGATACAGAGAAAACAAGAAGAAATTGTGTTGGAAGATAGACAGTGTGGATACTATGATGAGTTAAAGGCCTTAGAACAGACTACACTGAAACTAATAAAGACATCCGTCTTATAATTGTGACATCAGATAAACATAAAGAAAATAATGATGTCTCGATTCGCCACCAATGGGGAAATTGACAGTGCACGGATGCTATCCTACATCTGATCTCTATGCACTCCCACTGGAAAATGATTTACAACCATAATTTTAGGATATGACAAATGTGATGAGTTATCATGCTTTAAGAACATGCACAAAATAAAGAGTGATTTAGATACTGCATCGTGAAAGCATGCAGAATGTTAGACATTGATTTATAATGACACCTAGCCATAGATGAAACTAAAGAAAAGTTTAACAAGCTAATCGGTATATGTTTTCTATATGCATAAAATGAACATCAACAGGCAAACGATAACATAAATGTCTAAGTATTAGGAAATAGATGCGCATATTAGAACGTGAAACATGAGCACTGATATTGATGTGAAAAAATAAATGTAATGACAATCCGTGCTTTATAACGTTGAATTTTGGTGATGCGTCTAAAAGCTTGTAACAAGAACTGAGCATTGAAGAACTAATATGTGAATTGACTACAAAGTGTTATACATTTTTATTTTAATATAGGTATTACATACTTACATAATGTAGATGCAATTAATAATTGACCTAATTGAAGAACTGATTGATTGTATTATGATAACATTAAAGATCATTTTAGCACAGATTCCATTTCATAAAGTCATAAAACGTTTCCCTCTTAGCATGAACTAATGAACTGAATAATCTGAGGCCTATGCAAACTTCTCGTAAAGTTTCTACTTGTGCTCTAACACTCAAAAAAATCCTTTCACGCATATAACCTATTTGACCGAACTTGCAACAAACTTGTTATTTTCTAGAGTACATGCTTCTGAACAGATTGACAAAGGATGAGAGCATAGACTTGCCTACTTACTAGATGTCATAAAAATCAGTGAATGAATAAAAATCAGTGGTCTTATGGAACATGCAAAGTAATGGATTACTGAATCTTCTGGATTTTGTATATTTTACTTACCACATCATCTCATCCTATCCAACTGACCAATGGGAAAGAATGGTCCAATCAAATTGGTGCTGTCAAGGGGTGTCAACCAGAAATTGATAGAGTATAATTGCCTGAACTGTGGGCAGGGGCCGCCCTCTATCTCACCCACCTTCTCGATCTGCCTTGTGGTACAGAGACTGATGATTTGGACTTCCAGAAAACGCGAACTGGGACATGTACTGCTTTTGCTGCCGGCTGGTATGCTTGTGTAAGGGGAACCTCTCTGGCTGGAAGGTTTTCTGACAACAATTGTGGCATTCAATGTTGCAATAGAGTTAGAGACAGATGAACCTGTTCCTGAATGGGAACTGGTCATCTGGTGATTACTGAACTTTCTTTCTAGGGTTTTTATGAGGGTTATATGCTTTAAAGATTGATTTCCTCATGGTTTAGTATCCCTCTGCAGAGGAAAATTTCCTTTTTAGACTTGATTCCTGTAGCTTATTAACGTGCATTAAATCTATAAAATCATATTCAAATTTGATAACTTTTTCCTTTAGTGGCGATAAATATACTAACTGAGATAACCATTCTGCTGATTCTGCTTCATTCATTTTGTTGGGGGTCAATTGTCCTTTGAAAAATTAATTGATCTATATAGCTGCTGCCTGAACTAGACTATTTAGTAAGGAAATTAACTCAACTATTATCTTATTTTAGGTCCTAATATGTAATCATATTAATTCATCCCCCAACTATTTTCGTCCCTTTCAGTGCAGAACAAGATCCATCGGAGGGCCAAAGGGAAGACACTAAATTGGTAGCTGAGTTTATTCTGGGAAATGTATTCTGTAGTGAAATTGTATATGAGGCCCAACATGTCTGCGCGACGACAATAGCATTTAGAGCCATCCGACCTACACATACTCTTTGTTATTATTACTATTGTCAGCCATTTAGCCAGGACAATAGGTGAAACACACTCAGAGGGTTGTCTCCCTCAATCAACTTTTCAAGAAGCTCTTCCAACTTTGCTATAACACTTATAGGCACACACAGCAACTTCTGTCTATTTAAGCATCATTTTGGAGGTATATTTTGTCTAAAGAAATTGCACATCTCTCCGAACTTGGATGTAAGCACTTTGAAAAAATGTTTCTCTACCACCCTTCAACATTAGATTCTTTCACTCCTAAAAATTGATCTTTTGTCTTACAGATCAATATTATTTCCAAAACCCCTTCATCTCTGTGTTCAAATGCATCTACTCTTTTTTCTACTGCATACAGTTTAATGTACGCTTGAAAAGTATGTTAACAGTTCTGTGGCACTCAAATGCTTCAAGTTTGTTGTCAATTTTTTTTGTCTTCTCAGGTAATTGAATCACATTGTTTTTTAAAAAAAATCTCTCTTTGGTTATTATTGCGATGTACTCGTAACCATATGCTCAACAAGCCTCCACTCTCCTAACAGCCTAATGTTAATTCGTAACAGTTTAACACAAGCTTATTTTTGTACAGGATAGTAATCAAACTGACAAAATATCCCTCTCTGTATGTACATCGGTATTAACATTGCCTGACTGGCTGCTGATTCCTATGGAAGGTCAGGCATAATATTTAATCCCAAGATGGCCGATACGTTGCATGAGACCCGATCACATGATCCTGAAAGGGTTGTTGAGCGTTAGAGACGCGGCGGCAGCACTCGACTAACAGCGTTCCATAAGTAAGTTAATGGCAAATACGATGTAGATAGGATTTGGGTCGCAATAATGGTATAACATTGTGTTAACAGCAGCGCATTACGTTTTGTCTTCTCTGCAGATAATAAATGGGTAGAGTACAATGCAATCTTCGTGTGTGAGTACTTTATATATATTTGTTTGGTATGTGCTGATACGACTGCACGTTGATAATACGGTTGGATATACTTAAATATACCAGAGATCTTTGTGATTTATGAGCATATATTTATACTTTGTTTGTAGACCTATCACATATATGCTAAAAAGAGGCGAAAGGTAAGATAGAAGGTCCAACATATATGGTGTCTAATGTTGGCTTCTTGTGATAAACTAGGATGTTTATGGCTGGTTCTGATTACTTTTTAGGACACGACGGTTGAGGTTTTAATTACCTGTCGTCCCTGTGAGTAATTAGGTTTATACATTGATGTGGCCCATGCATGTCACGTATACAATTAAATAATGTGCTGCACTAGTGGTATAATTGGACTATAGTTGTAGGGGTGTTACACTTGATTAGAGGTGTAGTTGTAAAGTGGTGGTGTCGTGCACACTTTGGATCACCTTGTTTGGTGAGGGCAGACGATACACATTTTTGTACTCAAGGAATTTTGTAAATATGTTGCTGATTATGTATATGTTAGATTCATGGTGCAACACATGTCCTGATGATGGTCTCGAAGAATAACAGTTTGTGAGACCGAAACGTCGACGCCATGACACTTTTTTATTGTACACAATTACTAATCAATGTGTTTGAACTGTATGTATACTGATGAGTAATATATATATGGCTAAATTGTTAACGGTGGCCATATACTTGTAAAAAGTGTCAGAAACTACTGCATATGTTAGAAACAAGGAAGCAGTAGATATTGAGTTGCCATACATGATTTTACGGATGGATTTTTGCCTATGCTATAATATAAAGATATTTCTATATGTGACTAGATCAATTCTATGATAAAATATGTGTTTTGATAAAATTTCTTAACCCTTCATCTCAGCATGTCTTCTCCTACTGCACTACTTCTGCCCTGTCTGTTATCAAAACCCTGTAGCGTCATTCTCCTCAAAGTCTCTCACTCGAAGTTCTCTATTTGCTGTCCTTATTATTCCTTCTATCTGGGTCTAACTTTATTATAATTCATCTGGGTCTTTTTTCATCCTAATTCATATCATCCCCTTGAATTCCATGCTACCACCCTCTCACTCTTTCATCTCATCATTTCTTTATTCGCCACCTTACGTCTACCTTGACTCTTAATGCAACTCTTGGCTCCTTTCTAACTGAGATCTCTCCACTTGAAGTATTTCTCTATATTTACATTTGTATAAACCCTCTCTCATATAGCTCCCTCTTATGCTTAATGTAAACCTTTTGGCCAGATGTACTACAGTTTTTCAGCGGCCACAAATGGGAGATCCTCCCATTATGTGACCGCAAAAAAGGGTAATGACATGTACAAATGCCATTTTGCGAGTCACTAACTGGCAAAATAGCATTTGTGACTCACGCTATTAGGAAGGGGCAGCCTTTCCTAATAGCGAGTCACCATGCCATGAACAATTGTTTTGCAACTGCATTTGCGGATGCAAAACGCTCACAATGTACCACCTACTACAAGTAGGTGGTAAACCACTCGCAAACAGGAAGGGGTCCCCAAGGGACTCCTTCTCCTCTGTGAGTATGTAATACCATATTTTTAAGAGCAGGCAGTGCTCACAGGGACCACTGCTTGCCCTTGAAAGAAAGTTACCTTTACGTTTTAAATACTTTATTTAAAAGCAGTCCCAGGCATGGTGGTCTGCTGATCCCAGCAGGCCACCATACCCTGGGAGTGCTAGCCATTCCTATTGGGGTTGCAAATTCCGTCTGCTTCATTAATATTCCTGAGGCATTCATTTTGAGACCCCATTATGAATCGCAAACAGTGTCTGAGACACTGTTATACATCCCAATTTGCGAGTCGCAAATGTCGAGTCACAAATGTGACGCATTTGCGAGTCGCAAATTGGTTGGGTGTACATCTGGCCCTTGGTCTTCTTTCTTATTCTATGCTCTAACTTCCCTGCAAGATTTAGCCTGCTGCATTATTTTTATTCACTGATCTCTTTACATTTGTGTATCCCACTGAGTTTGATTTGAACCATTGTCATTAGCCATGCTAAGCTGCTGGTTCTTTGTAGGCGGTTAACCTAACCTGTCTCTTGTTATATTTTACAACACGCTACCACCTACTCAGTTAGGATGTAATTTGTAAAATTGAGAAATAAATAAAATATAAAATGGTCTACTTTGAACAAAGAAAAGCTTTGTAAGATTGAATAAGGAACTCATCCTGATGCAGATGGGTAAAGCAATTAAGATAAAATGTTCTTGTTTCATATAGAGAAGTCTGATTTATTTGTTGTTAATTGGCATAAACTATATTGCTCACATCTAACATCAGTTTTCATTTAGGAAGTTCCAGATATTACAAGAAGCTAATTTATTCTTAGGGGTATATGCTGTAGCAATGACTGTCTTAAATGGTTGTTTTTCTTCAATGCAAATAATGCTAAAGGAAGGAAACTGTTCCAATTCTTTTAAATCAACAATACATTGTATTTGCTGTTAAACTGTACGTAGTCATGAGCTAATGATGGATTTTTTGTCAGTTTTATTGGTATCAAAGGATTTCCTCAAAGTGTAAACCAACCACTCTCATTAAAGACTCACAGACTAAGGCCCTCATTATGATGTCAGTCGGACTGCAAGCGACGGCCTGTCGGTTGCAGTCTAACCAACATCTAGTGCTGCGGTCTGACCACCCCATTATGATGTGCAGCAGTTGGAGGCAGCATGCATAGGGCACGAATTCGATGGGCTCAAGCAGCCTGTCTGACCATCAGTCAGAATGTAATCCCCTACAATGGGACAGTGCGCACCCCCATAGGAATGAAGATGTCCCTTTCAGGCAGCCTTTCAATGGCGGTCCGACTGCCAGTGAAAGGTTGTCGGAAATGCACTACGGGGGCCCCTAGAAGGTCTCCGTACCCCTGCAGCCTCCGCTATGAGGCCTGTGGGGCACCTGTGGTGGCTCCAAACATCCATGCCCTGTGTGCCAAGTACCACATGCTGCCTGGCACAAGGTGAATGGATGTTTGTAAAAATCAATTTTCCCAATGTGGCTTGAGCTTCGCGCCTTTTCTTGTCCCTGCACAAGCTGCAATGGGAAAATGGATGTTTCTGACCACCTCCTGGGCGGTTGCATCCTAATTCGTCGGATGGAGCAGCCGACTACTAGTTGGTCTGTTTCCACTCCGACTTGATGCTAGTCTCCTAGCATTTTATCAAAGTTTTAAATATCAATGGTAAATACTTTGATTTTCTTTTGTAACTATAACATTGAGGTTTTAAATCTCTGTTGTTTTAATATTGTGTTCTTAATGTTGCTTTTAGATATTTGTATGTTATAGTTTAACTTTGTTGATTATTTTTTCCTAAATATTCCTTAATGTAGTCGAAACATTCCTTTCTGTTGATGATTTTAATTATTTTAGATTAAAATAATTTTTTATTTTTCCAAATAGATTTGAAATTGTAAGGATTTTCAGATTGAATAGGGGTTTGGGTGGGTGGTGTGTACCAACTAGTGTTTCATTTTTTACTACTTTAAAAATGTTTTATATTTTTATTTAATTTTGTTAAGGATATATTCAATTCAATTCAATATCTTTATTCAGTCTGAATTAAATTAGACCCTAAAAGTACATAACATATTATAGATACCCACAGTCTCTCAAAAATTGTAAAACAATCTTACATTAAATTAAGAACAGTTAAAAATGTATTTGCATTAATGGACTTTAAAACTGCACATTTCATTGAATAGCCACGATTATAAAAAAACAAGAGGTGCAAATCATAATCAAATTTTAAAGCATCAATATACTTATATAAGAGTTGGCCAGGGTTGAAAGAAAGTATGGAAAAGGAAGAATATCAAAAACTTCGAATGGGGTCCGCTATGTGCTCCAACTAACCCCAGAGGTAAACAGAGACACCCCAGCCAAACACCAAAAAAGCTAACACAAAAAAAACGCTCACCACCCAAAAGAAAAGAAATATATTGACATCTACCTGATAACCTACAACATGCATATAATTCAGAGGATTAAACAATCATAGTTTCCTAGCCTTAATGACTGCTTTTCAAAAAAGCGCAGACACAATAAGAAATTTCAGGTGAACTTAAAAATTGTAAGTGGAGCAGAGCTACTCTACACCGATGGAATCGTAACTTGCATAACAAAGGCATCAAAAAGTGTTTTCGTGCTAAACTGTAAAATTACCAAAAAAACATAAAGTGCAAAGGTGATTGTGAAGATTGACTGTCACAGAGACAAGTAGATATTAGATTTCCCTCTAGAGTTTTTTTTAAATAGGGACCAATAAATTGACCCTGCCCTAAAGCGGAAAAGTAGTGATCTCTCCCATCTTGTCAGATCTAAAGATACATAAATGGGGTTCACCTGTGAATAAAAGTCAGCAATAATTAGAAACTGAGGGTTTAAATGACTTGTTTTTCATTCTCATGACTGAGCGGTGCTCCATGAATAATATTTTCACCTCCGCCCTAGCTCTTTTGGAGATACAGTTAGGTTAAATGAACCAAGAGGATAAACCCAGGGTTCCTAGAGTGTCCTGTATATAACTTTACCATTGGATAGAGTAAGCCTTATCCAAAGTTAGACAGTCAAGTATAATATCCCTGCATAACTTTGCTGCTGGGTTCATATAGACGCTAGTCCATAAAAGGATGGGGCCAGATGTACATTGTCCTCTATAAAACCCAGGTGTAACTCAAAATGAGTATTAAGACTAGAGGTGGATTGTGGTAAGCTCAGCAACCACAGGAGTTAAAACACCAGACTCCTGCACTATAATTAACTGCACTGATACACTGCGAATTATACACCTGCAATTGTGGTAAGACAGTCCCTTTGAAGTCTGTTCTAATAAGGTTACAGACTGTCCTAGCACTTGCACTAAGCTTAAGGCTTGCTTTAGCAAGATAGGGATTCCACAACACTGATGAGCTAAAGATTAATCCTAGATAACAAAAAGTTGTTAATTCTTTCCCATTGATACTGATTTTATTTAGCCTTGATTTACCTGGACCACAGGACATAATGTGTGACTTGGTGCAGTTGGTTTTTAAGATCGGATTTTGTATGAAAGAAGCAAAACAGTTCACCTGGTATCTCAGTGCGTTTGGGGTGAGGGTTAGCAATACTGCCCTCGTGAGCATAAAGTAATTGGGGTGCCTGCTATTTAAGGGATATCTGAATGGGAAGAAGAAACATGGGCAGGTAAACCATTTATATATAAAATAAATAGATGGGGAGCCTATATACACCTCTACCACTCTCCACTCTTCAGGGGGAAATCAGAAGAAAGCTTATCTTAAGAATTTAAACGAACTATAGCTGAGAGAGCTGTATGTAGTGAGTGCAGAAGCAGAGGGTCCACTCCTTGATCCAGCAACATTAACCATAATTGGTTCTGTTCACTGAATAAAAGACAGTGGACAAATCCATAAAAGCAAGGTAAATAGGATAGTGTCTGGCATTGGTGTATTTAGAGATCGTCAAGGCCAGGTTGTAACACTGTTCATTGGTGCCTAATTTTGGATGGAAACCAAATTGAAAAGGGGAGAGAATGTTCTTGTAGGCTGCCCATTTGAACAAACGGTCATACATTTTTGATCTAATGATTTTAATATTTTTGTAGATAAGTGAGATAGGACAATAGCACTTAGGGGACATAGGGTCACCTTTTTTGAATATTGGCAAAATTGTTGCAGTAGTCCAGGAAAGAGGAATATTAGTTGATAATGAGGAATGAATTTAAACACATATATTTTTTAGTTTATTGCCCAATCTGCATTTCAAGTGAAATTTATTTGGCGATCACACCCATCGCGTTTCGCAGCCTCAGCCGCTTGCTCACGAGTGAAAGGTTGTGTTTAAACAATAAAGTTATATACAAAAAGGAAACATTTTCATGTGATCAAAGTAAGAAGTGAAACCAGACTCTCCACATTTAAACATTTCTTCATGTCAAAAGATACATTTCATTCGTTGTCTCACAGTTTGTACTTGATAATATTTACATTTACATTCCAATGTTTATTTCAAAATTAAGCTCACCACTTTCAAAATTATATACGACATCAAGTCGATCAGAACTACTCGTCCCATAGTGCATTGTTTTGGACAAGTAATCATTGTTTACACTCTCGTGCATACTTGTATTCGTAATATATGCATATTTATTTATAAACGCTGATTTTTACATGTTAGCGCATCGGAATTACTCTCATTCCGCACTTACGCAAATACCGGCATGATGCCCCAGTGGGTCAAGTAATCATTGTTTACAATCTCGTGCATACTTGTATTCGTAATATATGCATATTTATTTATAAACGCTGATTTTTACATGTTAGCACATCGGAATTACTCTCATTCCGCGCTCACGCAAATACCGGCATGATGCCCCAGTGGGCTTAGATCGGCAAATATACAACGAGTTTCTAAACTATTATTCATAGTTAGTTCTCAAGGTTAATGTTCAACCTTTGCTCTACATGGGTAATTACATAAACGCAGTCTAGCCCCAGTGGGCTTATCTTATCGTTCTTTCCATGGAGACATTAATTCACGGTTCTTATCGCCTTTCTTTGACATAGTCATAAACAAAGGTTTACATAAACCACACTCAAGCCCATGTGGGCATGAATAATTTCTCATGTATATCTGATATTACCCACTTTTCATACCGATACAATGCAGTTCAGCTTTAATTAGTTAGTATTGCAAATATATCTTCATTCACACTACTTGTGGCTTTCAAACGTATTCAAACAATCAGGAATGCAAAGGATCTTGAGTAATCTGAAAAATGAGAGAGTATACCAATTAAAATTCAGTGGTGACATTTTTCACATACAAAAACCATACAGTTCATCATTAAAACATCCATTTCCATGAATTTATTGTACTCAGCGTATTTCTTAAAACTAAAACTGCACTAGCACATTATTCTCCAAGATGAGCCACCAACCCTTCATCATCATTATGCCCTGATGGGTAAAGTGCTTGGAATTTGATTATGAACCTTGATTCAAGTCTTCTCAGTTCTCTGACCCGATCACCACCTCTTTCTCTTTTGGGTATACAGTCAAGTACCACAAAAGATAAGAGACTTGTATTTTGTTTGTGCTCATTATAGAAGTGGCGGGCAATCGGATATTGTTTGTCATGGTGGTTAATGGCCCTCAGATGCTCCAACACTCTTTTCTTAGCTTTGTGTATGGTACTGCCAATGTAACTCAGGTTACATGGGCATCTGAGGGCATACACTGCATATTCTGTCTCACACGTCAGATGTTTTTGGATTTTGAATGGGCTGCTACTGGCTGATAACTTTACTGATTTGCAATTGGTACTATATTTGCAGGCTTTACATTTTCCACAGATATAGAACCCCTGTATTGGTTTTGCTGTTCTTATTGGTAGTTTAGGTAATGTTGCCAGGCTTACCATATCTTTGAATGACCTCCCTTTTCTAAAGGTAATTTGCGGTGACTCACTTACTACCTTCTCTAGGTCTCGGTCTGTTTGTAAAATACTCCAATGTTTTTCAAGGCATTTTCTCATTCCATATGCTTTGTTATTATAGGTAGTTACAAATCTCACATTTTCACTGATGTGTAGCCTTTCCTGAGAATAGCATGTTGCATGCCCGGAGCTGTCACCCTAATAGTCTGATCCAAAGTATCCCATATGGAGAATAACTACGTGCAAAAAGGAATTGCAGTACAGTGGGGGGATATGAGAAAGAATGCAGGGTCATGACTAAACGATTTAAAGAGAGGGGTTACAGTGATCAATGTATAGCCACAGCATGCATCAAAGCAGTGACAAGAAAGAGAGAAGATCTGTTAAAAACTCAGGAAAGGCTACAAATCAGTGAAAATGTGAGATTTGTAACTACCTATAGTAACAAAGCATATGGAATGAGAAAATGCCTTGAAAAACATTGGAGTATTTTACAAACAGACCTAGAGAAGGTAGTAAGTGAGTCACCGCAAATTACCTTTAGATAAGGGAGGTCATTCAAAGATATGGTAAGCCCGGCAACATTACCTAAACTACCAATAAGAACAGCAAAACCAATACAGGGGTTCTATATCTGTGGAAAATGTAAAGCCTGCAAATATAGTACCAATTGCAAATCAGTAAAGTTATCAGCCAGTAGCAGCCCATTCAAAATCCAAAAACATCTGATGTGTGAGACAGAATATGCAGTGTATGCCCTCAGATGCCCATGTAACCTGAGTTACATTGGCAGTACCATACACAAAGCTAAGAAAAGAGTGTTGGAGCATCTGAGGGCCATTAACCACCATGACAAACAATATTCGATTGCCCGCCACTTCTATAATGAACACAAACAAAATACAAGTCTCTTATCTTTTGTGGTACTTGACTGTATACCCAAAAGAGAAAGAGGTGGTGATCGGGTCAGAGAACTGAGAAGACTTGAATCAAGGTTCATAATCAAATTCCAAACACTTTACCCATCAGGCCATAATGCAGATGAAGGGTTGGCGGCTCATCTTGGAGAATAATGTGCTAGTGCATTTTTAGTTTTAAGAAATACACTGAGTACAATAAATTCATGGAAATTGATGTTTTAATGATGAACTGTATGGTTTTTGTATGTGAAAAATGTCACCACTGAATTTTAATGGGTATACTCTCTCATTTTTCAGATTACTCAAGATCCTTTGCATTCCTGATTGTTTGAATACCTTTGAAAGCCACAAGTAGTGTGAATGAAGATATATTTGCAATACTAACTAATTAAAGCTGAACTGCATTGTATCGGTGTGAAAAGTGGGTAACATCAGATATACATGAGAAATTATTCATGCCCACATGGGCTTGAGTGTGGTTTATATAAACCTTTGTTTATGACTATGTCAAAGAAAGGCGATAAGAACCGTGAATTAATGTCTCCATGGAAAGACCGATAAGATAAGCCCACAGGGGCTAGACTGCGTTTATGTAATTACCCATGTCGAGCAAAGGTTGAACATTAACCTTGAGAACTAACTATGAATAATAGTTTAGGAACTCATTGTATATTTGCCGATCTAAGCCCACTGGGGCATCATGCCGGTATTTGCGTAAGCGCGGAATGAGAGTAATTCCGATGCGCTAACATGTAAAAATCAGCGTTTATAAATAAATATGCATATATTACGAATACAAGTATGCACGAGAGTGTAAACAATGATTACTTGTCCAAAACAATGCACTATGGGACGAGTAGTTCTATACATTTTTCCGTATAATTATCATTACAAGACAGCTCATTCAAATGAGAGGCAGAGTCCGTGGTATCTGAGTCATACAGGCTTTAATGGCATTATCCTTAAGGATGGAGCATCATGTTCCGTCACCTCTAAGGTTCAGGAAGGGACAGTCAACGTTTTATTAACATTACACATTATATATAGTAAGACTTTACAATTGAATCCAATACAGTAGGCGTAACAGGTGAAAAGAGTGAGATAAGAACACATGTGCGTAGCAAAAAGGCGTGTACAAGGTTGTGCACGGAGGCGTGTGCTGGAAACGTCACAGAAAGTGTCATAAATGGGTGGATGCATAGAAGATTCTGCAGAGTCAGCAAGATGTGCAGATGCGCGCGCAGCTAGCATGACGTGACATGGACGTGTAACTGGGGAGAACTGGGGCTTGACTTTAGCACTAGTGAAGGAAACAGAAGTCTGGGATGTCAGAACGACCTGGACCTATAACATATCTGGTATCTTATGTTTGGAGGATGTAGTGTCTGAAGTAAAAGGTCTCTCGGGCAGAGGCTATTCTACACTGAATGCTAGTGCGTGCATATATACCTATGTGTAATGCGCGGGGCCATGGGCCTACCATGGTAACGGGAGCAATGAATTACATGAAGGAGACAGGAAGGCTTGGCCCTTTGCTCTGCAACCGCGAATATGTTTACCTATATCACTAGACAGGAATGTGTTTTCGAGGAGGCTGAACCGATAACTTGAAGCCAAAATACTGTTTTGGCAGGCAGGCCAGGCTGAGCCAGGCACCACTTCGCTTGGCAGGAAGTAAGGCAGAGGTCAGGGATACATTTCCATGCTGCAGACTTCAGAGGCAGAAGGCAGAAGTGACTCGAAGTCAGAAATCAGGGCCTAGCTCGGCAGAGCCAGGAAAAAGTAAAAGTGTACCATGTAAAGACGTTGGCATGGCATGTTTAGAAACTGAATTATCGATCCATTCATGGTGGATCTGAAAGAGGACATGTTAACGTTAGACGCAAATGCATTTGCGTCTTCATATTCGGTCATGGAGGGAAATTACATGTACTTTAAGCACATACATGGAGACGTTGGGGTACACGTTAGGGGACATATTTGACCATATAAATTTCAATTACCTCATTCCCTCCTTGTCCCCTACGTTCCCTTCAGGATATATCTATCTTCATGAGTCCATCTATCTGTTCGTATAACATCATCTGCTCGTCTCTTTTCATTCGGGCACGAGAACGTGGACTTGGATGGGGAATACATGATGTGGCGCACAAGCCGCAAATCGCTGGCCCACATTGCAGGCATAGACAACAACTAAACACTATGAGCAGTATGATTCCTAGGAATGACAGTAGCTTCCATCCCCAGGCTGATATTACACTCCAGAGCCAACCAGACCAAGTCCAGGTGCCTGGGTTCTGGTGTAGCTGATGAGCTATTTCGTGAAGCCTGGTTATTGCTTTGTATACTGATGGTGCGTTATTAGGAATAAACACACAACAACTGGATCCGATGACTCTACAAGCCCCGCCCCTATCGGCCAGGATGACGTCAAGGACGAGACGATTTTGGAGAACAACAAGTCTCATAGCAGACTGTTCCTCTGTTAAGTTACCTAGGGCAGAAGTAGTTTCATTCACTACTGCTTCAAGGATTCTGGTCAATTTGCGTATAAGTTTACTATTTGAGACAGTGCCTAAATAAAGAAAGAATCCTTTATTGAAGTCTGTGTATTGTTCCCATGTGGTTTCAGTCTGGTCGACAATTGGGAGATCTCTCTTCTGTCTAACGTGAGTGAGGCGAGAATTTCTATGATAATCAGATGGGGCTAGAAAAACAGGTGGCAATAGGAATGCAATAAAACAAGTACCATCCCAATCTAGAGGTAAACGTATATAAGCTGTATGACCACAAATAAAATAGGAATGTCGGGAAGCTTTGAAAGTAGACTTGCCTTTATCACTGAATTTGATCACAGTAGTACAATCGCTGTGTCCTAGATGTACTGAACCACTCTTTCTGATGCATAATTCACCTCTTACTGGTAAGACTGATATTGATGGTAGGTCAGGATTAGTCTCGGTCTGGACATTCAGAATCATGAGGTTAAGTGTAAAATTACCTAATCCATATACTTCGTTTTCAAGATCTGTAGCTGTCATTTGGGGAAGACCCTCCTTGTCTGGGAAACATGCCTTATGCATAACTGTGTTCAGGTCTCCCCATATCCAATTACCTTGGGAAACTTTGGACTTACTATCTAACGAGGACATTAATGTAAACCAGGCACCACATGAACCATTATGTGTAAATGGATAAGGAAAGAGAGGCAGAGCTCCCTTGTAGTTCTGATAGGGAGGGAGTCGGCCACATACCCAACAATTAGTGGCATTGCTGGTCTCGTGAGAATGGTGTAACATACGGATGAATGTATTGTTGCGTAGCGCAAGTCGATAAGATAGTTCATGTGGGGGTAGTTCACTAAACGTGTGCTCTGCAGTGTCATTAGAAAAAGAATATGCAATAGGAAAGAACATATGTAACATCCAACTCGTGCAGATTATCGTAAGACTCAGAAAAAACATAATAAGTAATGCTATAACACAACGACTTCGGAGATTTTTACGATATTGTTGTTTCTTGATCTCCTGTCTATCTCTCTCGCTAGTGGGGTCTATCTTATACATGTCAGGAACCTGTCTAACCGCTTCACCCAGGAGGGGACTTAAACAATTAAACTGTCTGACTTACTAGACCTCAATTTTAACTTGTACTCCTGCTGCGGAGTTTTCTCTAGCAGGGGGAGTTTAGAATCAGTCTCTGGAGGTGGGCAGTCCTTAAAGGGAGAGTCTGGCAACAGTCCGTGAATTTTTTTAACATGGCTCGAATGCAGCCATCCTTTCCTCCCCTCCACCTTAACTGCAGTCCTTGTAGATAACAAAACCAATTTCGGCTGCTTCCATCTGGGTTCCAGCGGACTCTTCCGGTCGAAGTTCCTCACGAGGACCAAATCTCCTGGGCGGACTTCATGTGGCTTTACTTGGGTGTTGTCCGGAAAGGCAGCTGCGACCTGTGAACGACAAGATTGTAGTGCAGACATCAAGGAGGCAAGGTAATCTGTCAGCATACAACTGTCAACATCGGTAATCCTACGGGGCATAGGCGTCCCCCACATATTCGGAGGCCTTCCAAAGACCACCTCATACGGGGATAGCCCTGCCCTAGAGTGAGCTACCATTCGCATGTAAAAGAGTGCAACTGGCAAGGCAACTATCCAATCTACACCTTTCTCGGCACATATTTTGGCTAGTCGTGTTTTCAGGGTCTGATTATGTCTCTCTACAAGACCTGCGGCTTCAGGATGTCGAACACAATGAAACTTCCACTGGTAACCTAGCAGGAGTGATACCTGCTTCATAAGCTCGGACGAGAATGGCTGTCCATTATCAGAGTACACGACACGGGGCAAACCGTACCGTGGGAAAAATTCACGTACCAGTTGTTTGGCAGTGGTTACAGCAGTGTAATCGGGGACTGGATATGCTTCTGTCCATCGGGAAAGAGCACATACGACTACGAGGACGTACTTGAATCCTCGGCATCTGTCCATCAGGATATAATCCATCTGGAGGACTTCAAAAGGATGGTCAGGAGGATGAAATCCACCCTGTTCCACGGGGACACCTTTTCCTGGATTGAACTGACAACAGATCATGCAAGTACGCACTTTCTGGATCGCTGCTGCTCGTAAATGTTTGTTGTACCAGAGATTCTGTAAACTGTCTAACATGGCTTTTTCTCCTAAGTGTGCTGGACTATGTGCGGTGTTATTTATAACTTGAACCATAGAGTCGGGGAGGAACCATGTGGCCCTTCCCTTCGTCATCCATCCCTGATCTGTCTGGATCCCTCCTTGTTCAGTCCATTTCTTGAGTTTGTCTGGAGTAGCATGTGTCTGTATGTCGAGTACATCTAGAATGGGATCCTTAACTGTCAGGCAATGTGTCAGTGTAGTCGGATCAATTTTTGTCATGTCAGTCGGAATATCGGTCTGAGCAGTGTATTTGGCTGTACGATCTGCCAGGTCATTACCCTGGGAAATAGTGTCTGTGACTTTAGTATGTGCCTTGCACTTCATGATGGCTATGGCTGAAGGCAAATGTATTGCTTCTAACAGTGCTTGAATGAGGGGACCATGCTGGATCTTGGCTCCATGAGAGGTCAAGAAACGTCTCTCTTGCCAGAGAACACCGAAGTCGTGTACGACTCCAAATGCATAACGCAAATCTGTGTATATGTTAACTTTCTTGTTCGTGGCTACTATACAGGCTTGAGTCAGAGCAATGAGCTCTGCAGCTTGAGCAGACAGTGTATCAATACGGTGTGTTTCTATGACTTCAGTTTCAGTGGTCACTGCATATGCGGCCACTAATTCTCCTGCACTTGTTCTCATACATGAACCATCCACATAAAGTGTCAGGTCTGGATTAGTCAATGCAATATCTGTCAAGTCTTGTCGGGGCTTCGTCACTGTATTAATGACTTCTACACAGTCATGTGGAGCTGGATCGGTTGTACTCGAGGGTAACAATGTGGCAGGATTGAGTATGTTGCAGCGTCTGATTTCTATGTGTGGCTGGAACAGTGTCAATTCATAACCTGTCAGTCGTGCTATAGTCAAGTGCTGAGTCTGGGTACGGTTCAGAAGTACTTCTACGGAATGTGGAACCTGTACTGTCAATGGATGTCCTAACACTATTGAATCGCTTTGTCTGATAGCTAGGGTTGTTGCTGCAACTGATTTCAAGCACGCAGGCAAGGCCTGGGCTACTGGATCCAATGTACTAGAAAAATAAGCACAAGGCTTATGGTGTCCTGCTTGATCTTGTGTGAGAACAGATAACGCTGTGCCATCGCGTTCTGTGACAAAAAGCGTAAAAGGTTTGCTGTAACATGGTGTCGCTAAAACTGGTGCTTGACATAAGGCTTTCTTCAGGTCATTAAAAGCTTGTGTATGTTCCTGAGTCCAAAGGAGGACAGTCGAAGTCGCTGCCTCCTGTGTTGTCAACTGTATGAGTGGCTTAGCTAGATATGCATATTGAGGAATCCATTGTCTGCAGTAAGAAGTGAGTCCAATAAAGGCTCGTACTTCCTTTTGTGTCTTGGGTTGCGGAAGATGTGCAATCAACTGGATGCGATCAGGTGTTAGCTGCCTACCCCACTTGGACAGCAAGTGCCCAAGGTATACCACTTGCTGGGCACAGAATTGCAGCTTCGAAGGAGACACTTTGTGTCCCTTGTCTGCCAGAAAATACAGGACTGTCAGTGACGCATGTTCACACTCTTGTTCACTTCGGGCGTGATCAATAGATCATCGACGTACTGGAGTAGGGCAGTGTTAGTAGGCATGTGAATACTGTCATGTTGTCGTTTCAATGCTTGGCTATAGATGCTAGGGCTTTCTGTGAATCCTTGAGGGGCGCGTGCAAATTTGAAGCTACGGCCATTTAAACAGAATCCGAAAAGGTACTGGCTTTCCGGATCAATGGGGACACTAAAGAAGGCGTTCTTGAGATCGATTACAGTAAAGAACGCTGCTTCTGAATCAATAGCTGTCAATAGAGACGAAATGTCTGGGACCACTGGGTATTGTGGCACGATACATTTATTTAATTCTCGAAGATCGATCACCAATCGATAGACTGGTGGAGCATTCGGATCAGTTCGTTTAAGGATCGGAATGATAGGGGAATTACAAACATTCAAGTCGGTTTCGACAACCACTCCTTGTGCAATGAGCTCGTCAACGATTTTCAGTAAAGCCACTATAGCATCAGGGGGTAACTTGTATTGTCGGATTCGGGGTAGTACAACTCCTGGCTTGAGTGTAACACGGTATGGTGTAATGTGCATACAGCCTACATCGGTTTGGCCTTGTGCCCACAAATGTGCAGGAACACTCTGTAACCTGGGATCAAAATCTCTCAACACATAATGACCCTTAAAGTCACGAAGGAATAACCTCACTCCTTCCGGAGAACAACAAATTACAGCTCCTAGAGCTTTCAGTGTTTTGATACCCAGTAAGTTTTCTGGACATGATTTCGTAAGTAACAAATCTGTAGTACGGGACAATGGACCAACAGCAAGGGGAACTGGCTGTGATACTTCATTAACAATAGGCTTTCCTGAAAATCCAAGGGAAACATTCTGTGAGCCTGAGAGGGGTGCCCCTGGAACCTCGTCATTACTAATGGTCGTTCTGCTTGCCTCTGTGTCAATCAAAAACTTTCTGTCCTTACCTAAAACCTGACTATGTACATAAGGACCCTCTTGATCTACAGGAACCTCGATAGGAGGCAAGCCAAACCCTGTTTTTAACCTGTGGTAAGGAATTCTCGACTAGTTTGGTCACGAAAAGGTGTGGGAATGACTCGCTACTTGTCTTTAGGCCACTATTAATAATGAAACATTTCTCGAATCTCGAATAAAAATCACTAGTGTCTTCGTCTTGTTTCTGTTTGCAGGCTGAGATCGCATCCCAGTCTTCCTTTTTGACTGTCAATAATCTAGGCAGGACCTGTACTAATAATCCTGGCAATGCTTTAGTTTTGTCCCCAAGACCTAAACCTGGGGTACGTCCCTTTTCCTCGTCTTCTAATTCAGTCCAAACAATCTTTTTATCTCCCACCTCCCATTCCTTTTCTTTCAGTTTTTCGTAAATCCCTGCTGGCAATAAAACTTTTAACATTTTAAGAATGTCAGAATACATGTAATCGCCCATAAGTAACATGTCTTTTAATTCACTGTGGAAACCTGCAGGATCTTTATCGTGACAAGGTACTATCTTCTTCATTTCCAATAATTCCATCTTAGTCAAAGGAGTGTACACGAATACGCGTTCAAGCGTATCATCTGGCTTTCGGATTGGATGTACTTCTCGTAAGGGGTTCTGTCTATCTAGGTGATATGGCTGTCTTACTGGGGGTGGAACGGAAACAAGACGTGGAGTCAGGAAAGTTCTATATTTATGACGTTGTTCTAGAATGATATCAATTAAATCGGTACCTAGGCCTCTCCATCTTCTCAGGAGTAAGTCTTGCAATAAATTATACAATGGACCTGGATCGGATTGCTGATTTTCATACAGTGTAATGAGATGTTGGACCATGTATATATCAGCTAGTCGCTGTTCTTCTGGAGTAAGACTCAAAAATGTTTGCACTACTAAATCATCTTTATATATACTGTCATCCCCGGCCCATTGGACTGCTGACCGGGCTAATTCCTGATCACGTAAGGTAGTGAGTTCATGATAACCTATTCTTTCTTTCAGTATTTTATCAGTAACTTGGAATATATGTTCAAGAGAACATTGCTCTGGTATCGGGGAAAGGAAACGTTTCTTGTTTTCTAGACGAATGGGTCTGTCAAAAGGTCTATCAAAAGAATACTGTTTAGGGAGTTTCACTCTACCTACGTACGCTATTTTATCCTCAATCTCTACTGGAGTTTCTGCTTCTTCCTCCTCCTCTGAGGAGTCATTCTTGTCTGACTCGGCTTCCTTTTCAGCCTTCCGTCTGTTATGTATTGCTACTATTCCTTTACGGATCTTTCTGGACATGGCATCTATACAAGTCTGTTTGTCATGTTTACAATCTGCAATATTTTGACCCCATTTTATCAGTACATCCATCTCTTCTTGAACAACATCTGGCTGATCTTGTTCCCTTATCAAACAATTAATCAAGAATCGTAATAGTAAACCTTGTGTCTCAACTTTCTGATATGCCATGGCCTCACGAATACATTCTGGCCTTTCTCCTGTTCTGATAAAATGATATATTTTGTCTAGATGTTCTGGCATTTCTGGTAACAATATCAAATAATCTGTAACACGTCGTAGACGTAACGAGGCTAACATCATGTCTCCTCTCTTACCAGGTACTGGATCATATCTACAATCTGTAAGATACTGTTTGAGCTTTTCATATGTCATCGCTTTCGGAGTACGCTGTGTAGCTAATTCTCTCATTGTCACTCGTTGTAACTGTGGCGGGGTGTGGAAGTGACCTCCTGCGGCACCTCCAGAAGCAGAACCGTGAGCATGACCTGACGTCATGGCGTGTGGTACATGTAACGGAGACTGACTCCGGGTTGTATCCGTCGCAAAAGGATTGTGAGGACCAATAATAGGGGGACCAGTAGCAGCAGCAACAGAAGGGGAAGTGACAGCAGGTGCGGGAAGTGAATCTTGGTGTGGAGGGGTCGTGGCTTGATCAGCCGGAACATGCTGCTGTACATTATTAGCTGGTTGTACGGGTACATTGGTATATGCTGGAGCTACGTCATCTAAATAGGAAGAAAGGAAAATGTCTGCTGCGGTCTTTGTGGGGCGGAGTTTAATCGGAACCAATGGTGGTGGCAAGTTACGGGGTATTTCCGGGGTCGCCTTGGGCAGGCCCTCGGTCAGAACTGGATACATGCCTGTGATGAGTGCATTTCTTTGGCGATCTAATTGTTCTGATCTGACCTGTTCTCCTTCTTCTAGTAACTCTTTTTCTTTAGCTTTTTCGGATTCTTCCCTACTTTTCTCTGCTTTTCTGATTGCTTTTTCTGTTCTTCTATGCGATTCTTTGCGCCACAATTCTATGGCATCTTTCTGAGACTGTCTGGCTTTCTTTTTCCATAACGCTTCTTCTACTCTCATGATGCATTCGGCATCCCATGTCCCTGAGACAGGCCATCTAAACTTCTCTTCCAGATGTTTGGTGTAGTCCACCCATAAGTCTAAATACAACACAGCATCTAAGCCATGTTTGTGGTACATAAAATATCCTGGAGTGTCCCTAGGCGGGACAGGAACTGCTTCTTCAAGTATCCCCTTCCTAGTACCTATCTGACGTAATTTTGAAAACAACGGCATGGCTGGAGTAATTCGGACGCGAACACAATAAACACAGTAATAAACAGTAAACAATCATTCATACCACAACATCAAAACACATTAAAACATGTCGGGCTGAAATAACCTGGAACACAGAAAACACAGAAAACCTCTCGAGATAAAACTGAATGACTAGATGCACTGCTGAACAGTACAGACCGGTCTCATAAAGAGACACGTCGGACCGTATCCACCTAAGTGAACACGTCAGGACCAGAATTGTGTACCCAAAACTGTCTTTACTGAGCACAAATTAATGAACCCGTCTAGATGCGTTCCCAACAACGGTACTCACCGGGAAGCAAGAAACTGAAGGCCTCGGAAACTGGACTGGACTGGACTGCTACGACATCGGACTGGCACGCATCACGCTACCACGCATGCGCTTCGGAACAGGTGGGCCTCCGGACACCTCGTGTCAAGATCCGCATCGTCGGTGGCATGAAGCCATCGGTAAACACGGACATTCAGTGTTTCGAACTACATTTCCCGGCAGGCTATGCAGACATCACGTAAACCAGTGATGCGCACGCATACCGGGAAATAAAGGATGCAGAGAACGGCGAGAAAACGCCGATAATTCCGTTTGGATCTACAGATGCCGTGGTAGGATCTTTGACTTGTTCTGGCCCCAAGTCCTACGAACTCGTGAGTACTGTGCTGGATCGGGTGTGCGAGGCGTTGGTAGTTTCGATCCCAACCGCGCACTACCCTTGCTGGTTTGCATGGGAGTTTCTCTCGGCTGAGAGGGACTCGGTTTAGCAAACATCTTGTTGGGAATAACCAAGTGTTATTCAGACCATAATTGCGGTCATCAGATGCGATAGGACTCACTTGCGGGATCTTATCTCTGAGCCTCGCATCTTATCAGAAAAAGATACATGTGCATATCGAACTTTGGTGTGTTCATGTTTTCCGGATGGAAGTATTCCTTGGTGTGACTACATAACATTAAGGAGAAGTACTCGCCATTAATTTCCTGTGTTCTCATAGTTTGTACAGGATTCATTATTATTTCTTTGTTCTCATTTCTTCAGGAGACAGGAGGGGTATTGGAACAGAAAAGTACCTATATTAAGAATATATGTGCCTAGCCAAGGGTATGTGTTCTATGCTTTCACCACTGTAGTAGGATTTGTTGATACGAAGCAGAGACCTTGATTGTGGTTTGTTTTCTGTTCACAGTTGAGTACAAGTTCCCGATACCTCTTCAGAACCATTGTCTCCATTTGGATGTGGCCTGTTGTATTTTCCTTTACAGGTATAGCTTGAGTACCTGGGGGGGAGGTTGCCTTAAGAAAGCATTTAGGAAAATAGCGTTTAGGGTGAGGGAGGTAGGGTGTTCTAATCCCTTGTTCTTTGTCATTGCAGATCTCCCTCCCCGCTGTCCCCTTCCTTTCCCGCGGCGTTTGTATTGTTCCAGTTGTCTGTATTCTTGTATTCAGACTCTGGGGCAGTCCAGAGGGTGCGGGAATAGGACTCGCAGCATTGCCCCGAGGAAGAGGGAAAGCGGAGCCTGATAGAATTATCGGCCCACGAATTTTACCTCTTCTTGGCAGTGCTGTGATTCCGCCATGACTACCTTAGAGGATGTTTTGGCTGCTTTGGCCTTAGTACAGGTAGAACTGGCAGCTTCCAGTAGAGAGGTTGCGGCAGCCAGGGCAGAGAATGCCCAATTACGAGCCAAGGTAGATAGATTACCCCCTCCCACGGTGGTACAAGATGGGGCATCTGGAGGTTCAGCTCCTACTACCTCTGTGGTGGTTGAAATGCCTGCACAGATCCCTCTTGCTCCTCCCGAACGATATTATGGGGATAACAAGAAAGTGCAAGTCTTCATGACACAGGTCCAACTACATTTTATGTGTAAACCTAAGATGTTTTCCACACACCAAGCGAGGGTGGCTTTCCTCATTTCATATCTCGGGGGGGAAGCAGCACAGTGGGCGGTCCCAATAGTTAGAAGGGATGACCCCCTCTTATATCATTGGGACAATTTCAAAGAAGAATTTGAAAAAACATTCGATAGGCGAGCAGAAACCTTCACAGCAGATAGAGAATTGTTAAAATTAAAACAAGGTGATGCAGATTTAGTCACGTACTTAAACAATTTCAGGAGGTTGGTGGCCGAAACTGACTGGCCGGAACCCAAGAGATCAGCCATCTTCTACCAAGGCCTCAGTGAAGAAATGAAAGATGTGCTGGCACAAATCGACCCCCAACCCCGTACCTGCTCAGCTTGGATAGATCTTGCTCTTCGTTTGGACCACAGAATGAAAGAAAGGAAAGGGGAACATAAGAAAAAAGATAAATCTGTAATGCCCTATGAACATGCGAGTAGTGGGGAAAAGACTAATCCTCCACCGGAGCCTATGGACATCGGCGCCGTGCGCGCCTCCTTAACTGCCAGTGAAAAAGAACACCGACGTAAATTAGGACTTTGTTTATACTGCGGGAAAAAAGGACACTTTGTTCGCGAATGCCCCGTAAAACCTAAAACCAACAAATACCGGGGAGGTCAAAACCTTGCAGGAATGGATGAGAAGGAGTCGGAAAACTCCAAAGCTTGAAGGCCAATGGAGGGAGGCTCTCAAGCACACATATCATCCCTTCATTTACCCCGGTTGCGGATTATGAGAGGAAACACCTCTTTCTGGATTTGACTATATTGATTGGGGAGGTGAAGCAAGACATTCGGGCAATGGTTGACTCCGGGGCTACAGGTTGTTTCATGGATATCGCCGAGGCCCGTCGATTGGGAGTGCAACTAGTCCCCAAAGAAAGTCCGGAAACAGTATACGCAGTTGATGGGAACGAATTACAAGCAGGACCCATCACATGTCATACTCAGGAGTATGAGGTTACCCATGACCACACACATCACGAATATTTGGTATTCAACATCATTGAAGCCCCACAATATGGGATCATCTTAGGGCTTCCGTGGTTACAGAAACATGACCCTGAGATACATTGGACCACTAAAACCGTTCAGTTTCTTTCTCCCTATTGTTTAGAACACTGTCTCACAGGTGTGTGGAGCCCGGCGCAAGCATTGTGTTCCTTGCATACCATAGCCACAGCGGCGGAAAAAGAGGTGACCCTTCCACAATGTTATGCGGAGTACGAAGCCGTGTTCAGTGACAAAGAGGCTGAGGTTCTGCCACCGCATCGTACGTATGATTGCCGGATCGACCTAATACCTGGTTCGATAATCCCTAATGGGAGGATATATGCGTTGACCCTTCCTGAAAATGAAACCTTGCGAGCCTATTTGGATAAGTATCTAGCTTTGGGATACATCAGGCCTTCCAGATCCCCTGCAGCCTCTCCGTTGTATTTCATTCCGAAGGCCAATGGTGAGAAGAGGTGTTGCATCGACTACAGAGCGTTGAATTCCATCACCGTAAAAAATCAATATCCACTACCTTTGATCCCTGTGTTACTGGAACAGGTTCGATCAGCGCACATCTACACCAAGCTCGACCTGCGTGGTGCATACCATCTTGTTCGTATCAGAAGGGGTGATGAGTGGAAAACCGCCTTCAAGACGCGGTATGGGCTTTATGAGTATCGGGTAATGCCCTTTGGGCTGTGCAACGCCCCCGCCGCTTTTCAATTTTTTTTTAATGAAGTGTTGCGTGAATATCTGGATCATCATGTCATCGTTTACATAGATGATATCCTCATATATTCCAATTCTACAGAGGAACACATCACGCATGTGAAAACGGTGTTGCAAGCATTAATGAAACATCACCTATTCTGCAAGATCACCAAATGTGAGTTTCACGTGACAACGGTGGAATTCCTGGGTGTAATGCTCACTCCTTCAGGACAAGTGATGGCAGAGAGAAAAGTACAAGCTATTGTGGGGTGGCCTCAACCGAAGAACGTCAAGGATATTCAGAGCTTGTTGGGGTTCGCCAACTTCTACCGAAGGTTCATCTTAGGATTTTCCGGACTGGTTTCACCACTCACTCGGCTCACGAGAAAAAATGTTCGGTTCGTGTGGGATGAAGAAGCACAAACCGCGTTTGATAAACTCAAGACCGCTTTTTCCTCTGCACCCGTATTAACACATGCCAATCCCGACCTTCCCTTCCTTGTCGAAGCGGATGCGTCAGAAATAGCACTGGGAGCGGTGTTATCACAGAAAGAGGTCTCTACTGGAATGCTACATCCCATTGCCTACATGTCGCGCAAATTAAGTCCGGCGGAGATAAATTATACCATCGCAGAAAAAGAGTTGTTGGCCATTCGGGATGCGTTTGTGGAATGGAGACACTGGCTGATGGGAGCAAAACACGTAGTCACCGTATACACGGATCATCGGAATCTGCAGTTTCTGAGGGCAGCCAGACAGTTATCACCTAGGCAACTTCGCTGGATGATGTTTTTTGAGGAGTTCCGCTTTGTGGTTACATTCAGACCAGGATCTACCAACAGAAAAGCGGATGCACTCACAAGACGAGAAAATCTCCTACTTCCCACAGAGAAACCCATCCGATCCATCGTGGAACCGGCTAACGTCATAGGAGCAACGCAAACCAGTGATTTCTTGATGGGAATCGGAAGAGGTACACAGACCTGTGTATGGCGCACATGGCTTCGACATCATCCAGAATGGAAACTGAAAAACGGCATACCGATGAGAGGACAAAAGGGTCTAGTACCCTCGCTCAAGTTGAGGAAAACGGTGTTCTCTTGGTGCCACGAAAGTCCCAGTTCTGGACATATGGGTTTTATCAAGACATTGGAGAGAACCCAGAGACAATTCTGGTGGCCTTCCATCAGACCCGATTTGAGTCGTTGGGTGGCAGAATATGTGACATGTAACCAGATGAAATCAGACAGACAAAGGCCTCAGGGACTCCTACAACCTTTACCAACTCCAGAACTTCCATGGGAGAGGTTTTCCGTTGATTTCATAGTTGGACTTCCGAAAGACCAAGGTAATACCACCATAGTGGTGGTTGTGGATTTTTTGACCAAGATGGGACATTTCATCGCTTGCCCGCAGGTACCCACTTCAGGACAGTTGGCTCATTTGCTCCTTGTGAATATTGTGCGACTACATGGCCTTCCGAGAGACATTGTGTCGGATCGAGGGGCACAATTCACTGCTCGCTTTTGGAAAACATGGTGTACTGCTTTGCGTATCACGTCTTCAGTGTCCACCAGTTTCCACCCGCAAACTGACGGGCAAACTGAAAGACTAAATCAATCTTTAAAGCAGTATCTCCGTTGTTATGTGCAGACCAACAGTGACTCTTGGGTACATTGGTTGTGGGTGGCTGAAATTGCTTATAATAACACGCAACATGCATCCACTCAGCATTCACCCTTCTTTTGCTCCTACGGGCATCATCCTAGATTCACCCCGATGTTGTTGGCGAGTGACAATGTGAAGCTGCCGGAAGTGAGGGACAGATTGTTGCGAGTACGCAAAATCCTTTTGAGTACACGCAAGAACCTGGTACAGGCCAAGGCAAGGTATAAACTCCAAGCTGACAAACATCGGAGACCCAATCCCAAGTATAAGAAAGGGGACTTAGTGTGGTTATCCACGAGAAACATCAGATTCAGGAAACATAGCGTTTTCAATCCCCGCTTCATTGGGCCTTACCGAGTGATGGGCCATGTGAACCCTGTGGCTGTTCGGTTGAGGTTGCCTGCACAGTTGCGCATTCACCCTGTTTTCCACGTTTCCCTCTTGAAACCCTCCAAGTGTCCGGTTAGGAAGGCCCCTTTGCCTATTTGGGTGCAGCAGGATAGTGAATACGAGGTGAATAGGATCCTGGACTCTAGATGGGTACGGGTTCATCTTCAGTATTTGCTCTCCTGGAAAGGGTATGGTCCGGAGGAGAACTCTTGGGAACCTGCTGGGCCTGTTCGGGCTCCCAGATTGGTGGCCCAATTCCACCGACTATTTCCGAGCAAGCCGCGTCCGGCTGCGGGTCCCCTTGTGAGGAGGGGTGTACTGTCAAGATCCGCATCGTCGGTGGCATGAAGCCATCGGTAAACACGGACATTCAGTGTTTCGAACTACATTTCCCGGCAGGCTATGCAGACATCACGTAAACCAGTGATGCGCACGCATACCGGGAAATAAAGGATGCAGAGAACGGCGAGAAAACGCCGATAATTCCGTTTGGATCTACAGATGCCGTGGTAGGATCTTTGACTTGTTCTGGCCCCAAGTCCTACGAACTCGTGAGTACTGTGCTGGATCGGGTGTGCGAGGCGTTGGTAGTTTCGATCCCAACCGCGCACTACCCTTGCTGGTTTGCATAGGAGTTTCTCTCGGCTGAGAGGGACTCGGTTTAGCAAACATCTTGTTGGGAATAACCAAGTGTTATTCAGACCATAATTGCGGTAATCAGATGCGATAGGACTCACTTGCGGGATCTTATCTCTGAGCCTCGCATCTTATCAGAAAAAGATACATGTGCATATCGAACTTTGGTGTGTTCATGTTTTCCGGATGGAAGTATTCCTTGGTGTGACTACATAACATTAAGGAGAAGTACTCGCCATTAATTTCCTGTGTTCTCATAGTTTGTACAGGATTCATTATTATTTCTTTGTTCTCATTTCTTCAGGAGACAGGAGGGGTATTGGAACAGAAAAGTACCTATATTAAGAATATATGTGCCTAGCCAAAGGTATGTGTTCTATGCTTTCACCACTGTAGTAGGATTTGTTGATACGAAGCAGAGACCTTGATTGTGGTTTGTTTTCTGTTCACAGTTGAGTACAAGTTCCCGATACCTCTTCAGAACCATTGTCTCCATTTGGATGTGGCCTGTTGTATTTTCCTTTACAGGTATAGCTTGAGTACCTGGGGGGGGAGGTTGCCTTAAGAAAGCATTTAGGAAAATAGCGTTTAGGGTGAGGGAGGTAGGGTGTTCTAATCCCTTGTTCTTTGTCATTGCAGATCTCCCTCCCCGCTGTCCCCTTCCTTTCCCGCGGCGTTTGTATTGTTCCAGTTGTCTGTATTCTTGTATTCAGACTCTGGGGCAGTCCAGAGGGTGCGGGAATAGGACTCGCAGCATTGCCCCGAGGAAGACGGAAAGCGGAGCCTGATACCTCGGACCTTGCTCTCTCGACTAGGGCTCTGGTCGGGATCCTCCACATTCCTCACCGCCTCGTCTGGACGCCGGACCGCAGTCTCCGTCTCCCTCGTGGACCCGAGGGAAGATAACGGGAAACTCCGCAAACGTGCACGGTTTCCGTCGGGTTTGTAGAAGGGGTTGAAAGCCGCGTGACTTCACCGGCGAGTGGGGAAGGGGGGTGTCCCTGTTCGGGCGCCAAATTATGTGGTAAATAAATTTACCTATACATTTTTCCGTATAATTATCATTACAAGACAGCTCATTCAAATGAGAGGCAGAGTCCGTGGTATCTGAGTCATACAGGCTTTAATGGCATTATCCTTAAGGATGGAGCATCATGTTCCGTCACCTCTAAGGTTCAGGAAGGGACAGTCAACGTTTTATTAACATTACACATTATATATAGTAAGACTTTACAATTGAATCCAATACAGTAGGCGTAACAGGTGAAAAGAGTGAGATAAGAACACATGTGCGTAGCAAAAAGGTGTGTACAAGGGTGTGCACGGAGGCGTGTGCTGGAAACGTCACAGAAAGTGTCATAAATGGGTGGATGCATAGAAGATTCTGCAGAGTCAGCAAGATGTGCAGATGCGCGTGCAGCTAGCATGACGTGACATGGACGTGTAACTGGGGAGAACTGGGGCTTGACTTTAGCACTAGTGAAGGAGACAGAAGTCTGGGATGTCAGAACGACCTTGACCTATAACATATCTGGTATCTTATGTTTGGAGGATGTAGTGTCTGAAGTAAAAGGTCTCTCGGGCAGAGGCTATTCTACACTGAATGCTAGTGCGTGCATATATACCTACGTGTAATGTGCGGGGCCATGGGCCTACCATGGTAACGGGAGCAATGAATTACATGAAGGAGACAGGAAGGCTTGGCCCTTTGCTCTGCAACCGGGAATATGTTTACCTATATCACTAGACAGGAATGTGTTTTCGAGGAGGCTGAACCGATAACTTGAAGGCAAAATACTGTTTTGGCAGGCAGGCCAGGCTGAGCCAGGCACCACTTCGCTTGGCAGGAAGTAAGGCAGAGGTCAGGGATACATTTCCATGCTGCAGACTTCAGAGGCAGAAGGCAGAAGTGACTCGAAGTCAGAAATCAGGGCCTAGCTCGGCAGAGCCAGGAAAAAGTAAAAGTGTACCATGTAAAGACGTTGGCATGGCATGTTTAGAAACTGAATTATCGATCCATTCATGGTGGATCTGAAAGAGGACATGTTAACGTTGGACGCAAATGCATTTGCGTCTTCATATTCGGTCATGGAGGGAAATTACATGTACTTTAAGCACGTACATGGAGACGTTGGGGTACACGTTAGGGGACATATTTGACCATAAAAATTTCAATTACCTCAATCGACTTGATGTCGTATATAATTTTGAAAGTGGCGAGCTTAATTTTGAAATAAACATTGGAATGCAAATGTAAATATTATCAAGTACAAACTGTGATACAACGAATGAAATGTATCGTTTGACATGAAGAAATGTTTAAATGTGGAGAGTCTGGTTTCACTTGTTACTTTAGTCACATGACAATGTTTCCTTTTTGTATATAACTTTATTGTTTAAACACAACCTTTCACTCGTGAGCAAGCGGCTGAGGCTGCGAAACGCGTTGGGTGTGATCGCCAAATAAATTTCACTTGAAATGCAGATTGGGCCTTGACTTGTTGTCTTGTAAACTGTTTGAGACGGCGTTCTGATGTATATATATATATATATATATATATATATATATATATATATATATATATATATATATATATATATATATCAATCAGGGGAATTGTAAGCGCACTACTCACCTGTGAGGGTCTCAAGGAGCTGGGAGGGGTGGTGGCAGCTTTGTTCAGTCGAAAAAACGGGTCTTGAGTGTCTTCTTGAAGATGTTCAGGGAGGGGGTGCCTCTGATGGCGATCTAGGGGTCGTTCCTAGTCTTGGCCGCTTTGTAGGAGAAGCCTCTTAGACCTGTTCTGGCTCTGTGGATGCAAGGGCGAGGTCGGCGGATCGAAGGTCTCTTTGGGTATGTGGCAGGAGATTCTTTCATTGGGGTTTTGAGTATGAGAGTGCTTTCAAATAATATGTTTTTTTATTTATTTCTCAAAATGTGGACATTAATTTTTAAATTTTCTCCTTTATAAATAAAAACACAAATGCACATATATATATATATATATATATATATATATATATATATATATATATATATATATATATATATATATATATATCCACACAGCTTCTGTTTCACCGGCGTATCACCACAGAATCACGGACCACCAAGCAGCTCATCATATTGAGAGCGGTAGATATCAGGGATTGAATGTAGACAGAGAAATGCACGTGTTTGTGTAAAAACCTGATCATACACTTCTATATGCTTCCACTGATATGTATTGTCTCTTATATATGTTACCAGTTAGGTCGTTATACCACTGGGATATGTAACATATCCTGTCATGCCCTGATATGATTAATCCTCCTTTGTTTTTCTCCTGCTTTGGCTCCTTTTTGCTATAATATGAGAGACCATTCCACTGGAATCATAATGAATCGATGCTTTTGTAACCTGATACAAATCTTGTTTGTGTTTTGATATAATCGATAGTGAATCATATCTTCACACCTCCTGCTCTTAAAATTGTTTTACATTGAATGTATATTTTTTGTGATACTTGTTTGGTAAACAGGAACAATCATGCAGTTACTGTTCTAGTATTTAAGAGACAAACTACATATTGTTTAATAATTGATTCTGATTTGATAAGATGTACTGATGTATTCCAACTTACTTATTTATCCTATTTTTGGAATTGTTTCTACTGCTAAATCATGTCCAATCTATGATAGGATTTGTTATGGACAAATTACTTTGTCAACAGATTTGATTCCTTGCACCTGGGCTATACTATACCTGTCTATATAATCGTTTCTGTTGTTGTTACTCTAATATCTGGCTCTGTCAATGTTTGTCAATATTGACCTTAATAATGCTTCTTTACATTCGGTTTAGAGATTTTTTGGTTAATATTATAGGACTTTACAACTTCCATGCAACTTACACATATATGTCTATTATTCGGATCGTTTAACAGACATCTTAATCGATATAACGGCTGAATATCCTTTATCATCAGCTTACTAACTGTCTAGTATACTCGCAAACACAATAAAGACTTAGCCTTATACTGGGCTCATTGGACTCATTAATCTTACTTTTGTCCATTCTAAGATGGCAGGCGTCGACATTCATTGCGAGTTCACTTTATCTCCGGAGTGTTTCCAGTCTCCTTTCTATTTCTGTCGTTTTGCGGGCGAGTTCTGTTTTTTTCATTAACGTCCGATCCCGCTCCTGTATTTAATTGTTTGTCTGGCGGGGAACAGCCGCTGATGAAGTGCCATTATCAAGTGGTGCCAGACCACACATTACGGTAAGCGGGGCTATGTAGGAACGGAGCTAGCATGTTGGACTTAGTCAGTTTTTAACATTCTTTAATCACTTCCTAGATAGTTATTTATTCACATTTTTGTTCTTCTTACAGCCTCATGCAACTTTGAGGTGTTCTCTAGGTAAGATAGCGGTGCAAGTCAATAGGTTTTTTATAACGTTTTCAGAGTTCTATTTAACTCCCTAAACTCTTACAACATGTTATTCATTTTTGTTTTAGCACGTTGGTGTTATATTACACCTTATAGTTACATTGTAACCCAATATTGGTTCTACCGCCGCTACTTGAAATGTTTTGACCAGGATGTGTGCGGTATGCTAATTTCTAAATTCATGGTGTTTCCACAATTCCTGTCTAAATTTCAACTTAAGTATTGCACTGTCAGTTGGAGTTCATAACACAACAGACATTTATGCTCGTCTTTTGTGCAGACTTGAGCACGGTACTGCCAATGGGGTTTTATGCCATATTGGGCATATATGCTTGTTATATTTTAGGAATGATAGTAGTTTACCATGTGAATATATCTGTTAATCATGTTGTACAAGCAATTTTACGCTCCCTGATGAGTTTATGATAGAGTTACCCTATGACTACATCTTTTTTTATATATGGTGTTGTATTATTTTCCATTGTTTCTCTCACACAGGTAGTCTACTTTGTCCCACTTAATTCTCTTGCCTGACTGTGGACTAAACTTAGCTAACCACTGGTGAGTGCCTGTTATTGCTGACTCCTCGCCATGCACATATTGATACTGACTGTGGATTCACTTCTGATACTGCCTTACTTTTATGTTATAGAGTCCATCTGATTGGTCTCAGTAGCCACTTTTTGTGGCTTCACTCACGTGTGTTTCATCAGGATAAATAAATACCATTTACAGAATAGGTGAGACTCCTTTTCTCACTTTGAGGACCCCCACTATTTTGTGGGGGGATCTCTCAAGTGACCATGCCAGATTTATTAATCTAACCGCCATATCTATTACCGTTGGTGCTTATACACATGTATTTGTCTTTATCTACTTCATAGAATTAATGGTTAAGAAACCTCATTTGATATCCACCCAGCTGCATATTTTCGATCTATCTAATCAGGCTACTTGGACTTTGATTACTTCTGGTGAGAAACCTTTATTGATACAAAATTCTCTTGATGTCTTGTTTACCATCTCTAGATTAATATGCTTTCCTTAATACAACAAGTTTAATCAAGTGGTGACAGGTTGTCTTATTATTGACAACTGTTCTGTACTTCTAACTCTACAGGATATTATCTGTTGATGTGATCATGCTTTAATATGACCTACTTAAATTTATTACAACCTTATATTTAGCTTCGAGTTGACTGTATCTTCCACGTGATTTGACAATACACATGCCGTAATATTTTACCTCATTAGGTTAGTTTAAATCTGAATTATTACTCTTCTTGGATGATTGTTGCTATTACACCACTTTACACTTTGGATCTACTTGGGAGGTTCAATATATGCACATTTCTGGTGTCTCAATTACTGATGTTTACTCTTTAGTCACTTAAATTTATTTACTTTTTCTTTTTCTGTTCCTTTCGATTCACCATCTGACCACATTAGATTTCTTCTTTTGGATCTCTGGTTCTTACTTCATACATCTGATTTGTCTTTCTGGTATATTCTTCACATTTAGCACTCTTAGATCTCTTTTGTTCTTGCTTAGGCCCTTTTTCTATTTTTATCATTTTGTTAATTACTCAATTTTGTCATTTAGTAATTTCATGTATATATTTTTTTGTCATGTCTTTACAGCCTTGAAAAAGTCCTTGTACTAATTCATAGTACAGACGAAACACGTGTCAGCTGTCGTTTTATCAATTGGAAAATTACTTTTAAGAATCAATAAAGGAAAAGATGAAACAAAATATGAACTTTACTCATCTATTTGTCCTGCATCCTATTTGGAATTACTGACTTCACTTGGATTTATTGTTGCCTAGACTTTATACTGCATTAGTCTAATATATATTTACATTGTAGGATTGTGCTCTCCTGACCAAGGTTGCCTATATGTTTATTTGTCAATCCTTTGGCTTGATAAGTTGTGTTCCTTCCTGGTAGTGGGGGATATTGGTCCATGTAGCACTCCGTCTTTGACATTGAGAAAGATCCTATTGACTGTCCAGTACTGTTTCCTATTTCTACTAATATTAGTGAATGTGCGGTCTTTTCCAATTCTTTGGAAACACCACTACCGATCTGTGTATATAGTATTTAAAGCAGGTTTATTATCTTTTCAAAAGTCACTTCTGCCATGACGCGATTCGGGTAATGAATACCCTTGCTCACATAGCGACCATGCAGTACGCATTCACATTTAAATACTAATTTTTCTTCTTCTCATTCGTTGACCACCACGTGATAGTAAATAGTGAAGATATACTCAAGTGCATATAGAAATAAATGGCAATGTTAGAGACTTTTAAACGCGCACTTCCTGGTGTAAATATACATTCATTGTAATTGGTTTCATTTCACTTTTAGTTCGACTTATAGCAGCATAAATACGTTAATTTTGTGTGCAAAATATTGCAATAAATAATCAATAAATATGATAAAGAATACTTATCATATTATTTACACTATTCACAACTAAGAGAACATGCCTTTAAAAGATTTTTTCACTTTTAAAACCAGACAATATCATAATCATTGTAAAAACTCAGAGTTGAAAAATTCAGAGTTAAAAGAATGCCAGCATGAATGCTGAAAACAACATGTGCAAAATGACGCAATATTTAGTGCAAAATTATCCTGCTTCAATGCAGTCGCCTATGTGAAAATATAACAAGGATTAGCTGCTCTTGTGATTCTACCGATGTTCATACATTATTTACAGGTTCACATTTTCAAGTGCATTTCATAAGTTTCCATAAGCTCAAGGTTGACATCCAATCCCGGATGCCACATCACCCTTACTCATCTCTATTGTTCTGTTTAACCATTGCCTAAAGTGCTTGGTGCTAATAATGAACAAAATAAGTGGTAATTAAAAAAGAGAGTTGTGAAGACCCTCGCGTTTTACATTTCATCTTTGGGGGATTAATCCAAAATACATTTAACTGCTCCCCTTTCGGCAAAGTCTATTTTCTATTATTTTGTATTTTAGAATTGTGATAGTTTTTATTTTTATTCTTATTTTTATTGAGCACTGTTAGATTCTTAAGTCATGCCATGCATGTACTGTATAGTTCTGCATCTATTCTCAGAAAACAAAGAGATTACTAAAGGAATGTGTGCAAATCCTCCGTATTATTCACGCCATTGGGAGACTGGCTGTTTAGATTTAAAATGTATTTTGTCTCCAGTTGCCTCAATAACTTCTCCCTATCCCAGCCTCTCTTAGGTACCGGTACCATATCGATAACAAAATATGAGAGACGGTTAATGTCTTTGTCATGCATCGCTTTAAAATGTCTCGCTACCAGATAGGCAGGATCGCAGTTTATGATTGCTCTGATGTGTTGTAAAATCCTCACGTGCACCTGGTTCTTAGTACTTCCCACGTATCTAAGCCCACAAGTGCACGTGAGTACATAAACCGCAAAGTCCGTGCGGCAATAATAACTACCCTTGATTTCCAGTTCATAATTTGTAAAGGGTGTGCTGTATTTGGTAGTGTTAACACCAAATTTGCACGCCCGACAGGTTGCGCATTTAAAGAAACCCTGTCTAACAGGTAACCACATAGTAGTAGGAACCCCTGCTACTTGGGTTTTAGATAAGTACGCTGACATATTTTTGCATTTTCTGAAGGTTACATTAGGCTTATCTGGTAAACTTTCTTTTAAAATGCTCTCTGTTAACACAATTGGCCAATTCTTATTCAAAATGGTTCTTATTTTGCGCTCTTGTCTACTGAATGTGGTAATTAGTCTGGATGCCTCATCTTTTTCAATTATCTCATCTTCCACTCTATTGGATAATGGTAACAGCTCAGATCTGGATGTTTCACTAGCTTTAACTGTGGCTTTCGTTAGAATATCATCTGTGTAGCCCCTTCTTTTCATTCTTTCTAGGCTTTCATTTTTACATTTCTCAAATTCTTCAGGGGTACTGCATGTGTGCTTTAATCGCAAGATCTCCCCATAGGGTATACTTGCGATTAGGTGTTTAGGGTGTGCGCTTGAGGCATGAAGCGTTGCATTCCGTGCTGTTGGTTTTCTGTATGCAGTAGTAGTCAGTTTGTTGTTAACATTCTGTAGCCGGACATCTAAAAATTCAATTGAACTAGTGCTGCAATGTGATGTAAAGTGCAAATTGAAATCATTTGTGTTGATTTTGTCTATGAATTCATTAGCACTCTGACTAACCCCCTTCCAGACTATAAAAACATCATCTATAAACCGAAGCCATAGATTGACCCTTTGTTCAAATATATCCTTGAGTTGCCCCATGAGGACCTGCCTCTCCCAGAACCCTACGTGCAAGCACGTATAGCTCGGGGAAAAGCAGGCCCCCATGGCCAGCCCCCATTTCTGTCTGAACAACTCCTTACCAAAGGAAAAATAATTATTGTTGAGGCACCAAGTGATCAAGGATATAAGCATCTTGTTATGCAATACATACTCTGCTGGTCGAGTATTCAAAAAATGTTCAACGCCCTGCAAACCACACTCATGTTGGATACTGGTGTATAATGACTCTATGTCAAGAGTCAATAACAATAGGTCATCAGTCCACGGGATATTGTCAATTTGTTTAAAAAAATCACCTGTGTCTTTTAAATATGATGGCATTGTCTTGACCAGGTCTTGTAAATAAAAATCGATGTATTGGCCCACTTGCTCCGTCATGCTATTAATGGCAGATATGATTGAGCGTCCTGGTATAGGAACTTTTCCTTTGTGTTGTTTAGGTAGTAGGTATAGGAAGGGCATCTCCGGATGAGCATTACACATGAAGTTAAATTCTTCACTGGTGATTAAACCCTTGCTCTTCCACCTTTGTAGTTCCTTTTTGATATTGTCTTTTTCCCTATTGTAGGCTTTCAGAGTAGTGTTTTCATAGCAATCTGAGTTGTCCAATTGCTGCTTTGCCTCCATATCATATTCGTTTTTGGACCATAAAACAATATTTCCGCCCTTATCGGATTTTTTCACGATGACTTCTGGATTATTATAAATTTTTCCCATCAGATTGTTAACACCATCGATGCTAGTGTTATTTTCCTCCTGTGCTGATCTTTGATAATTCCCATTGTTCATGAGTGTATGGAGGTGTACATCATGACGAGCTGAGCTCGTCATGAGCGTCGAAGGAGTTAAACTGGATTTGACTCTGGTTTGATCTGCGTTTTTTGCGATTGATTTGGCAATTAAGATTTTTAATTTCTTCAGTGACTCGGTCGTGAAACACATCTATGGCGTCTTTTGGCATTAGGGGAATAAAAGATTTGCTGTCTAGAAAAAACATTTCTTTATCTGGCTTCACATTCGGGCACTGCAGACATATTTCAGACTAATGGACTTAATTTGCGTTGATAATTTCATCTGCACTCCCATACTGCCTCTTGCATTTTAATAATGTGACTCCTTCACTTTTACCTCACATAAACACCCTGTATTGCCTTTTCAGACTTAACCTCTTGACAATAACTGAACGTGGACAGCAGCTCATACTAAACATGTTTTATGAAAATAATAACAATTGAGCTTTTGCTACATTGACCTCAGTTGCATGGTCCTTTATGTGCAGTTTTTACAAGTCTACAGAGCCTTGTCATTCCTTTGCCTAATCTTCTGAAATATTTTCATCTACCTAAAAAGAAACTGACAGATTTTACATGGGCCACCTGAAACATTGTGAAAAAGCCTTAGGAGTTGCAGAGATAGTGAAGAGAAGTTCCAAGGAATCTCGTGCAGATTTAGCTGCTGTTTCCATGGCCCGCAATCTGGCTATCAAAAAAAAAAATGCTGTTCATACCACTCACTCCAAGCGTGTCACTGAAGAGATTTTAACACAGGGAAACAGTTCAAGATTATCAGTTAGCTAAAGAATCCAGCTGTGCATGTATATCCACTTGGAAATGTATTCATGTTGATCAGATTTAAATTGTGTTTAACATATTTTAATTGACAGGAATACACATTTACAAATAATTAGACATACCTTGTCATCTGTGCAGCATAGGATTTATGTAACAGAATTGAAAAACATGAATAGATATATACAAAAATACAGGTACACTGCATAATAGAGGTACCTTGCACATTATGTCAAACTACCAAGGCCAGACCTAAATATATCCCTAGAATCACATATCCAATAAGGCAACCACTGCAGACAAAAGTATATCAGATGGGGTTTAGCCTAAACTCTGAGGGATACCCAACTTTGTGCTGTTGATACAATGGTACCCTCCCATTGAAAATTAGCAACAAAATACCCAGTCTATTTCCTTTCACAATTTTCCCAAAGGGCTGGTTAGATACAATTACACACATCCCCAAACTACCCACATACAGATCAATTTTGATTCATAATCTTCCCTCCATCTAGACAATACTCATGTAGAATGCCAACAAAAACTTTAAAGGGCCATATAGTGCCTGGCTTGCAGTCCGGCACCATGCCAGGGCAGTGGAAATCAGCACACCAAAACAAAAGTTTCATGCCTTGTTGGTGTTGAAAATTCACTGAAAGTGCTCTTGCTGACTAAGTTCATTGATACTGCATGCTGGGGTTTGGCTCTCAAAAACAAAAACAAAATGTCCATGATAATAAAGAAGTTTTCTCGAGGACCTTCTGCATTTTTTATGGCTACAAAAATGTAACAGATGTGTCAGAAGGATCATCCTAAAACCCTTATTATGTAGTGCAGTCAATGATAGGGACGCCTGACACTCAAACATCAAAATCGAAATGGTTCCCTACTCTAAATGAGGTAGGGAATGACTGGTATGGCTTAGATGGATATTGAATGGCTGCAGTGGATATCCCACTTGCTCCACCACTGCAGATCTACCATTGAACTGAACATCGAGTAAGAAAAGACGAAACTAATACATTCTAGATCTGCTCTTTTTAAATGAAACTTGGCTTTACTTGACTTCACAGATCATTATGGAATATCTTCTTCCACAGGGTTTATCAGGGAATACCAGACAAGGGGTGGTGTCACATCGATCTTCTAGAGTAAACTCTGATTCAAATAGATATAGACATGGATGATCTCCACTTTCAAATGTCTACTAGTAAGAGTGTACACTCCCTTCTAATTTTATGATGCTCATTATCATCTACTTCCCTCCTGCTGAAATGAACTGTCTAACAATGCAGTAAGTATGGGATCACTGTTTAATCTTTATTTTTTATTAGGAGTTTTACAGAATGTGTAGGCTCACACTGTGGTTGCTTTGGAGTGGAAAATATCAAAGTCTATAAGCTGAAGTTGGTTAATCAAAGTCCAAATCACCATTCTTCTTAGCGTTTCCTCACAGAATTGTATTCAGAGAAACCCTGCATACCCATAGCTCAAACACCATGTTTAATAAATGTTGAATCTCGTTGAAGGCTTATTGGGTAATGGAATGAGTAAACAAAGAGCACACAATGGGATACACGTTTTTTATATGTGTTAAAAATTTGCAACAACAGGCTTTGTAAAAAGAACAGAGGACTCTGAACTTTAATCTCACATCGTCAGGGAGTCAGCAAGGAAGTTATAGGACTGGCTTTATGTGCCAATGCTACTTGAGGTTATGTCACAATCCCACAACCTGATTTTGAGGTCTTTAAAGACACTCAGTGAGGTTTGAAGCTGCTTGCATACTATGCTACAGTAGCCTAAGTAACGTTGATGGAGCAAGGATTCGCACGTAAAGCGACTTGCTCACACTCAAGAACCTCACATAACTCATAACGTCATTAACCAATCCGTTTTGTCATTAATATTGCACTTTCACACTACATGCGGGTGTCCCAGAGATGCTTGCCTATGTGTCTATTAATCCTAATGAGGCTTGCATACTACAGAATCGCTGCTTCGCAGAAATCTAGTCTGCGCATGCGTCGGTCACACCCATGTGATGTGACGCACTTGCAGTTCTTGAGGGATTTTTCGCTCATGCGCAGTATTGCTAATATGGCCGCTTTGTCTTTAACATGCTCTCCGCTTGCTACTGCTGCTTTTGTCTAGCTGCCTATTTCTGCCTAAAACCCTAATGCTATAGATATTATAAAGTAAGGGATGCAGTGTAGTTCATCATGGTGTACAGTGTATTCATTTTTTCTGTGTTTCTAATTTGTTTTCGCTTACTTTTCATGTACCGCGTATCTGTGGGCCTGAGAGTGGGGAGCCGCTCCATCTTTGAAACCCATGTTACCCCAATCACGTGATGAGGGAAAACCCACACCGCGCAGAAGCAAACCCCAGCCAGCTGGCTCCTGAAGCTGAGATGCGCCTGGGAAAATCTTCCGTGCACTGAGAGAAGATTTCGGCTGTACCTAAATATGCAACATTTGTATACACTTTATGTGTGTTCTATTGTTTTACACCTTTCTCAAACCCTGGGAACTGGAATGTAAGGGGTGGGTATGAAATTTGAATATTAACTATGGGAACCCAAAATTTTAGGTGGTGACAATGACCTAACCACCTCTCCTGACCAATCCTAAGTTGGGATCCTGTCACTTGCAACAATTGTGGGTGGTCTAGGGACCCGAAAAGAGTATAACTAGTCTAGTTTTAGCTAGAGAAATTGTCCGACTTGTCCAAGTAGCTGACCTGTCACCGATCCTACGAACTCTATAGGTGCCTGATACAGAGAGCTGCGGAGCACTCTGTCCGAGATTTTCCACAAACTCCAAGGGGTGGAAATAGTCTTAAGTGCTGGCGAAGCACTTTGCTGGGAGATTCGAGAACCGAATCGGGGTTGCTGGGGGATTCCGTGCAGAGAGGGAGTAGCGCAGGCGTTGCATCCGAAGAAGCCGGTGTTGGTCGTGCCCTTTGGTGAGCCCAGTCCTGACCCAAATCCTGAGGGCTATCCTGTCCTGACTGTCCATGAGCTGTACCTGCTCGCCTACTGGCATCCTAAATCCTTGAGGGTCCTTGTCCTCGCCTTTCCTAAGCTGACCCGTGGCCAGGGTTAGTCCTCATTCCCGTCCTAGGTAAATATAATTGTGGGTGTCCGTCTATCTATTCTTTTTCCTTCTTTCCTTTTAATAAAGCATCCTTGCCCATGGTATTCTCTCTGTCTTCTCCACAAGACTTAAATGCAAATTGTTTATTAGATATGTTCCATTTTTCCCCTACCTGTAGGACATTATTTGAAACTGTTTTACTTAATTAGTGTGATCTAAGTTCACTTGTGTTTAAGATTTAGGCTTGGTTTAGCGTTTAGTCTAAGATCCGTTTGAATCATGGATAGAACTTTAGCAATTCACTGACTAATAGGTTTTAAACTCACCTACCTTGGTATAAGCCTGAAACTGAATAGCATGTTCTCTGTTACCCTTACCCAGTAGTTCCAACTTGCACTCAATGGTGCTTGCCCTCATTCACAGTTATATTATCGTTATAATCCTGATTATTGATGTTCTAATCTGTATTAGTTTTATACTCATGTCATTCTGATTTAAAACTTACTATATAAAATCTTTAAAACCCTTCAGGTGTCTGTGGTCATTATAAAGGTATAAAGGTGTGATTGAATGTATAAAGTATTAAGTATTTTCTTATCTCTTGTCCACTGCTAGCTCCTGATCCATCAGGAAAGTAGGTGCCTGGGGTAAGTCAGGTATCCTGGTAATAGTTTTAAGGAAAACACATAGAATTACTGATGGTGTCGTGTAAATTCGCCCGATTTACAAAAATATTGTCATAAACACGTCATGGGCCCAAGTGCGTGAAATCTCGTAAAATAAAGAGTCGGGCGACCTGCTCGCTCTATCAGTAATTTTCTGGTAGCAGAGGATGGTTTGGACTAGTTAAGATAGATAGATAAGATAGTTTTAGGAACTGTGAAAAAAAGATAAAAATGTGCTGTTAAAATTTATTGCTGCTAAAATAAGTTTTGTTATTGCATAAAGGTTTGAAATGATATGTTATGAAATGCTGCTATATTATTGCATGTAATTAACATAATTGTTTGTGATTGTTTCTTGTTGTGGGAATCCCCGGGGAAATAAAATAGCAAGTGGTGAGTAGAATCCACTTGGCTGTGAGGTCACTGGCTAGGTGGGAGAATTAGTGCATGGTTTGGCAGAACTGGAAGCGCTAATTAGGATTTTCCTGAATGAATGATTGAATAAATGATAGCTACGAGTCCACTGTTGAAACTCCCGTCGTGATATCACCTAGTAAGGGTCACATACGGAGGGAGTAATAGGTTCTTCGGAGCTTGAGTGATAGCAGAGGAGTCCGCAGGTGAAAGTTTGACTTAGTATATATCCCGGAAAGAAGTGGATGAGTCAAAGGAGTAGCAGGTTCTCTAATGCTTGTGTGAGAGGATAGGCAGAAGAGATCTATCCGTAGTGAATGAAAAGTAGACAGAAGTGGTTTACTTGCAGTAAGAGAAAACCCCTTTTTCTTTTTAAAACCCTAAAGTACAGTGGCGAATGTTATACGTTGTTAACTAAACTGAGCACTTGCACTTTAAGAAGAATTCAAAGTTTCCGTTACCTTGTGAAGGAGGGAGTCGGTCGTAAGGCTGCACTGATGTCACTCCGTGCCGCGCTGGTATTGGTCGAGCCAGCGGGTGTGTAGCAAAGCTAGAATTGTAAGGGAGGGGTGAGCGCCGAAGAGTGAGACCGCGTCTCGCGAAGGGGCTGCGCACCCATTGGTCAAGAGTATTTGCAACCTCTGCGCTGATTGGTTGCTGTGATTTGAAAGACGCGCTAGCATTGGAAGCACCTTAGTAAACAAAATTAATCAATCCGAGCTTGAAGATAGTTTGGAGAGGTGTATGTGGTATCCTGAATTTTTACCTGATCCAAAGAACCTAGGTTTTCATAAGGAGCAGATGCTAAGAGGTAGACCTTACAATATGTACGGAGGAAAGAGAAAATTGTCCTTTGCCGAAAAGATTAAGAACTATTTTAAGAAAGACAAGCCCATCAGAACTAGGGAGGGTGTGATCATTCCACCCCCTAATACTCCCGCATCATTTATGATGTTTGACAAAGGGTATCATACCTATGTGTGGTTGGAAAATTGGGTAAAGTATACTGAGGATGACGGAGTCTTAGCATTTCCCCTCTATGGTACCTTTAATGGTAGAATCCTGTTTAACTTGAGGACCTGAATGAATGAATTACACCCCGACCCAGATTAACGCAATATGAAGCGTTAGAGGAATGGGAGATTGAGGCTCTAGAGCAAGACAGACCCCGAATGGATGAGGGAATAAGTAAGTGGTATCCTACATTGCAGCGGGAAACAAAAGAGAAAAAGATGAAACAGTGGAGACAGAATATGATGGTTGAGGGACTGTTTCCAATGTTTGGGGTAACAGAACAAGAGGGAGGAAAAAGGACTCCCGACATTTAATGACTATGGGGGATTCGGAGGATGAATGCCTGGAGGATTTGTTAATGAAAAATCCACCTCCTTATGCTGAAGAGTCTGGGCCCCTAAGCTCGAAAAATCAATTTTTCCGACATCCTAGAAGTAGAAGGGCCAGTGAGACAGATGTAGTTGGTATTGGTAGCAAACCCAGTGACAGTGACGTATTTTGCAGACCTGGCACCGCGGTCCCAAATTACCGACCTTTTGGTGAGGACAGACCAGGGTTAGCAATTCCAACTGCCCCGAGTATATACCCTCTTTTAGTAACCCAAGGAATGCATGACAACTCTATGGAAAGGGTTTTGCATGAACGAGAAAGAGAAGCACTGATTAAACAGCGAACTAATTCAGACCATAGCTCAGATAAATCCCAGTCCTGACGCCCTAACAATCCCAGTGACTATTGGTCCTTTTGTTCCTCTTTATGGGGATAGACAGGCTAGCCCAAGAACTCCAATGATTACTCCGGTTGTAGCACCACCAAGAAAAGAACCACTCATAGTTGATGATCAGGCAAGTGAATGTGAGTCTGTGATTTCCCTAATGGATCTGCCCATAAGGGAACCCGGAACCAGTTTACCGCGGTCAGGACATCAGACAAAGGCAAAGGAAGTCCTAATTGAAATAGCTTCAGGGACTCGGAGTGCCACAGTAGTGACTCCGGAGGAACTGGATCGATGGACCCGAGAAATAGAAAAAGAAACTCCCCAGCCCAAACCTTTAGATATTTACAAACTGAGGATAGAAATGGAGGAACTAATGGCTGGAAATGTGGGATTAGACAGATTGAATACTTTTAGTGAGGAGGAGTTGCTGTTTATCAGCAAAAGCCTTACCCGGAACACTAGAGTGTTCCATGAAAAATTAATGGACACAGCCAAGGATATGGGAATAGACGTTAGTCGATCCAAGGTATTACAGAAACCCTACAGAGCCGAATTTTCCGACAAAGATTTAGAAAACATGAATGTGTCAGGGAAGAAGATACAGATAAAATAATTTGCTGAACATACTGCAGAAGTGGGGAGATCTAGACAAATGGAAAGCCAGGTGGGCAAAGAAAAAGGAAGACAGTAAGGTCAAATCAAAGACTTCAGAATATGTTCTAAAAGAAGTGGGCAAGGCAGAAAATCTGTATCCCATGAGATAAGTACCGGGTGGGAAATATGTACATGTCCATGGTCCCGAAAGGATATTGTGTCCTTTACCAATGACTTTCCCAAATTAAGAGAGAAACCAGTAGAATGGTATAGGCAGGCTGAGCGGTTCGTGAAGGTTCAAAAATGTCTCCTGAAGGACCTGGATGGGTTCTTTGACATTGTAGTTCCTGTAGACTTATGGACAGAATGCAAGATTGCAGTTGATTGGCCCAGTGAGGAATATGAGAGAGACTCCAGAACTGGAGCCCCCTCGCCAGATGTAATGAGAAAGTATGATAAAGTCATACAGTACCTCAAAGAGAAAGAGCCCGCAAAGGAAACTGATTGAACCCGAATAGATAGAACTACCTAAAATCGTGATGAGACAGTACATTCCTACTATGAACGACTGCTACAGGTGTTCAAAACTTACAGTGGAATCGATAATATCGAAATGAAGGATATGACTCATTTCATTTATCGATTCGCGTTGGGTTTGAGACCTGAAATATCCCAGTGGATCAGAGATAATAAAATCTGTTGGCAGGGCAAACCCATAGATGAGGTCCTTAAGTATGCCAAGTACTGTGAGGATGAATTAGAGAACAAGAGAAAAGCCCTGAAGGAGAAGGTTATGTGGGCACAAGTAAAATTAGCTGAACAACAAGAGAAACAGTTAAGTAAAATGAATAATAATACTCAAAACACTACTTCTGGGAGAGGAGGGAAGCCCCGAGTAAAAATGAGTAAAGAAGAGGCTAAGAAAAAGTTCCCCTGTCACGGGTGCGGTCAGATAGGGCACTGGAGAGACGAGTGTCCACATTTGCAGGCTGGTAATGCCCCCATAAATGGTTTAAATCCACAGGTGCAGAAAGAGGGGCCACGAAAGAACCAGCAGCAGATAAAACAGCATCCGTTGCCTCGAGCTCCTAGACCTAATTATAAGAATCAGACTCAGCAGAATGAGGGGGTCGAGGTATGGGAAGGAGGGGATGAGAGAAATGCAGCAACTTCACAATTCCTGTTAAACGATACATTCCTCTGTGATGAACTATACTGACGGGGCCTGAGGGGGGCGGACGAGGAGTGCGTGCTTGGCGCCTCCTTACCGGTAGACCAGACAGGGCCATACATTGAAGGAAAGGTTGAAGGGAATGACGTCAACTTTCTATTGGACACTGGTGCTACCCATTCTACTGTGAGAACAGTGGACGTTCCAAACCTACCCCTCTCGGGAGAAGCCATCCAAGTAGTGGGTGTGTCAAATCAAATAATCAGTACTCCAGTAACTGAACCAATGGAGGTTTCTATAGGGAACTTCAAAGAAATGCACAGATTTGTTGTCTGTGACTCTAGTCCAGTGAATCTACTGGGACGTGATTTGTTGTGCAAAATGAACTGTACCATCTTTTGCACACCAAAAGGCGTCGAAATTCAGACCCCAGATGAAGATGGCCTGTACAAATTGATGTTACTGAGGCCTGACACAGAAATTAAGACACTGACCATACAGGACTTACCTGAAGAGCTCCAACAAAAGGTGATACCAGATGTGTGGGATTTCACCGGGAGAAATGTGGGATTAATGGCAAATGTAGACCCAGTTAAAATAGCCATTAAAACACATGCTGTATACCCGAAAACCAGACAGTATAAAATGAGTGCAGAAGTGAAAGCTGGAGTTGCAATTGAAGTAAAAAGGTTGCTAGAGTCAAACATAATACAGGAAGTAATGAGCAGTCCTTGTAATTCACCCATAATTGGAATTAAAAACCTAGCGGAAAGTACAGGGTAGTACAGGACCTGCAAAAGGTAAACCAGATTGTTGTACCTTGCTGTCCTATTGTGCCGAACCCTTCTGTAAGAACTCAGTGAAATATCTGGGGGACCAGATAGATAAAGGTATCCGAAGGGTCACTTCAGAGAGAATTAGAATAATTCGAGATATGGAGTTACCTAGAACCCAGAAAGAAGTCAGAATGTTCCTGGGAGTTGTAGGGTACTGCAGACAGTGGATTGTGGGATTTGCTCTCCTAGCTAAACCATTGATAAAAATGACCAAGAAAGGAGTACAAGATCCAGTTACCTGTGATGACGAGAGCATGACAGCCTGGATAAAATTAAGAAATTTTCTGTGTTCAGCTCCTGCATTAGGAATGCCAGATTATTCCAAGAACTTTGAATTGTTTTGTGATACACGAGACAATTTGTGCCCTCTCAGTCCTAACACAAGAGCATGGTTTGACCAGACGTCCAGTGGCCTACTTTTCGGCAACTCTAGATCCAGTGGCTGCTGGATTACCTGGATGTCTGAAAGCAGTAGCTGCCACTTGCACTAGTCTAGAACAAAGTGAAAACATTGTCATGGGACATCCTGTAACTGTATATGTTCCACATTCAGTTGTGATCCTGCTGACCCGAACTAAGACCCAGTACCTCACACCTAGTCGGCTGACTAGGTATGAGAGAATTCTTATAGGTGCAGAAAATGTGATAATTTCCTGATGTAATATTCTGAACCCAGCAACCTTGTTACCAAACACCCAAAGTGCAGAAATTGGGGGTGATATGGAACATAACTGCATTGATTTAACGGAATTTAGAACCAAACCACGTCCTGATATAAAAGAAACAGCCTTACCTGTAGAAGACCTTGTGATGTTTGTGGATGGCTCCTGTTTAAGACATGAGGATGGAGGTCTGAGTGCTGCCTTTGCAGTAGACACTCTAGAAACGACTCTCGAGGCATCCTACTTAAGTGAAATAAAATCTGCCCAAGTAGCTGAATTAATTGCATTGGCAAGAGCTTGCAAACAAGGGAAAAATAAGAGAGTAACCATATACACTGACAGTCAATATGGTTACGGGGTTGTGCATGACTTCAGCCAGCTATGTTTGCAAAGAGAATTCATGACTTCCTCAGGTACCCCTATCAGAAATGGAAAAGTGGTACAGAACCTACTAGAAGCAATCCAGTTGCCCAAAGAATTGGCGGTGGTCAAGTGTGCTGCTCACAAATCTGGCAATGACGATGTGACAGCCGGAAATCGAGATGACCAAATTGCCCAATATTGTGCCCGATACAAAATGTCCCTAAAAATCAAATTGTGGGGAGGCGGAAACAGCTGCCAACTTATGGTGTTTGAGAATGTATCTTCTTGGAGGGAACTGAAAGAGTTGCAGCAAGCAGCAGAAGAAGAAGAGAAGGAAAGATGGGAGACAGATGGATGTCAACCTAGAGAGAGGGATGGTGTTATTGTAAATGGGAAGGGTATGCCTGTATTGCCAGATAGTATGGTTGCTCCGATGGCCAGATTGATACATGGAGACACACACATAAGGAGAGATGCGATGTGCCATATGTTCCAAGAAGTGTTTTACAATTGGAAGTTCAGAAACATTGCAGAGACACTTAGCCAGAGGTGCTTGGTTTGTCAGCAATTTAACCCAGGGAAAAGAACAGTAGTGGACCAGAGTACGATTGGAAAGGCAGAAGGTCCCTTCATCAGACTACAGGCTGACTTTATTCAGTTGCCCATGTGCAAAGGATATAGGTATGTCCTAGTTATAATCTGCCTATTCTCAAGGTGGGTGGAGGCCTACCCAGCAAAGAAAAATGATGCTATTACTGTAGCAAAATTGTTACTTAGGGAGCTAATACCTAGGTATGGTTTTCCAGAAACAATTGAAACAGACAGAGGTGGGCATTTTGCCAACGAAATCTTATCAGAACTCTATAAAGCATTCAAGATTGAGCCAAAACTGCACTGTGCATATCATCCAGAGGCTTCTGGAGTAGTCGAACAGGTGAATGGCACTATAAAATCAAGATTGGCAAAAATGTGTAACTCTACAAGATTGAACTGGATAGAAGCCTTGCCCCTTGTTCTGATGGGATTGAGAAGCATTCCAAACCGAAAGACAGGCCTGAGTCCCCATGTGATACTAATGGGAAGAGTGATGCGACAGGCATGGGTACCTGGACACAAACTGCTAAGTATTTCTGATGATTTGGTACTAGAATACTGCAGGCAGCTGGGTGACCAAGTGCGTTCTATCTCTCACCAGATTGGGGAGGACACCGTCGCCTGGCCTACAACTCCAGCCCATAAACTGAAACCTCGTGATTGGGTTGTGTTGAAGAAACACATCCGAAAGAGTTGCCTTGCACCAAAGTGGGGAAAACCGAGACAAGTGATCCTTGTGACTACAACTGCAGTAAAGTGCGCAGGCGTGCCGAAGTGGATCCATGCCAGCCATACTAAGCGGGTAACCGGAGAAGAAGCGACTGAAGCTGAAGTTGGTACAGCTGAGGAATCTCCAGATGAGGGTCCGGATCTAGCTGATGTTATACTACCGAGCACCAGTCAAGACGAATGATTCCCAGCAGACGATCTGATTCTTGATCCGATAAGAACCAGAAAGTATTCCTACCTAGACAGAGAGTGGGATAGTGAGGATGAGACAGGACTAGACGGAGAAGATCAGGTTATCGAGATTCACGTCAGACCTGATCAGGAAATAGGTCAAGTAGGGACAGACCAAGTCATCGACACTCCTCCAAAGACTCCAGAAACTGAAAAGGGACAGATAATAATTAGGGCTGAAGTTCATGCGGAAGAAAATCAAGGGTTCGAAGTGCATGAACAGGAACAGATAGAAATAGAAGAACGTGTTCAGGAGGCAGAGACTGAAACAGTTGAAAATCAAAGACAAATCCAAGATATACCTGGACAAGGCCAGCTTCGAAACCAGGCAGAAGAAACTGAAGAAAGACCTGGAACTAGTCAGACAGGAAGGGAAAAAGATGTTGTCAAACTATCAGTGCCACAACTGAACGAAAATAAAAGGGCTCGGGAAGAGAGCCAAACTACAGTGACAGCTAAAAGGCTCAAAAAGAAAAGTGAACCCAGATACATAAAAAGACTGAAAGATTAAAGACAGTAGAAGAAAAATTAGAAGACCGAAAAAGGGCTGCCAGTGAAAGACAGAGAACAGGAACTCAGCCAAACAGACGAAGTACCAGAATAAAAAGACAAAACAAAAATTATCGGAGTCCTGAATGGACCTACTTGGTGTTGGAAGAAATTGATGATCTTGAAATAAGCGACAAAAGCGACAAAGAGTCAATTACTGATCAGGGTTCCGAAGAAGAAGACCCAACCTGAAAGTGAAACTGCGCAAGCCTCTTGTGTAAAGTTACAAAGAGGGGTTGGAAAGCTTCTTGTGAGCCAACATGTCTGATTCAAATGTGAATGGAAGACCTAGAGGAAACTGTTGTAAAACATGCTGTAAAATATGCTTATGTAGCATAGCAATAGTACTGATAATATGGATAGGACTAACAGTCTTTATACCTTTTATGATAAGTAAAGATACTAACCTGTACCCTACTAAACAAGTGACGCCAGACACAGAAGTTGTACAAACCGAAGAAACACCACGAAGTGTAGAAAGACGTGAGAATGCAGTTAGCCTGAAACAAACTAGACCTGACTTAGATGCATCAGATGAGGAAGGACTACATTATCACAGAATCAAAAACAGAACACATTTAAATGTCTTTGCGAATCTTTTAGTGCACTATGTAGAAGCCATGGAAATAGAAGATTGCTATGTCTGCATGAAGCTACCTACTTCTGTAGCTGAAGGTGTGACCTATCACCATTTACCCCTGACCTATGGAATTTCCTGTAGTATATTAGCAAGCTTATTTTATAGAAGCACCTTACAATACTACTATTCAAACACTGACGTGATCTTTTCTGAACTTCCTATTCGGGGAAAACTGAATATTGTACATGTTAGAAGCAAAGTGACTTGTTACATGGGAGAATACTTCCTGACTATAGGTGACATAGATTTAAATGAAGCACGCAGAGATAATTTGACTTGTTCATTACATGAGCAAGAGAAAATGTTTTTGAAAATGGCAGATAAGAGAAGGGAGAGTTTCCAGAGAAAGGCAAATGATAAGAGACAGAAAACTCCTAAATGGGCTGAAAACATGGAAAGCACCTCAAATGGGGAAGCTAATCCTGCACTGTTGCTGGACTTCGAACGAAAGGGGAAACTCTGTCTTCATAGAGAAAAGACTAGTTATTATAACAATGTATTCATCGGTTCCAGTGAATGCGAACACAATTACAAGGTAATTGGAGGTTGGGGTTTCAAAAATGGGTCAGAACCTGTGTTTCCCGGAATTTATTATATATGTGGAAACAAGGCTTATTTCAAATTGCCAGATCACTGGTATGGAAGCTGCTATTTTGGCATTGTCTTCCCGAAAATATACCATGTGAACAACGCCGCTGGAAGCAATGAAAATACTAATGGTTTAGTACGTAGTAGACGATAAAGTGTTGGAGAAATTATAGGTGATATATTTAGTGCACTGATACCTGGAGTGGGAGTGATTCTGAATACTCACCGAATTTGCAAATTGTCTACAGTAGTGGATCGGTTATCTACTGACACTGCTGCTGGATTCCTGCTGGTCAATACTGAAATGGTTGCAATCAGATCAATGGTTTTACAGAATCGACTTGCTCTTGATACCTTATTGGCAAAAAAGGGCGGAGTCTGCAGGATGCTGAAGGCGCAACATTGTTGCACTTACATTCCTGATAAGAGCGTAGAAATTAAGAAATATGTGCGAAACATAACTAACTTGGAAAAAGAACTCAAACCACTGGAGGTTGATAGTGCCTGGAAGAGACTAACTGATGGTCTCTCATCTGTAGGTAGTTGGTTTTCTAACATAGGTCGAAGTATTGTGGGAAAAATACTGATGCCAATAGCTGGAATACGTTTGATTGTGTTTATTATAATAATTTGCTGCAAATGCCAAAAATGTAGAAAGAAGTACACAGTAAACAAGAGGGGAGTGAAACGGAATATTGATGAGCTGGAATTAGAAGAGCTTAGAAATCAGATTTACAAGAAGGCCAAGAGTTTCCATCCTAATAAGGATGCTGAGAAGAGGCTCAACAACAAATTCATAGAGATTGAGATAAATGAGATGTGAGCAAGGAAGTTGGCATCTGTTTCCATTAATAGTGATGATAGTAAATATCATCAAAGAGGGGATTGATGGAGCAAGGATTCGAACGTAAAGCGACTTGCTCACACTCAAGAACCTCACATAACTCATAACGTCATTAACCAATCCGTTTTGTCATTAATATTGCACTTTCACACTACACGCGGGTGTCCCAGAGATGCTTGCCTATGTGTCTATTAATCCTAATGAGGCTTGCATACTACAGAATCGCTGCTTCGCAGAAATCTAGTCTGCACATGCGTCGGTCATACCCATGTGATGTGACGCACTCGCAGTTCTGGAGGGATTTTTCGCTCATGCGCAATATTGCTAATATGGCCGCTTTGTCTTTAACATGCTCTCCGCTTGCTACTGCTGCTTTTGTCTAGCTGTCTATTTCTGCCTAAAACCCTAATGCTATAGATATTATAAAGTAAGGGATGCAGTGTAGTTCATCATGGTGTACAGTGTATTCATTTTTTCTGTGTTTCTAATTTGTTTTCGCTTACTTTTCATGTACCGCGTATCTGTGGGCCTGAGAGTGGGGAGCCGCTCCATCTTTGAAACCCATGTTACCCCAATCACGTGATGAGGGAAAACCCACACCGTGCAGAAGCAAACCCCAGCCATCTGGCTCCTGAAGCTGAGATGCGCCTGGGAAAATCTTCCGTGCACTGAGAGAAGATTTCGGCTGTACCTAAATATGCAACATTTGTATACACTTTATGTGTGTTCTATTGTTTTACACCTTTCTCAAACCCTGGGACCTGGAATGTAAGGGGTGGGTATGAAATTTGATTATTAACTATGGGAACCCAGAATTTTAGGTGGTGACAATGACCTAACCACCTCTCCTGACCAATCCTAAGTTGGGATCCTGTCACTTGCAACAATTGTGGGTGGTCTAGGGACCCGAAAAGAGTATAACTAGTCTAGTTTTAGCTAGAGAAATTGTCCGACTTGTCCGAGTAGCTGACCTGTCACCGACCCACGAACTCTATAGGTGCCTGATACAGAAAGCTGCGGAGCATTCTGTCCGAGATTTTCCACAAACTCCAAGGGGTGGAAATAGTCTTAAGTGCTGGCGAAGCACTTTGCTGGGAGATTCGAGAACCCAATCGGGGTTGCTGGCGGATTCCGTGCAGAGAGGGAGTAGCGCAGACGTTGCATCCGAAGCTGCCGGTGTTGGTCGTGCCCTTTGGTGAGCCCAGTCCTGACCCAAATCCTGAGGGGTATCCTGTCCTGACTGTCCATGAGCTGTACCTGCTCGCCTACTGGCATCCTAAATCCTTGAGGGTCCTTGTCCTCGCCGTTCCTAAGCTGACCCGTGGCCAGGGTTAGTCCTCATTCCCGTCCTAGGTAAATATAATTGTGGGTGTCCGTCTATCTATTCTTTTTCCTTCTTTCCTTTTAATAAAGCATCCTTGCCCATGGTATTCTCTCTGTCTTCTCCACAAGACTTAAATGCAAATTGTTTATTAGATATGTTCCATTTTTCCCCTACCTGTAGGACATTATTTGAAACTGTTTTACTTAATTAGTGTGATCTAAATTCACTTGTGTTTAAGATTTAGGCTTGGTTTAGCGTTTAGTCTAAGATCTGTTTGAATCATTGATAGAACTTTAGCAATTCACTGACTAATAGGTTTTAAACTCACCTACCTTGGTATAAGCCTGAAACTGAATAGCATGTTCTCTGTTACCCTTACCCAGTAGTTCCCACTTGCACTCAATGGTGCTTGCCCTCATTCACAATTATATTATCGTTATAATCCTGATTATTGATGTTCTAATCTGTATTAGTTTTATACTCATGTCATTCTGATTTAAAACTTACTATATAAAATCTTTAAAACCCTTCAGGTGTCTGTGGTCATTATAAAGGTAGAAAGGTGTGATTGAATGTATAAAGTATTAAGTATTTTCTTATCTCTTGTCCACTGCTAGCTCCTGATCCATCAGGAAAGTAGGTGCCTGGGGTAAGTCAGGTATCCTGGTAATAGTGTTAAGGAAAACACATAGAATTACTGATGGTGTCGTAAATTCGCCCGATTTACAAAAATACTGTCATAAACACGTCATGGGCCCAAGAGTGTGAAATCTGGTCAAATAAAGAGTCTGGCGACCTGCGCGCTCTATCAACGTCATCTCCAAGACTTCCATCATTTCTAGTCGATTTGGAAAAACAGGTTGATACTTTGGCATACGCAAATGTGCAGAGTGATGTTTTTGACCAGTGCAGGGTCAGAATGGAGAATTTCAAATCAAATATAAGACCCAACTTTGTTAATTTCAACAGGTGAGATGTGTGCCTTAAGGCTGGGAGTCCACTCCTATATAAACTATTGATTCTACAGTAAACATAGCCCATGTGATTTGAACCTCCATTAGATTGACAGTGCTGAACGTTTGGTGCCCGGCTTCATTATTTTAAGTCAAAATTAGATAGGGCAATACTGCATCAAGTATACTCATATAGAGTTGGCTAGTCAGACCACTTCTTGATATCCTGCTCAAACACTTTAGAGAAAGTAAATTGGGCAACGAAAAATCTGATTTTCTGGTTCATAAAAAAATACAAACATGGACAATTTTGACATTCTAGTATCAGCTGGACCTGAAGGGGAAAATTGAGAATACAAATTACAACAAAACCTCTTGAACTGTCACAACCACCAACAATGAACGAATTCCACTACTTTCAAGTGAAATAGATGTATGGTCCCCTGCAGTTATAAACATGGAGGGAAAAGCACCCATTCTGCTGATTTAAAACAAGATGGTGGCAAATTCCGCTCAAACTTTGAGCTAGCAGGAAGACATAGAGATGAAACTAAATTTATATAACAGTTACCTATCTCAAAAAAACAAATCTGTTCTACCGAAATACATCCAGACAGCTCTTGAGGTGGGAAATTATGCCTTCATCCTATTTCCCCAAAATAACTTCCAATCACGAAACTAGAATGTAGAATTGTTTGACAGAAAAATTCACCATGTCAGACTAGAAAATGTTATCTATCATAGTCCAGACAGGACACGAGTGATAAAGTTTAAACCGGTATCAGTTTGGCAAGGATTCTGCCCTTTCATCTCATTTCCCTTGATAAGCAAAATGCAGCGTAATACATTGATGACCAAGGGCCTAATATATATGTTGGTGTAAAAGGTACTCTATCCAAAATGGGTGTGATTGCTCAGCGATATTGGTATCCCTCCAGTTTTTAAGCATGAGAACATCTTCCTGCCTGACCTCCAAATACTCTGGTTCACTTAATTGAAGGATGAATTTAGGAACTTACCCCTTTGACCACTTTACCATGGCCTTTATCTCACTGATTTAGGTTCTGATTGAAAGCTGCAGCAACGTCAAGATGTTATGCCTGAATAATAATGCACTCTAAAATATCTATGTGACAAATATTTCGGGCGAACACGCATTAGAGATAATCTGCTCTTGGAGATGTTTAGTTGAAGAGCGGCTTTTGTTGCTTTGCTGCTCTGTGTGACTTCAAAGTAAATTTGCACATTCATGTCTAGTGTTAGGGGCAGGAAGTGATGCCCAGTGTTAGTGGATCTTTCAAGACTTTGTACTTCAGATCCTGGTAAAGTAAAAAATGATGGGCAAGCTTTATCAACACCTTACTCTGGTGCAGTGTCACAAAGAGTGATGCGAACAAGTGCAATGTGTTAATTTGGGATTTACTTTCCAGCACTAAACTTGTTCAAGAAGGATTCCATAGATTGTTCATTAGTGTTCCCATGCATTTTCCATGCATTTTGAAAAAACCCTGTATCTATTAACATTTATGGACATGGCTTCGAACCAAAAATGTATGTCTCTTCGAGCAAGCATAAAGTTAAATAAAAAGTTTTTTCCTCAAACCTTGCAAACTTTGCACGTGTGCTGCATCGTACCGTAAACATACAACATTTAACACATTTTCATCTATGTCTAGGCATGGTTTTTTGCACTAGAAGGTTAGCCTTCCAGTACAACAGCTGTGCTAGACATCACACAGACACCCTTGGACTAAGGTGCAAGGTTGTGTATGTGTGTGGTGCTATGGAGCCCAAAGTGTGCTAGCACTGGGGAAAGAGCAACAGGGCCATATCTCAGTAAATATGGCGCTGTCCTGCTGGTTCCCTGTCATACAGCATAGCACTATTGGTTCCTGAGCTGCGTTACATGATCTCTAAGTAGATTTGCTCTTATGTTGTTACTGTCCTAAAAATTTCCAATAAGCTAGACATATTAAAATACCCTTGACAGGAGTTTCAATGGCGCTAGGCCCTAGGTGTGACTTGACTCACACCTGCTCAGCACTAGTATACCCTCCCCGAAGGTAAAGGTGTGCTTTGCAAATTTTAGTACATACCATGACATATGCAATTTTTATAATATGCCGGAGCAGATTTACAAGCCCCTTTCGTCATTTTTGCTCCACCGTTGTGTCACTTTTTGTGACGCAGCAGCAGCGTAAAAATGCGGCTCAATTACGTCACTTATCCAGGGAGATGCCTTACGTTGTGAAGCCCTGCATCACATTATTCCTGCGTCAGGTTTATGTATGCAGGGTGGACGTTCCAACGCAAAAAAGCCTTGTAGAAGTGATGCAGTGAAATCTACAAGATTTCACTGCGCCACTTCTAGGACGCCACTGCGTCAAATTCTTACGCCTGCGTGTAGCAGGCGTAAGGAATGACGTAGCACATTGAGGATAGGCCTCCCCCTGCATTGCTGGAGTTGCGTCATGCTTGCGACACGACTCCAGTAATGCAGGACTTTTGCGTCAACAGATGCATCAGACTTTCTGATGGACCTGTCAATCTTTGCGCCATGGTGCGCCGTATTGTAAATAGGGCGTATGCATAATGGTGTAAGGGTTTCTCAGGGTGGCGCAGGGAAAGTGACGCATCTTTACAGATGCGTCACTTTCTTGTAAATCTGCCCCGCCGTAGTTAAGGATTTTTTGTGTGGATTCTCCTTGAAGCTTGGCGCACATCAGAGGCTCTGAGCGCCATTTAAAGGTATGTGCATTGGTGTGTGCTTCAGATGAGAGCAGCTGGTTGAGAACAGTATACCACTTTCTGTGTGGAGAATGACATTTCAAGTCAAATGCCATGTGGCAATGAGAGCTTCTGAACGGCCCTTGTATTACCAGCAGTGCACAGAAAACACAACGCAAATAAAAACACGCCACAAGGTTTGCAAGTCACCATCGGCGTTGACACTGCCTGCTCCAAATTGTCTCAAGTGGCTACCATGGCTCAGGCACACTCTTTTGTCGCTAGTATGGCCAGCGCAGCCATTACGTGAAATCCTGAGCACTGATAGATTTCAAGCCATTATATCGAGCATTTCTGCTCTTTATTTGCTGAAGTTCCTCAAATGAATGTTGCTTAGAAACCGCTCATAGCAGAGCAAACTTCATTAGCAGCACTTAGTTGTAGTTTTACTGCCACTTAAGCTTACAAAGCAGCTGCTGCGATTCTGCCAGTAATTATGGAAGCTCTATTTTCGCAACAGGCTCGTGCTCATCCAGAAAAGATGACGTACATCACACTCTGGAATGTTCCCTCATTTACTCGAGCTTATAGCATTCCTTCCGACCCTCGGTGGTATGCCTAGTCTTAAAGCCAAGGTAATTAAGAATTGAAAGCATTAACATTATAATGACAAGAGCAGGCACAGATGGCGTGCACTAGGAAGGCGTAAGATGATGGACAGGACGTTCTGACTGTCATTATCACCCTCACCTAGGGAAAATGAGTCATATAAAAGTGCTAAATGTTTGGTAAGTGGATTTCTGTACATTTAACATCATTTTGCTACTTAGAATTAAGTGGTGTTCGCATTTTTCAAATGCGGTAAAACCCTCTTAAACTGACCTGGAAGAACAGGCATATTACGACCCACAAAAAGCTAGCGGTAACTTTGGAAAGGGGCGACCACTCGGTCCCCCCGAATGTATGGTCGGGTGCCCCGATCCTCCCGGGAAACCATTTTGGGCGGGAGGCGTGTCTCGGCTGGTATGCCCGAAGCGGCGTGGCCGGGGCGCGCCTTTTCCCGCCCAAGAGGGGTTGTCCTAGACACCTACACCGATGGCCACGCCCAGTAGGCGTACCTGGGGTGGGTACACGCCCTCCCCAAGAAGAATAAAGAGAGCGGGAATCCGAAGAAGCGTCCTCTTGTTCCTGTGCTTGTAAGGCTGCACCCACTCGTTGCTCGTGAGCCCTCTACGGAACAAGGAGCCATTTTTGACCCACCCACCAGCCCCTTATGGCAATGTTGGTTTTGCAATAAAGTTTTGCTCTGATAATATCTTTCCCTCCGTATAGCAGGAGAACGAATGTCTAGATGATGATGTGACTTTTGTCTGTCTGTTTTTTCTTTTAGGAGTAAACAGTTGATACAATTAGTTAGGCTGATATTTTCATCCTTAGTAGGTGAACAAATGTCATATTTATTTTTTGGTCGGGCGGTAAGGTCATGATCGGTGAGCAGTAATTTCAAGGTCCCTAGAGGGGGGGCGCCACCCACTATGGATGGGAGCGCCCGGGGGGAGGCGGCCATTGGCCCCTCCCACTGGGAGGCGGCACCCACTAAGGATGGGTCGCCTAAGGAGGAGGCGGCTATATGCCCCTCCTACGAATTTCCCGGGGCCAGGATATCCGCGACGGCGGATGTGATAGAGAGTGTGGGGGTCGGGGGGAGTCCACGCTGTCCTTCCTACAGATACCTCACACGGGTGCTCGGACGACCTTTAAGATGGTGTCGAGCGGAAAGAGGGGCCCCCAACAAGAAAAGAGAAATTACAGTTGGCAATGAGGGTACAGTCCTCTGCGCGGCCGCCACTCACACCGTGAGGGCGAGAGTTTTTGGTAGTAGGGATCTGACACCGGTTAAGACCTTGCCGTTGGCCCTTAATGCTAGGATGTACAATTTTAATTTAGAAAGTATGCATTTGCAGGATGTTAGACTCGGCTAGGAAACCTTTGTATTAGAGATTTTTTAAGGTTAGCCAAGTAACATGTCTTCATCGAAATGTAATAAATGAAAATTGTACATGATTATGAAACTTTTATTTAATGTTTTAATTTTGTTTCATATTTTAATAAATACGGCCGGGAGGGTGACTCCCACCCGCCTTCCAAAAGTTCAGAACTGCGTCCGTCTTCCCATCCTTGGGGATTGTGTTGGGAGGGGGTGACGGGCATCCCGGCCATATGCAGGTTTACATGTGAGAAAAGGGCAGACACACTGTTTATTCCTTTTATTTGCTGTAATACCATGAATATTAGTTGCGCTAATGTAATTTCTGCTTAGTACCGTTATTCAGAGGCCTGTGAAGTTTTTGTGCTGTAATAAATACTGATAACATTTTGTGCGGCACTTAGTAGATGTGATAGCTAAAACCACAATAATACCAAGGAGCAGATTTACACAAAATGTGTGCCATGATTGCTTCACAAACCAACTTATTTTGAATGGAAAATAGCCCTAAGGTAATATAAATAGCGCTTTGCACTACTTTGTATTACTTTGCATCAAGGAGGTGTACCATCGGTGGTACATGGTCATTACCATACAGCCACCCATGGTATTTGACACAAACGTCTGTCTGCTAATATTTGTAGCTAGGGCTTTGAGACAAAAAATAGCACTTCCTTGATGCTGGCATTAACTTAAAAATGTATTTCATGTCTCCAAACGTTTCAAGCTTTGCATGTTTGCTGCACATTACAATGTTTGAAACCATAAAAAACATGCCTTAGCATAGCATTTGTAATAGATCGTGCTCTTATAGTAAAAAATCGTTGCTAGATTTGACACACACACTTTTGCACTATGATGTAAAGTTGTGTGTGTGGTGAGCATGTTTGTGGCCAGCACTGAAGATAGCTAAGATATGGAGCTGTCCTTCTCTCTCCTCCTAACACAAAACAGCATGGAACAGCAGCTCTGATCTCGGAGCTGCATTGCATTAACATTTATTAGAACATTGGAATGTTGGGAGCTTCATTGAAAACAATGGAGTGCTCTGGGCTTCACGCTCCCATAAGGCTTTGTTTTTTTTGTTAGAACATTCTGTCCTCTAGTGGCAGAATGTTCTAATAGCCTTATAGCCCTTCGTAGATGGGCTATACCTGCTATTAAAGTCCCTCTCCCTTGTTAAAGGCCCTCGCCTTCGGCTCGGCCCTTTAACGCTGGAGAGGACCTTTAATACCCGGTATAGCCCTCTACGGCAGGCTATAAGGCTATATTATAATATTGAAATGCTGAGAGCTCCATTGAAGACAATGGAGTAGTTCCAGGCTTATAATTGCTGGTATAAACCCGGAGCTCCAACATTCCAAAAGTTTTTCCCATTTTAATTATAACATTCTACCCTTAGTGGGTGGACTGTTCAAATAGCCTTATAGCCTTCCTTTTCAGACTATATCAGTTGTTAAATACCTTCTCCCTCTTTATAGGCACTCACCTGTGCCTCTGGCCTATAACTCTGGTTCAGGTCAACCAGTATAGACCTCAACAGCGGGCTCTAAGACTATAATGAATCTGCCCCCAAGTGTTTTCCTGTGTTCTAAGATGCAAATACCAGGTGAAAATTGTGCATAGAAAATTCTGGTGGTCCAATATCAAAATTCAGAATCCCAGTTCTTCATCTACATTGAGTTTTCCAAAGTAGTCATGGTGAGATCCTAAATGTGTCCACCGCTCTCAGCAATTCAAACATTATAAGCACATGACAAATTGGAAACCACTTTTCTAAAAAATGATTTGAATGCAAAGCAAGTCAAACATGCATTACAGTGCCATGCTGTATTTATAAAATTATTCTGATGCCTCTTAAGAAAAGAGTGTAGCAAGGAACAGAGCTAAAGACCAAAAGGTTTTCAGAACGTGACATTGTGTGCTGCCCCAATTCCAGCAGGACAATGCATTTCAAATTTCATTTCACACCATTAAAGCTCACTAAAACATGTCTAATATTGCAAATGTTTAATCATACTTTTGGAAACATTTGAAAAGCTCAGCTGGACAGACAAGTGAATATAAGTGTAGCAAATGAAGAACACGGTTATGAGCAAATCAAATGGAAATGTTCTTTTCTTTAGGAACACCAGGGGGGGGACATTAATTGTGTATGATAGTAACCAGGGAGGGGGATAAGGGAACCGACATTTTGTACGCCTTATAAAACACTAATGATATGCATACATGCACAGTCTCCACTTCTCCACAAGAGTGAAACCTTTTTTTTACTCTAACGTGTGCATTGTTTGAGAAAGAAAGAATAGCAGCGTATGGTAGACAAACACAAGCAACAGTATTAAGTGGAATTCCTTAATTAATCTCAGCTACTGATAAGTATTCATGGCTGCATTCCCGTCTATGTTGCTCTGGCCAGACATTTGCAATACGCCTTGCTCCTGATCTGATAAGAACAGCTCAGTGCAAACCACCAGGTCAGCTCTCTTTCAGACAAGAACTCAAGCAACCCAAACTGGCCTCACCCTATTTATTTTATTTATTTTATTTTTTACATTTGTAAGGCGCTACAGCTACCCAGAAAGGGTTTCCCGGCGCCGAGACACAGCATAAGGATGTCAAGAGAAATTTACTGGCTATTCTAGTTATTGTTCGAACAGCCAGGTACTAACGTGCCTTCTGAACTTGACATGATTTTCCTCCTTTCGAATGAAGGGAGGGAGTGCGTTCCAGAGGGATGGTCCAAGGTGGGCGAAGGATCTGCCTCCCATTCTTGCCAATTTAAATCTTGGTACGCAGAAGTTGGCAGCTGATTGCGAGCGAAGATTACGCTTGGGAGTATAGGGGTGAGCCAGAGCTAGGAGGTATTCTGAACATGTAGTTCAGGGCTTTAAAACGGATTCTGTTTCAACCCTGAGCCAGTGGAGTTCCCGACGGAAGGTCGGGACTCCAGAAGTTTTTGGGATTCTGCACAGTAGTCGAACTGCAGCGTTCTGGACAAGTTGTAGTCGACTGACTACCGCTTTGTTTGAGCCAAGGTACAGAATGTTGCCGAAGTCAATCCGTGATGTAATGAGGGCATTGACTACGGTCTTTTGAGTGGAAGAGGGCAGCATCCAAATAATTTTCCTTAGCCATTTGATGATGGTAAGGCATAGGCCAACAACTTTGTTGGCCTGTTGGCTCATGGAGAGGGAGCTATCCATGATGACTCCTAGATTATGTACTTGAGTCACTGGGGTAGGAAAATTGCCATCTGGTTTGGCCAGTGTGAAGGATTCCAAAGATCTTGACGTTTTCCTAAGAGAAGAATCTCTGTCTTGTCTCCATTGAGCTTTAATTGGTTGCTTGTCATCCAATTAAGGATGTTTTGCAGCCCTGATTTGAGGAGAGAAGGGGATGTCAGACAGGATTCAGATAGGGAGAAAATAATTTGGGAATCGTCGGCTTAGGTCATGAGGGTAAGTCCAGATTTTTTGGCTAAGTCAGCTAGGGGCTGGAGGTAAAGATTAAAAAACAGGGGACTCAGTATAGATCCCTGTGGCACGCCATGGGGGGCCTTGAAGGTGTCGGAACAGGCCAGTGAGGATGTTATTTGGAAGGTCCGTTCCGCCAGGGCATCGATAGTGAGTTAAGTCCAATAGTACAGTGAGCACAGGACGTAGGCATGCCCATCATATTAGAGCGTCCCACTGAATTAATCTAAGCTACACCAAAATGTATTTTTCAGACCGCATTTCAGTCCATCATTAACTTTTCCACTGTGTCGTTATAGGCAGAGACATATACAAATACATATTGGTCCTGCTCCAATGGTAACATTACATTTTGTTTATTGGTATACAATTTGAGGTTTCAGCTTGAAGTAGCAAAGTTACAGTGGATCTATACCTGACAAACAACTTTGACTCTTCGTGCTTTAAAGCACATTGACTTTCCCATGGGTGTGGGATGCAAATTGCTGCTGCTTGTTGAGGACAACAGACCTGAGAAACCATCAAAGACCCAGAAGGTGGGGCTAGGAGGCTGGTGAGCGCTTTCCAGTATGGTGATTTCCCTGCAGGCGCAGGACGTGCGGGGGACGAGCCCTGGCGCTTGCCCGGGTGAAGGCCGGCCTAAGAGAAAACCCGTCTGTACCCATCCGAGGTCAGACAAGGCTGGACTGGGTCCACTCTCTTGGTTCTTTAAGAAGGAGTTGTCCATTCAGCTGGCCTACAAGTAAGATTGACTTTTTATTTTCGTCTTCTCCCTTTCCCTTGTCTGGTTAAGTTGCTACATTGTACTCCTGGGTCAGGTGATTGAAAAGAGGAAAGCTGAAATCCCTAAACCTTCCTTGGCCCCTACTCGTGCTATTAGTGATAACTTTTTGGTTAGAGCACTGGGAGTTATTACCAAAGAAATTGACTTGGTTGAGAGACACCTGTCTTTGGACTTAGTTGACACTCTAAGCCAAACCGTCAGTGCTAGCCCTAACCTGGATCATGCGGATCCAGGTGAGAATATGGCAGCACCAGTTCCCCTGGTGACTGACAAATCACAGCCTATATGGTCAGCCTCAGGCTCGCTGGTATAGGAGTCACCTTATAGTCAAAACCGAGGCACTATACCTCTGCACAAGCGCAAGTCAAAGAGTGTTATTTCTGTCAGGAAGGCGGACAAATACCCTGGAATTCACCCCTTCCCTGGTACCGAGTGATGGCCTTTGGAGCCCTCAGAGCCTTCTAAACATGCTTGCTTGGGCCCCTTTTTTTAAACAACTTGCAGACACCCTCAAACTTTGCTTGGTGCCTTTGGTTGATAGACTTGATAAGATTGAAGCCAAAATCACCAACATCTCTAGTTCTTATCAGCCACAGACTGGCGCCTTGGTTACTATAGCCCCCGCTGACATACCCTCAACAGCTTCTATAATGTCTGCGTCCACTGATGCAAGGGACACAGTGGATCCTCTTACACTAGTCACATGAGTAGCCACAGGTGGATCTTCTGAGAGGATCTCAATACGTAACTCCATGGGCGGGCCGCCATAATGGTGAAGGTGCAGTCGGGACTGCAAATTCCTGGGCATTAATTTGACTTTCTCTCCCAGTCGCAACAATGCCTCTTCATATGTCAACTTACCTCTGGAATGCTGTCCATTTGTAGTGGTGCTGGGGAATGTGCCAAAACTGGAGGTTTATCACTCTGAGACTTTTGACCAACTTTAGAATAAAGTATGTAATTGACTAACCGGCCACTCGGATTTCTCTCAAGGGAGTACACAATATTATGATGGTGAGGCGTGTAGAATGGGTTGGAACCTCTGACCCTAACTTTAGATATCCCTCTCTTGCCTGGTGCATTGAGTTGCAATCAGTGTCAACCCCTTTTAGGAAATGAGCCATTGGTGTGTTGCCTTTAGAATTCTTTAACAGGCACCTGCAAACTGGTATGGATTTACAATATGGCCAACCTCCCTAATTTGTACCACAGAAGGCTAACCTGAGCATCCCCTGTTACATAAGGTTTCGACCTCTAGCAGACCACAAAGATTTCGACTGATAACCCCAGGAATCAGAGGCTTTGACCCTTCCTAATAAGAGATGTGTTTATTTTCAGTGTCCAGAGAAGGGCGAACGGTTGAGTCTGGGGCCCATGAATTTTCTGAAATATTGAGCAGTTGTGAGTTGTGGGGCTATATCAGAGGACCCAGAGGACAATCTTTCAACTTCTGACATAACCCAGACTAGATCCCCTTTAGGGGTCCGTGCCAATGGAACTATTAAACTGATTTGCTGGAATGTGTCTGTTGTTATTTCCAAACTAGGTGATGCAGTTTGATTTAGGTATACAGCTAGCTTTGATTTTATTCTCTTTCAAGAGACCTGGGGGGTCATTAAGATGGCGGGCTGATCGTGAAATGGGACCGCCCGCCATAAGGGCGGGGATCCCAGGGGGGCCATTAGGATGCGCCCCCCACAGTGGCCAGCGCATCCTGCATTCCTGACATTGTGAGGGTGGTGCACTCAGCACCGCCCACCACAATGCCAGGAAGACATGTCGTGCACTTCCATGCACAGCATGGCAGGCACTGCACAGTGCCTGCCATGTTGTGAATGGAACTGCAGGGGGCACCATAGGTACCCCCATATGCACTCCCCAGAGTCCCTGAGGGCCCGCAATGGGCCCCCGCCAGCAATTACCACATGCCACCATATTAAACTCTTTTCCTGCCCGGTCGACTTGTTGACCGGAGGAAAAGCGGCGGACGGTCTTTCCGTGGAAATGGGTGGCGGACGGGGACAGATCTTGGGCGGATCACCACCGCCATGCGGGCGGTTGCGATCCTAATGGGCCCCCTGGTGTCTGGATTTGCCAACTTGGAAAGGATTCCAATGTTACAGTATCCCTGCCCGGAGATCACAGAGGGGAAGGGCCAGTGGGGGCCTGGCCATCTCAGTTTGTACGAAGTATAATTTTAAGATCAATCCTGTCCATGTTATTCATCCTGGAATACAGACCTTTTGGGTGTTTCTCCCCAGTTCTTTTAATCTTTGTCTTATTAATTCTATAACTCAGTAGGACCTTATTACTCCTTGTGTAATTTAGAGCATCTGTTTTTGCTGTGCACTGCTTCACATAACTTACATACTAGTAGGGGGGGGGATTCTAACTCTAAATTAGTTTTAAATTCCACCGTGCTTCAGCCATTTTAGGGAACTCAGGAGGATTTTTCCTCGGGGTGTATGGACCGTAGGAGTGGAAAGCTGTTAAAATTCTACTTGAGCTCGGGTTTTGAATGGAATGGAGCTCAGGGTCCCATTGATTCTCCAACCTCTACCTTTACTGGGGGGCAGGTTCTGTCATTGATTATGTCTTTATGTCACCATCTATGGGCAATGCAATTGAATCTATTAACATCCCAGTTAGTGGATTTAGCGACCATAATCCTTTTGTGGCCACTCTATCCCTCCCTGGTAGTGTTGACCTCCCCTTGTTAAACTTATTCCCCCGGCTCTTTGTCCTCACGACCAAGGCTTGTGGCTTAGGTGGCGTGGGGTAGATTACTCCAAATATTTTATCTCAATCATTAAATCTAATTTTTCTTCTAAATTGGTTTATTTATTGGTCAGAAAACGTCTAATATAAACACAAGAAAAAAAGAGAACACCACAAATATGCTGGTTCAAGGATCACAAACCGATCACATACATCAATCCCGTAAAGTACTGTAATAGAAAAGAGAGTGGCATAAAGTAGAGCCGATTCTCATCAAGATACCTCAGATCGTGCTGATGGAGGTTGACGTCTGATCGGTAATGAGAAAGGAAATGTGTCTCAATATGGAAGGAAATAGTGATGAAGACGGTGACCCATGCATATGAGAAGTGCCTGAAGCTAAAGGAATTCACTTTCCTTTGTAAAAGAACCTACTTCCAGATCTTATATCCTTTTTAGTGCCAAAATCTTATATCGCAGGAACTGCAAAATAACAATGTAGTGAGGGAGTAAACCCATAGTCGACCACCATAATGTGTATAACTATGCAGAACACTGCCTGCCAGCTTAGGTGGCCTATCACTACAAGGAATTATGGGGCTAGGTTGTCCGTTAAATGTCAAAACTGCATCCATCTTTGTTGAAGTGATGCTTGCAGCTATATATTGGTTACAGGTGAAACCAAAGCCCCTAAGGCTGCTGTACAATTTGGCAAGCGGGGCAGGACACAGGGCCTTGTCAATACCCAGCCTTTGGCATTGTACACCAAGAGCCCCTAAACAGAGGTAAAGCTCATATCCAGCAGCTTTGGGTGAGATGTCGGCTGGGCGACCTGAGCCCCTAGAGGTTGCTCCACATAGCCAGAAGCACTATATTATAAAAAAAAAACACTGACAAGAGCTTGGGTATATATCCGGAATGGTTACTTTTGCTTAAAATAAATGAATTTGTACATATACACCTGAAAAATCCTTTTAAAATCCCTTTAAAAACTGCTCGCAGGTGTTATGATTACAATGCAAAACATTAAAAAAAATCTGGAATTCACGTTATTAAAAGCGAAGGATGTGTTGCCACTGCTCCTCGATGTATGCTCAGCTGAAAGTCCTGGGTTTTAAAAAGTTGAGCAGAAGGATTTGGGTGCTGAGGAACTTGGTGCAGAGGTAGGTCAAGGCTTGAACTCTGCGCAGCTTTGGGAGCAGAGGTAAAAACAAATTAGAGGTACGTTCTAAACTATATCATGATAAAAAAACAACCATCTGACTGACAAAGCTTTTTTTTAACAGTAAGTGTACTCCTATAATAAAAATCAGTAAGCATTCAACATTGTAACAATAAAGTTAAATTCCTTTAATTTCCCAAAACGTCATAAAAAAGTTACATCATTGTTACATCATTGTTACAAGCCGTAACGCTATATTTCTAATTTTGGTCAGTTTTATACATATAATCAAACTTTCCTCTTTTGGTAAATCGTCCTCTTAGTTTATTGTGTACTACTAATCCCAAGATGCATTCAGGCAAAAAAGTGCTCTATAAATACATAAATAAATTATAAATCTTCAAATAATAAATGTTACCACATGTGATGAACTATGCAAGTAGAACTTCTCCAGCGCACAAGTCATGACACCACAGATGACGTCACATACTGTCAGATATGATGGCATAGTATATCACAGCGCCATTGACATCAACAATATCGCTCCACTGACTGCAGTTGTATGTGGCACTGTCATGAACCAGATTTCCTTCTAAATAATGTCCATACGGAAGGAGCTGGGTATCAGTTGAGTGTCTTACTTGACTAAGATGGCTCCGCTTGTCCTTTGGGCCTCAATCTGCGCAAATAAGTTTACCTCCCTGCTGTCGGTATACTCTTAGTAGCATGCTTCATTATGCACACTAGTTACAGTTGTAACACTGTGTACTGTAAAATATTCACATACTTAGTGAGTAGAGCACAGTTGTGAAGCCTTCATTACTCGACAGCCGTAGGTGCTGTCTTGGAAAAGTGTAGGGTGTCTGGTAATAGGGGCTCAGCCTGCTTCAGCCTAGGTCATTTTCTAATTGATTCATTGGTCAAATGGTGATTTTATTTTATCATTCAAGATACTAAAATAGCCATACTCGTAAGACCAAATAATATGTAAGACATATTGCTTGTTTTAATAAGTCTTGTAGCCAATAGTTTTTGCAATGTACCCTATCTAATGTTAGTAATTTCCTCTGGGTAAAGGCTTTTTTCTCTAAGCACTTAAGTTATTTCACCTCTCACAATATGCCTAAAATGGGAGAGTTAGAGAATATGGAAAGGGGGGACCTCTCAGTCACTCCAAACGTATGGCTGGGTGCCCCAACCGCCCGGGAAACCTTTGAAGGCGGGGGGCGTGTCCCCGGCCGGTATGCCCAAAGTGGCGTGGTTGGAGCACGCCCCCCCTGCCTAAGAGAGTTGTCCTAACACCCGCCGGGAAGTCCGTGCACTTTTGAGCGGGATGGGGATGCTGCCCCACCTTCCCGCCGCAAGATAGTAGTCGCGGGAATGGATGCTGCGCACACTGGTAAACCAAGTGTCGGCGATGGACAGGAAATTTGGTAAAGTAGACCAACTGGGTCGCGGCTTAGCAGCGCTCCGGAAACAAGTGGAGGCTCAGACGGGGCCCTCGGGGCGACCTAAGAGGGTCATGGGGCCTACTTTGCTAAATGTTACCCCAGGGGGGATAAGGGGAAAAAGAAGCCGGGGAAAGTGGGTCCTAGCGAGGCCCCGGTCCCGATGGAGGTCCCGCTGGTCCCAGTAGCACCAGCGGCCAGCCCGGTACCCACACCGATCGGGGATTGCCAATCCCTGTGATTATCACACCGCTGGATAAGGATCAAATACCCCCTGAACTAGCGATTCATCTGGCGGCTGTGTTGCCCTGGTTGAAGAAGGGAGTGGGGGGATCCGCGGCTGTGGAAGACCCAGCTGAAGAGGCTAGGCAGATTATCAACCAGCTCAGGCAGGCAATGGGCTCTGGGGCAGCGAACGTGCCTTCTATTTCTCCGCAGGTGGCGAACCCGGCCGCGGTCGAGAATCAGAATAAGTCGACGGACCCGACCGGAGGTACGACAGAAGACGGTAAGAGGTCGCTCCCAATAATGGGGGAGGGCGCTGTACCTTCAAGGCGGGAATGCTTGGCACAACATGTTCCTATGGCCACAAAAGAGATGGTGTGGGCGAATAAGTACATTAATATGTTTTCATTGTTGACGGACAATTGTGAGTTAGAATATGCCAAGACCCAGAAGGATTTATGGCACCCCAGTGAATGGAGGGCAAAAATGGCAGAATTCAGGGTAGAAGAGTCGATGATGAACTGGATCAGGGCTTTTTCTGTTTTTGTATCAATTATGGGTGAGCGAACGCCAGAACTGTTGGGAGACCTTGCTTGCTACCATAGCAGGATCACGGGCTTCCATGAGAAGTATGGAGGGGACGCATGGAAAGGGTATGACGTGTCATTTAGATAAGCGAAATAGTTTAATGAATCACTGACTTGGGATTGTTTGGACACTGTATCTTGGCATGCGCAGTTCACGCCGGGCTCGGCGGGTGGATCAGGGTCGAGTGCAAATGGCTTCAGGGATTTTCAGCAGAAACATCCGCAACCCTTTCGACTGGCCCACGGGGGAGATGCTCAGTCTAGATCGGGCGGGAATGGAAATAAGCGAGGAGTATGTTGGGGTTTTAACAAGGGAACGTGTACCAGGCCGCAGGGAACATGCAGGTTCAGGCATGCCTGCGCAGGTTGTGGTAACACCTCCCACCCCGAAACTAGCTGCCGATCCAGAGGCAATAATACTGGTGGAAAAGGGGGTACCAAGCAGGATAGACACGGTGCCTCGGATGACCAAACAATCGCCCGTGGATATTCTGGCTTTGACTCCCTGGCTGAACAAATACCCTGATCATGTGCCTGCCCGGATCCTGCGAGATGGCTTCTCGTATGGCTTCAGGATGATTTTCGGGGGGCCCCCTTATGCAAGAACCAACTATCCGTTACGCACAACCCGACGGTGGTCGCTGCAAAAATTGCAAAAGAGGTTCACTTGGGGCGGGTTGAGGGACCGTTCGGTGAACCACCAGCGGCAAATTTTGTGTGTTCCCCATTAGGGGTAGTTCCCAAGAAGGAGCCGGGAGAATTCAGGCTTATTCATAATCAGTCTGAACCAAGGGGGACTTCCGTGAATGAGGCAATCGACGCAAGCATTTGCAGTGTGAGGTATGCATCATTTGATGACGCAGTGGTAATGTTGAATCGCCTAGGCTCCGGTGCATATGGAAAGGGGAGACCTCTCAGTACCCTGAACGTATGGCTGGGTGCCCCGACCGCCCGGGAAACCTTTGCAGGCGGGGGGCGTGTCCCCGGCCGGTATGCCCAAAGTGGCGTGGTTGGAGCAGGCCCCCGCCGCCTAAGAGGGTTGTCCTAACACCCGCCCGGAAGTCCGTGCACTTTTGGGCAGGATGGGGATGCTGCCCCGCCTTCCCGCCGCAAGATAAGAGTCGCGGGAATCCAGGCAGGCGTCCTCTTGTTCCTGCGCTCTGAAGGCTGCACCACTCGTCGCTCGTGAGCCCTCAAGGGAACAAGCTGCAGTTTTTGACCCACCCAACAGCCCCTGTTGCAGAAGTTTGGGAATTAGCAAAGTTCTGATTCGCAATTGGAATATATTCCTCTAAATCAATGGTCATATATGGATTTAACAGAAGGAAGAATATTGAAAAAACTACTGAAGATTTCAACATCTACCCCAGTACAGGCATTGAGACTGGAATGTACCATCACGAGCGCATATGCTACAGCTATAGCGAGCATCATAAGGTGGGCCCATAATCTTCTTCTTTCAAAAGAAGGTACTTTAAGAAGATTGCTAAAAGTAGAGACATTCGAGAGTAGCTCTACTCATACTACCTTTACTAAAAATATGCGAGAGGCTCTACAGCTTGCAAAAGTCAATGTGGAAATTTTGTCTACGTGGTCACCAGCTCAACTCAAACTTTTTCTAAAAAACTTCACTCCCAAATTGAGCTACGAGATTGATCACTCTCATTGTAATAGTCTATCGTCATATAAATTTTATGTAGCCTCGCAGGAATACAAACAACGTCAGCCTTACCTAGAGTATACTCTTCAACATGGCGCAAGGCGTGCAATCATGATGTTGCGCCTTGGAACACTTCCTGTACAAACCTTTACTTCCTCTTGGAGGCCCGACAGCTCTGCCCTTTGTACCCTTTGTCAAGGAGGCAACCAAAATTTGGAACACTTATTTTTTATATGCCCTAATGCAGAAATTGTAAATGCAAGGTCAACATGTCTTAAACCCATCTACCGGTCCTGCAGGATCACTAGCTCACAAGACTTTTTATCACTATGTAAAAGCCCCCCTAATGAATTCGTTTGTCACAGAATTTTTAAGTTTTTGAAAATCTCATTGAAAATGTATTAATATGGAATGTATAAATGTATATTTTATTTGTGGTCCTCGTAAGAGTACCGTAACAAAAATAAAAAACTTTGAAACTTTTGCAAAGTTCTGATTCGCAATTGATTGTGATGCATAAACGGCTAGTTTAGGCCTTTGCTCCCATCATAGATTATTCCAAGAGTGTGTATGCAACTGAATACTTGTCTCTAGGCCTTTTTTCCTTTGTAGAAGTGTAATGGACTGTATGCAATAAAATCGTTTCTCTGTTATAGGACCTTTTTTCCTTTATAGCAATGTTTGTAGTATGCTGGATACTATCTTGGGACGTCCGCTCGACAAGGGCGGGAGTAGTAGTGAGGGATATATCTAGCTCTAATATAAGATTAAGCATAGGTTTTTTCCCATTAGTAGGTAACTAACTGTCGAATTTATTTAGTCTTCGGTCGGGTCGGTAAGGTCATGATCGCTGAGCAGTGATTTCAAGGTCCCTAGTAGGGGCGCCAACCATTATCGTTGGGAGCGCCCGGGGGGAGGCGGCCATTGGCCCCTCCCACGGGGGGGCGGCCATTGGCCCCTCCCACGGGGGGCGGCATCCGTTACGGATGGGATCGCCCAGGGGGAGACGGCCATAGGCCCCTCCCAGGGGGGAGACAGCTATTTGCCCCTCCCACGAATTGCCCGGGGGGGCCGGATATCCGCTTCGGCAGAAGAGAGTGCGGGGGAAGGGGGGAGTCCACGCTGTCCTTCTTACGGATACCCCGCACGGGAACTCGGACGACTTTAAGATGGCGCAGAGTGAAAGGGGGCCGCCATGACAAGGGAAGTTACAGTTGGCTACGAGGGTAAAGCCATCTGCGCATGCGCCACTCTCACGAGAGGACGGAAATTTGGTGATAGGGATCTGACACCGGTTAAGACCTTGCCGTTGGCCCCTAACGATAGGATTTCCAAAATTCGTATGCAATGCATTATGTCATGATGTTAGACTCGGTTAGGAAAATCTTTGTATTAGAGATTTGTTAAGGTTAGCCTGGATACCTGTCTTCATCAACTGTAATGAAAGTTGAATTTTGTACATGATAAATGAAACGCTTTTAATTTAAAGTTTTAAATTTTGTTTCATATTTTAATAAATACGGCTGGGGGGGTCGCGAGGCCCCCCTGCCTTCCAAAAGTTCGAACTTTGTCTGTCTCCTACCATTGGGAATGGTGGTGGAAGGGGTGGCGGGCATCCCGGACCATATGCTTCAGACTGAGTTTTCACCAGTGTGTTGAGAGCAAAACATTTCTTAGCTGAGCGGATATTGTCATGCTATAAAGGCAGCATCTAATGTCAGTGGGCATCACAAACCTCATACAATTAGTTCTTGATATGCATGAGACTCATGCTGTGATACTGCAGAATTTTTAGAAAACATTAAACAATGTCAATGGAAGTAACTACTGAAGGTAATCAATAGAATGAAGCTTTAATTTTAGCTTTAGCTTTTTACTTTTGAAGCCCTCTAAGGAGTATCAATAGCTATCATCAGAAATAATGAAGTCAGCAGAAATTCTTTTTTTAGAGAGTAGCAGAGCAAGCATGTCTTCGGTCTCATTTGCTGTTCAAGTTGGTATTTGAGTACATAGCAATTTCAATATGTTCACATGATGTTATGGAGACCATCAGAATTGACTTCAAGTCACTTAACTGTGTACTGTCACGCATGATGTTCTTTTAACTTTATAGAGATTGAAACAATTTATTCACCAAGTTCTTGACCTTGAAGGTTATTGTGACACCAATTCATTTTATGAAATAAATTGGTCTAAATCAGCCCTAACGCCACCTCAAAACTAGGTAGAGAAAGCTGCTATGGCTGACTCTCATTTACACTGGAAACAAAGAAATGACTTACCTGGGGACTGTCATCACATGAATGTGGAAAACCCTTCATGGATCTAATCTACAAAACGTCTATCAAATTATCAGGCAAGACTTTACGTTTTGGCAGGTCTGTATCTAAATGTGTGGGCTGGGATGAATACAATACATTTGACTGTTTTGCATAAAATATTATATATCTATCAGATCTCTAAAATCTTTTACATCCTTCTAGAAAATATAATGAAGAATTTCTACCGTCTGCTAGGAGGAATGGTTGATTTAAATAAGACAATTTTAAAATCCGATTTACAAAAAGATGCTTTTGGGTTACCTAAACTGAAGAAATGCCACATTTCACTCATTCTATGCCATGGTTAACAGAGAGCGCTAAATAACATGCCAAGCAGTCCCAGATGGATTCTCATTGAGAATGAAGAGGTGAAAGACAATTGCCCTGTATTGTTAGTAATAACAGAAAGATCAAGTTAGCACACACCACCCAGACAGTATGCTATTTACAAGATTAGTATTCCATCACCTGATTGAATGGAACAAATAAAATCTATATTTATCCTCCAAGGGGGTATGGCAGCACACTCAGCTCAAATTATAAGGAAAGGCCGCTAATGATCTTAATAGATTCGTCTAGGTATACTCTAATTAATTTAACTAAACGACTATAGTCAGATCTTCACTCCATGTATTAATGCACTCATTAAAACATTTGCCATTGGAAGAGAGAGCAAATTACAATCTATTTAAACAATTCTTGCAAATTGTTTTTGAATATTACATTCTTAAGACACTTAGCAGAACATTAATTTGATTAAATCAGGCTGTTTTTAAACACTTCATAAGTCTTTCACCCAGTCTCAATAATTTACAAAATAATATCAAAGGTATATATAGTGAAAAACATACAAAGAAGTGAGAAAGAGAGCTAAATGTCGTCATCCCTCTAGAGGTTGGCTCAAATACCTGTTATCAGCTCGGAAAGCATTAATAGAAATCCCTTTATATTCAGCAACGTAACATACTTGGGTTATACTGTTAATTGAATAAACAGTTGAGCCTGCTGAGGCCCTAATATTAAGCATATGAGTGTGGACTGTTGAAAAACGGCCTACTACTTGAGCAGAAATAGACAGTTTCTATGATTATTCATTTATCTATACCGGCCTGCACCTCTCATTCTTCCTCGATTCGCCTGCTAAACCAGTCTGGTCCTACTACGGTGACACATCTCTTCTGACTCTATGGGCGCCGGCATAAGATGCATTTCCACCCTCCCCATGAGGTGCTGATGCTGCTATCTATTCACCTGCCAGCAAGCCGCCTCTGGGTGTATTTCCCTGTCCCCTCCTGCAGGGTGCTCTACCTGCCACACCACAGTTGCAGTAACCTCCTAGACAGCTCAGGAGGATCCTGCTCCTGGAACACCCCCCCCTGAAAATTTCGGGGGGGGTTCGTCAAGGGGGGGGCGAGAAAAAAGGGGGGGTCCCAAAACGCGTTTTTCCCATGTTAATTTCCATAGGGCGTTTGGCCTCACTTTTAGCTCGAACGGCTGAATGGATTTGCACAAAACTTGGCAAAATTGTAGGGACTGTTAGCCCGATGTGCCTTTGCTGGGTCTCAATATATGTGCTCCAGTGGATTTTGAGAAATTAACGTTTAAAAAATTTTATATATCTGTGACAGCGTCCCAGATAGCGCTCCAGATCGCGTACTTTTCGCGTCACGGAGCTTTGCGAAGCGATGCTGATTGGCTCTCCGGTGTCCGTCAACATTCTAAACAGTCCGGAGCGGCCGCCATCTTGTCTGTCGGTAGGATCAAGAGACAAGAGGAGGAGAAAAACGAAGGGGGAATTTAATGAAAGGGGGCTAGGTAGACCCCTCTTGACCCCCTCGGAATGATGTTGGGGTTATTAAAGGGTCCCGTGGGGAAAATTTAAAAAATTTGATTTTTCACGGTAGAAGCGCTTCTCGGTTCGCAAATTAACGGCTGAATGGATTGGCACGAAACTTGGCAAAATTATAGGGACTGTTAGCCCGATGTGCCTTTGCTGGGTCTCAATTTATGTGCTCCAGTGGATTTTGAGAAATTAACGTTTAAAAAACAGGTATATCTGTGACAGCGTCCCAGATAGCGCTCCAGATCGCGTACTTTTCGCGTAACGGAGCTTTGCGTAGCGAAGCTGATTGGCTCTCCGGTGTCTGTCAACATTCTAAACAGTCCGGTGCGGACGCCATCTTGTCTGTCGGTAGGATCAAGAGACAAGAGGAGGAGAAAAACGAAGGGGGAATTTAATGAAAGGGGGCTAGGTAGACCCCTCTTGACCCCCTCGGAATGATGTTGGGGTTATTAAAGGGTCCCGTGGGGCAAATAATAAAAATTTGATTTTTCGCGGTAGAAGCGCTTCTCGGCTCGCGAACCGGGTTGCAAACTGGTTGCGAAACGTGAATTTGCCATTTTGTGTTTCGATTTCATTAAATTACTAGGTATAAGGGGGTACGGGAGACGTATCCTGACCCCTTTTGTTTTCTGAGGGTGGCTGAGGAGGCTCATATATGTTGATACATGTCTTTCAGCGGCTGTGCGTGAGCGTTTTCTTTTTTGTTGCGTGACGTCTATTAACGTTCTATTCGATGGAAATCAGGAAGTGTTGACCGCCATTTTGTCACTGCGAGTAAATATTTTGTTTCAAATAATTGTTATAAATTAATCCTTATTGATAAACATTGTCTGCGCCATCTTGTCTTTTTTGCAATGCCACACTTTTGTTGAGCACGGCAGCCATTTTAGATGCCTTGACCAGACCCACTCTCTGCACGCCGCCGATCCTCAGCATGGCTCCTCACCCTCGCAAGCATCTCCCCCACGCACTTGTCACCCCCGCTCTCTCTCTCATGCATGGGCCAGAAACCTCCTCCCATGTGCGCTGCTCTTCCCTGAGAATCACACCCTGCGCCCGCCCGACACCACCCTTTCACCCTATTCACTACCGCACCCTCTGACACTCTTCTTCCTCTGTGTCCGATTGTTCAGGCCGGTCCCAGGCTATCACCTAGCCCTGCAGATGTAGTTTATGGCCCCAGCTGTAGAGAATCACCCCTCTTCAAAGGAGTTACAGTAGATCTGTCACACCACACGCGTTGCTACTATCTGATAACCATTGTGTATTGTGCTTGGGGAGGGGATTCTCACTGTGAGGGTGTGTGGGACCGAGCCTGAAGCGGAAGATTCCAGGGATGCCTCTTTGTACATCGAAGTTTTTACAATTATGTGTCACATCATAAATATATAGTACTCCAACAAAGTAGGATTATAACACTTTAATAACTTTTAAATATATAGAACGCAACAAAAACAGTAAATACATTTAAACATTTTTTTGAAAAAAGAAGCAACAATGGTCAGTAGCTGTGTTTTGTGCGAATAGTCCCAAGGCAGCACAACGTGCTGAGTTCTGGAGGGCACCCAGGTGATGTTACCTGGGTGCCGCACTGGTTTTTGGTATCCTACAATGCAGCTCCGAAAAATGGCGTGGGGCATCCCGGGGGGTGCGCGGGGAGGCCTCGTCAGTAGCGGTCTGTTGTGCGAATATTCCCAAGGCAGCAGAACGCGCTGAGATGTGGATGGCACCCAGGTGATGTCCAGTAAGTTGTCGCACTGGTTTTGGCATCCTACAATGCTGCTCCGAAAAACGGCGTGGGGTGCCCCGGGGGGGGGGGGGGGGGAGGAGGCGGCGTGAACGGGTCTCCCCAGGTGGAGGCTCGTCGGCAGTACTGGGGCGCCCCTTTACCGTTTCAGTTGCCATTCCGCCCGCTTTTGCTACACTGTGCCTCATCCGCCATTCAGCTGTTTATCGCCCGCTCTTGCGGCTACAGCGTCTCGCTCACCATGTAGTTGAGTTGCGCCCACTCTTGCGGTGCAGCGATAGGCGGCTGCCACAGGACTCTTAAAATGGCGGACGGCTCTTCGGATTTGGGCCTGGTCCACTAACATGGCCCTGGGACACCTTGGAACTCGGACGTCCCCTGAGCCTTGAAGATTTTACAAAAGTCTTGGGGGCTCCCGACTCCTGCAGGCTTCCGGTGGGGAGCGGCTGCCATGATTGCTCGCGGAATGACCACGACGGAGCCACGAGATGGTGGTGCTCTCAGGCTGACGCCAGCTTTAGTCTGCAACATCTAGAAACAAGGTGGGGCTTTCATCGTTTGGGAAAAAATAATGTTTTAATCTAATGAAAAGTGATATTTTTAGGTCATATGATCAAGCCTTCCATCATTAGGAAACCAAAAGTAAAATGAACCAATGAAAAGTTTTATAAAGAAGTCACATGACCTGTTATGCTTACGTTACGCGCTGCTATAAAAAGCGTAGAAAATCCGTTGGCACGTGAGGCGGCGTCAGTAGCGGACCGATGTGCGAATAGGCCGAAGGCAGCACAACGCACCGAGATCCGGATGGCACCGAGGTGGTGTCCAGCAAGTTGCACAGGTGTGGCCATCCTACAATGCTGCGCCGAAAGTCGGCGTGGGGTGCCTGGGGGGGGGGGAGGTGGCGCAAACTGGCCTCTCTCGCCTCCCCAGGTGGAGGCACCTGATGTGCAGTGCGGCGCCCCTTATCTTTTCACTCGCCGTCCAGCAGAGTTGCGCCCGCACTTGCTGCTACAGTAGGCCGAAGGCAGCACAACGCGCCAAGATCCGGATGGCACCGAGGTGGTGTCCAGCAAATTGCCGCACTGGTGTGGCCATCCTACAATGCTGTGCCAAAATTCGGCGTGGGGCGCCCCGTTGGCCTGTTAGGTCGCGTCAGTCAGTGGGGGCTGTTTGAGAAAGCAATGTGATGCTGTGCGTCGCCCCCAAGATGGAGGCTCCTTGGCTGCAGTAGGGCGCCCCTTGGTGTTTCACTCGCTATCCAGCTGAGTTGCGTCCGCACTTGCGGCTACAGTAGGCCGAAGGAAGCACAACGCGCCGAGATCTGGATGGCACCGAGGTGGTGTCTAGCAAGTTGTCGCACTGTTGTGGCCATCCTACAATGCTGCGCCGAAAGTCCCATGGTCCGGCGGAACTTTTTTCCTTTTCCTTTCTGCATCTTGTCCCACAATCCGTTTAACCTTTAGACACGACCAGGTCCCTGAATGTGTGCAGGGGGACGCTATTGATTGAATCAAAATGGCGGCTTCACACAAAGCTGACTCAAGCGTTGCGGGTGATGCTATACAGACAAAAAATGGTTTTCAGTTTGTACATTCTTCAGGATTTTTCCATCCAAGTCTGCTTGAGAGTTGGTAGAACAATGGCTTTAGATCTTGCCCTCCCCTCTTTTGACTGTTGGTCTTGTTGCCTATCTCTTCTGTTGTCATTTAACTGAACCTTTTTTGACTGCCGAAAGGGGTTCTGGTCCGACCGCTGGTTGGTGGAGATATTTTGACTATATCCTGGACCTGCCCGGCCTCGACCAAAATGGCGCCGGTATAAATGGGACTCGTACCTCCTTGTTGTGTACTGGTTGCACAACCTTGATATCACGAGATACGTATGCAGTTTTGAAGCACATGGCGGGCGGGAATGAGAATTGATTGAATATTTCGACATCCCTATTGATATTAAGTTCTGATGTGTTATTGATTACTGTACTATTGAAAGTTCGAATTAACGTCACCCATGGTACTTGCCCGCAAATGTATATCTAGATAATTTTATTGTAAGTGGCCCTGTCGTATTTTAATTACAAAATGTACGTCCACCGATTCCGCAACTGTTAGACACCTTAGTTCTTGCAACCTAATGGCCCGCTCGTTGCGTTCCTCTACAGTGTAAATGTCTCCTCATCATATACGATTCCAGTTTGCTCCGTGGCCGGCCCACGTGGTTATAGGCCCGTATTTGTATACTGACATTTTCACAATAAAGTTTTTTAAAACAAAACATGGTAGTAGTATTTACATTGGTAAAGTTTTTAATTTTAGTTTCTGTTTTCGAATCAGTAAAAGGCAAGTGAAATAAAGCAGTCCAATTACATGACGGATAAATGGTATAATACGCAGGAACGCAGTAAAGATAAATGGTCAAGGGCTGTTGTGTTTTTTACTCCTGCAACCTAAAGTGATCGATAAGAATCTGATATTCAGGCGTATCGGCGACTAAGACAGCAGGCCGAGCATCTTTTGCTCAACGGCTCCGTCATGGGACGAAGAAACGCCCTTTTGCTAGAAAAAGGAATATATTTTACTTGCAGGACAGTTGTAAATTTTCCGGGAAAATACATTAGCCTGGAACATTATAACATATATGTTTAAGAAAAAATAATGTTCGAAAGCAATAAAAAGCGTGATTTTTAGGTCATATGACCAAGCCTTTCATCATTAGTATAACAAAAGTAAAATGAACCAATGAAAAGTTTTATTAACAAGTCACATGACCTGTTATGCTTACGTTACGCGCTGGGCGCCGCGCCCCGGATCCCTTCCGGGAAGCTGCGCTTCGCGCACTGGAGTACTTCCGGGTGCGCTAACGCGGCGTGTCATATAACGCATTACGCGACAACGTAGGTCCAGAATATAGTCAAAATGTCTCCACCAACCAACGGTCGGAACACAACCCCTTTCAGCAGTCTAAAAAGTTCTGTTAAATGACAACAGAAGGGACAGGCAACAAGAACCATCAGTCAAAGAGGGGAGGGCAAGTTCTTCCCTACCGGGTCATGTTGGGGCGCTACCGGAACTGATCGAATTGGTAGTCTACAGTGTTTCTGGATGTTTCAGACTGAAGCTGGCGTTAGCATGAGAGCACCACCATCTCGTATCTCAGTCGTGGCCATTCCACGAGCAATCATGGCAGCCGCTCCCCACCAGAAGCCTGCGGGAGTCGGGGGCCCCCAAGACTTTTGTAGAATCTTCAAGGCTCAGTGGACGCTTTCGAGAATGGGGCCCAAGCCCTAGCAGACAAGCGTCCGAGTTCCAAGGTGTCCCATGGCCATTTTAGTGGACCACGCCCAAATCTGAAGAGGCGGCCGCCATTTTGAGAGTCCTGTGGCAGCCGCCTATAGTTGCATCTCAAGAGCGGGAGCAACTCAACTACATGGTGAGCAAGACGCTGTAGTCGCAAGAGCGGGCAGTAAACAGCTGAATGGCGGAAGAGGCACAGTGTAGCAAAAGCGGGCGGAACGGCAACTGAAACGGTAAAGGGGCGCCCCACTACAGCGTGTCTTCAGGTCAAACGGATTGTGGGATAAGGTCCAGAATGGAAGAGTCATCAAAAGGCAAAAAGTTCCGCCGGACCCCGGGAGCCGGCCGCCTATGTCGGGGGCGATCTTAGGCCACGCCAGGGCAACACGACTTGGGGAGGGGGCAGAAGTCAAGCGCACCCTCCCAGTCCGCGCCACCACACCGTATGTTGAAAATCTGAAGCCATCGTTCTACAAACTCTCAACCAGCCTTGGATGAAAAATCTTGAAGAATGTACAAACTGAAAACCAGTTTTTGTTTGCATAGCATCAGCAGCAACGCTTGCTATCAGAATGCATGAGTTTCATGCTCGATCGATTGAGCTAGCCGGATCAGGCAACAAAAAGTATAAAATAGTTATGTAAATAGTTATTTAATAAAATGTTTTACCCTGTTACTTTGCTGGTGTGTTGTATATATTTATAATATTTGCATAGAGTTTATCGTTATTTTGGGTGGGGTGGGTGGCGGAGCCGAGCTGTCTTGCAGCCATCATGGTGTGGAGCTCAGTTTATCTCACTAGTTTCGTATTTCTCATGAAGGGTTGTTCCTAATGTTTCTATTTTAGCGAGGTCAAAAAGAGATCCCATTAGTGGCCTACTGATTTTGCTCGATTATTTTTTTTTAACACGATTTTTCACTATCTGCAAAGACTAAACAGAGTATTGCGGCTTTGTGCTTGTTAGTAAATAGAGAATGAACCAAAGAGAATAAATTCTAAAATAGTAAATGCTTGGATAACAATCAATCAAATGGAGAGACAAGCAGGCACAACGGATTACAACGGGGGCAAAGGCCTGCGTTAACTACCCTTCACTATCTGCAAAGAGAGAGTACTTCTAAGAGAAAAGAGGGGGGGGCAGCGTTTAAAGCACATCAGCGTGCATAAACACTAAAATGTTTTTACCTATCACGTACTTGACATTTGACAGCTTTTGATATTTGTTATTAAAAAACCATTGAAATTCAATGAAAAAACCATAGGTTTTAGCCCATATATAGTTAGGCATTAGCATTTTCAAAACCTTATTTTACTCGCATAAAACCATTGAAATTCGCATATATAGTTAGATGCGCTAACTATATATCGCGCACCCGCAATCGACTGCTGATGATGTCACATATTACATCATTCATGACATGCTCAGTGACATCACTGATGACATCACTGATGACATCTCAAATGACATCACTGATGACATCACTGATGACATCTCAAATGACATCACTGATGACATCACTGATGACAACATCCAGTGACTGTATGTTTCTGTAAAGTTAAAATATGTCTTACATATTGAAGAATGAGTGGATGTATAAGTGTTTGGATGAAGGATTTAGTAGGTGCATGACTGACTGTATGAGTGAGTGATTAAATGTGTCTCACTGAGTGAATGGGTTAGTGGCTAAACTGTCTTAATTTGTGCATCATTATGTCTGTTGTTCTGTAAACTGCTACATGTGTTGATCAGTAGCTATATGAGTAACTATATGGGTTATTGATTGGTTGCCCAAGTATTTGTATGGGAGACTGAGTGTGTGTGGGTGGCTGGGAGGTGTATGACTTTGTGCATAGATGTGTGAGCAGTTGATTCACTAGATGTATGGGTTCAAAAGTGCATGTGGCAACAGCTGTATGGGCGGTTGACTGTGTGCATGAGTGTATTGGTGAGTGAATGGATATCTCAGTGCTACATGTCAAAGTAAGTACATATGTAAAACACAGTACATGTGAGAGTTGACATATATAAATAACTGTGCATAAGAGCCAGTGAATGTGTGAGTGGCTGTATGGATCATTGTGAACTTGTATCAGGGATTGTATAAGAGAGTAAATATGTGTTAGTATATATTTGAATAAGTAAGGTGTGTATAACTGTATAGTAGAGGAAATGGAGGTGTGATTGATTCTTTGCATGACTGACTAGGTGTGTGAGTAACTCCATGGATGAGTGAC